>NC_069389.1:110721692-111031692 GCF_027475565.1 Acinonyx jubatus | reverse complement strand
GTACCTGATTAACTAGCTGTCATCTTGGAAAGCAGTGACCCAGGGAAGGGATATAAGAAAGGACAATTTTAATGAAGAATTAGGACAACCTGGATCCCAGAGTCTTATCTGGAAGAGCAGTTTCCTGAAGGGCCTCATAAGGACCGTGGGCATCTGGGCTGAGGTGCTGGCTTTACAGCATTGCCTAAAAGCCTGCCTGCACACACACACACACACACACACACACACACACACACACACACACACACCCTGTATTGGTTTGGTTCTTAAAAAAAAATTTTTTTTAATGTTTGTTTATTTTTGAGAGAGAGAGAGAGACAGAGCATGAGCAGGGGAGGGGCAGAGAGAGAGGGAGACGCAGAATCGGAGGCTGGCTCCAGGCTCCCAGCCATCAGCACAGAGCCCGACGCGGGGCTCGAACTCATCAACCGCAAGATCATGACCTGAGCCGAAGTCGGACGCTCAACCGACTGAGCCACCCAGGCGCCCCGGTTCTTCTTTTTTTTTTAATGTAGGTGACATAAATATTATATTAGCATCGGGTATACAACATAGTGATGTGACACTTACATACATTATAAAATGCTCACCACGGTAAGTGTGGTTACCATCAGCCACCATATCAAGTTATTACAATATTACTGACTCTTCCCTATGCTGTATTTTTCATCCCTATGACCTATTTATCTTGTAACTGGAAGTTTGTAGCTCTTAATTCCCTTCACCTATTTTACTCATCCCCCAACCCCCTGCCCTCTGGCAACTACCAGTTTGTTCTCTGTATCTATGAGTGTGTTTCTGTTTGTTTGTTTTGTTTTTTAGATTTCACTTTTGAGTGAAAGCATATGTATTTGTCTTCTCTGCTTAACATATTTCACTTAGCGTAATACCCGCTAGGTCCATCCATGTTGTCTCCAACGGAGCTATTTCATTCTTTTTTTTTTTTATGGCTGAGTAGTAATCCATTGTACGTATATGCGACATCTTCTCGCTGGGTGGCTTCCACGTCTTGGCATTGTACGTGATGCTGCAGTGAACATGGTGGTGCATATATTTTTTCATTTTTTGAGGAACCTCCATACTCTTTTCCACACCGGCTGCCCCAATTTGCATTCCCACCAACAGCGCACAAGGGTCCTTTTTCGCCATATTCTTGGGCCAACACTTGTTGTTTCTTGTGTTACTGATTTCAGCCATTCTGACAGGCATGAGGTGATACCGGATCATGGTTTTGATTTGCATTTCCCAGATGATGAGCGATCTTGAGTGTCTTTTCCTTCCGTGCGTGTTTGCCATCTGTATGTCTTCTTTGGAAAAATGTCTATTCAGGTCCTCTGCCCATCTTTTAATTGGATTATTTGCTTTGGTTTTGGTTCTTCTGACAGTGAAGAGGGGCACTGTTGCCTCCCTCAGTGATTCCGTTAAGTATATATTTTTTTCCAGACCAAAGGATACTAAGATTCGGACAGAGACAATAGGCGTGGGCATTTTAGTGGCAGGAATGCAGTGAGTAGAGAGGTTTTTCAAATATGCTTTCAATATATTCAAATAGCAACCAAATCCTAGTCGTCTCATTTGTTAGCTTAAAGCTTTGTTGTCATCATCATAAACTTATTTAATAACTGCCCACAGGCAAATCTCTGCTCTCCAAGCTCCCCCCTCCAAGCTCACTATGGCATACGTGCCAGTCGAATCTTCATTTTGATTGGTGTCTTTCCAAAGGGATTACTCCCACTAGACCCTGTGCTGACCGCAGTTGGAAATCGATCAACTCCCGTACACTTGAACATCACCGGTGGCCATACGTGCTGAACACAATCAGTGGGAAAGGGAAGACAACTGGTTTACAGGCATGAAATGAAAGCTCGTTCATGCCCATCAGAATATCTGCGTAGCACGTTTTATTTCTCCCAACCCACAGAAGGCGTCATGACCATACCAGTCATCAGTATTTCATGGAAAAGTACGTTCCTGGGGACCGGTTGCAATAGGAGATCAACTTGTTGCCAAGTGATTTAAAGTGTAGGGGCATAAAAATCCAAGGTTTCTTTGTAAGTTCTCTCGGCTGCGGGGAAGTCATCTGCCCTGCTAAGAAGTCGGCACTGAATGTCCGTTTAACCCAGTTTGAAGTCTGGCTTTGCCTGAGTTCGTTCCCCAACTTCCTCGCTCTTGCTCACCCTCCAAACCCACAGAGTTAGCTGTGCCTTTTTTTTTTTTAAGTGCCCCACAAGATCGCATTTGTATTTTAGTTATTTTATTTGCTTCTCTTTTCTCCTCCTCTTGGAGCCAGGGGCAGTAGAGTAGCTTTATGAAGTCAGAATGCACGGGCTCAGGTCGACTTAGTTCTATCACTTCCCACCTGAACGAACTCATTCATTAACCTCTCTTTGCCTCAGCGTCTTCATCTGCAGAATGGGGATGAGCTCAGAAGGCTGTTGTAAGCATTAAAGGAGCAAACCAGGATAAAGTGCTTAGGGCCTGGGATATAGTTAGTGCCCAATGCGTTAATTCAAGCTTTGCATCCTTTAGGGTATAGCTTGGTACATGGCAAATAATTCTCAGTAAGTTGTGACTAAGTGAATGAACAGTTTCGCCTAGAACAAATTCACTTAGCTTCTCCTGCCTCACATCTCTTTTTCTTTTTTTAATGTTTATTTTGAGAGAGAGAGAGAGAGAAAGAGAGAGACAGAGAGAGAGAGAGACAGAGAGAGAGAGAGACAGCAGAGGGGCAGTGAGACAGGGAGAGAGAGAATCCTGACGCCCGAGTTCCCGTGAGCTCATGACCTGAGCCAAAACCCCGAGTCCGGTGCTAAACTGACTGAGCCACCCAGGCGCCCCCTCACATCTCTTCTCTAAAATGAGATTCTTAACTGAGCATCAAGGTCGCTGTTAGGAAATCAGGTTCTAAAATTGCCACAGGTCTTCAGTGGTTGCAGGAGAAGCTATTAAACAATTTCCATCTGTTGATAATACTCCTAGCTATTTGTCGGAAGGGAAAAGCTTGGAGCAAATTAGTTAGAATGGATCCTGGAAAAACCCCGGATCTCAGAAGGATAGTCCTAGGCCTCAGACCATGGACCCGAATACACTGTGTGCAATATTTTTCTCTCTTTTGGCTGAACTCGGGCTTCCCGTAGCCGAAAGCAGGTGGCACGAAAAAGCTTACGCTGTGGACAGCCAGTGTTCCCAGTATGAAAAGAACTGGGAGAACTGGAATGCTTTACCTCCCTGCCTCTGCTGAGTAGTGGTGAAGATAGAGTCCACGAAGCATCCTGTGGGCCTCCGAGCACCCCCAAACCCCAGATGACCCGACTCAGACCAGGTCCTGGTGTTAACGTACCCCTGGGGCTGAGAAACCCAGAATGGTTTTGAGCAGTGATTGAGAATCGTTTCATTTAGTGAGAAAGGTGGTGATGTCTTCTTAAAATGTCACTCTAAGAAGTTATTGTTCAACATGGAGGAAGTATGCAAATGGCTGTGTAGAGATATCGTTTGTTTTACGATTCCTTTGTTCTAGAAAAAGGAAAAAAAAATCCCTGAGTTGAAAACTCATGCCATAGTCCCTCTTTTTCTGTTACCCAAGCCAAGAGATAGGCATAGCCAGGCACCACTGTCCAGAAACTCAAATTCCAGACCCAGTGCCAAGGAGGAAAATGTCGTATTTAAAGAGCTGGACTTGTACCCGTCAATTCTATCCTGAGTTTAAATACTGGCCACCTGTGGACACGCCAGGAAATCATAGAGCTCATGAGAAATCACGTAGTCTCATGAGACTTCACCTCCCTCATCTGTGAAAGGGCAATAGTGATAACACCTACCTTATAGGTTGTTACTAGGATTATAGAAAATCGTGTTACGGCATTTAAGTCGCTTGCCCAATTATAACCACAGTATGTATTGACTGTTGTCTCCATTTGAAACCCCGGTTTTGGCAAAAAAAAAAATGTATATATATATATATATATATATATATATATATATATGTATGAAAGCAGAGTGCAGAGTCTTGAAAACCACCCAGGATATCTGCAGGGTTCTCCGATGAATCACAGACCTGTCCTTCATCCCCTCCTTGGAATCTAGAGGATACCATTTCTTCTGAATTCAGCAGGTTCTCCTGCCCCGATCCTGCGAGGTGTCTGAAAAGGAATGTGTTAGGATTCTTAATTCTGAGAGAGCCATGAAGTAGTTTCCGAGACCTCTCTGCTCCTTTAAAACAGGGCAAACCTTGATAGGAAATTGGTGGAAACAGCTCCACTGGCAAATAGGAAATGGATCCAGAGTTCCTTATGGCTGATTGCGAATCCCGCCCCATATGCTAAGCAATAGCGAACATTAGATCATTTGCAAACACTGCATTCCCTTCTTCAAATCTTGGGTTTAGGTCACCTTCCCCCACAAATCCTACTTCCTGAAACAGCTTAGATCCAGAAAAATTACTGATTGCCTGCTTTGGCCTCAAATCCTCGCATCGTTTTTTCCCCTTAGCTTTGCGTTGAGCTTATTTCGTTCACCGGGCAAGAAATGAACCCAGTTTTACAGGTATTTTGCCTCTGAGTCCGACACGTTTTTTTACTCGGCCGTATATGTTTCATCGTCGACACACTTTGTGTACGTTTGTTAGCCACCAGTCAGCTCATACAATAGCAAGCGTTCCTTCAGAATCTTTGAATGTCATCAAAGAAAACTGAATAGAACTCAAGAGAAGCCGGTGCTTGTGTTAGCTCTAGATGTTCCCTCACCACTGAGGCAACTCATTTGGTTAAGAAGACATTTACTGTCATCTGCAAAGTATTCACCCCGCCTTGGGCCAGAGAAACTTCACAAAATGATTGTGACTGCCTTGACCCACAGGATCCGAGTTCACCCAGTAGGATCTTCCAAAGGCAAAGGCGCGCGCTAGCTCCCATGCCCCATCAGACAGGACCTCCAACTTTCTCAACACCGCTATCGCCGCCCCCTTTCCAAGTGAGTGCTTCTAGGTTGCAGGTCACGGGCGTGTTTACTAATCCTAGTAGTCTTAAGGACCGAATGAGAGCCTCGAGGGGAACCAACCCACAGACCCACTGAGGTAGATGAGGTTTCTGTTGTATTCATAAAGCTTCCATAGAAGAACCGGCACGCCGTTATGGTTTTGAACAGCCCTTACGGAAAAAAAATGTTTTCTCCTTGTACGAAACTTAAATCCCCACCTACGGAAGCTGAAGTTCATTTCCCCGTGTTCTCTTTTTATGATCAAGAGCGAACCCTCCACCCCGGAAGCCCATATTCCTCCCCAGGTTTTCTTGATTAAATGGCCAAGCAGGTAATCAGAGGCCTTGAACTCGATGTTGCAGCTGCTATGGCTAATTAAATGGCAAAGAGCTGAATTCGTAGATATGATTAATACCATCAGGGTGCTGTATGGTTTTTGATGTTCATAAATTATGACTGAACAATAAAATTTTTATATGGGTTATAGGATTTTTCCCTGACTTTTCCTTCTGAATGCAAATCAGAAGAGCCGATCCATTTCTTCAAAAAATTGGTTCTGGAGACCTTTGTTTCTGAAGCATAATTCCGCCAAATGATCTGACTAGGAGAGACTCTTTGCCAGCTAATAAATGTGTCAGGTTATGTTACAGAATACGGTAGTCACTCTTTCTGTCCCTGGTATTCCAGTGGGACATAGACAAGATTTCTCTAAGTTGCATTTTTCTTCCTGCTTGGAGTTAAGCGGCAAGAGCATTTGCTAATGGCTTTTCTCTAATCTCCTCATTTGTATTTCTAGCCAGTCGTTTCTCTGGGCTTTGGGACATAATTAGATGGCCACAAACGGTGGTATTGGCTGCCCAGTCTCTACAACACCCCCTCTGCTGTCCTACTCCGTTAACGGTGAGATGCCGGTATTGCTCATCCTCCTTTTCTCCCTTTGCACTCATCGTCAGTCTTTCACCCGGGAACGGGTCACGGAGAGGTTTTGAGGGACTGTTAGTGACGACGCAGAGCCAACTGGCAAGTGGCTCCCATGATGTTTACCTTCACGAAGGACGGGTGTTTGAAATCTCTCATTTTCGGAGTTTCAGAAAGACGGCCAATTCCTTCCTGCGCAGAAGGTACTGAGGCTGCTCCTGATATAGGCTGTCTGAATTCTCTCATTTTTACTCATCACAGTCACATCTGTTTGGGTTTCTGTGTCTCTCCTGGAGATGCCTCTTGAGAGCAGATGCCCTCAGCTGCTTTACAGCTCATCTGAGGCCTGCCAAAAGAGATCGGCAGAGAAGGATCAGCATCCTATGCTCTGATAACTCGCATAACTCTCCCTGAGAGGAACGCTAAAACCTGGTTCCCTTTAATATGGTCTAAAGGATGACTTTAAGGATGGGCAAACTGTAGCCTCAGCAGGACAAGTGACACATCCAGAGTCACACAGCCCATTCGTGGCGGAGGCAGGATTCAAACTCAGGCCTCCTGTCATCCAGGCTAGAACTTTTTGTGAGTTGAGCTCGAGAAAGGAGCGAAGGATGCTTTTTCTTCCTCGAACATGATCAAGGAGCGAGCTGGGTGGACAGCACAATGGTAAGAGGAGGTCTGGGAGGAGCAAAGGCGAGCGATATTGGGCAATTGGGAGCCCTGGGGTTCAGCCGGGGACAGCGTGAACAGGTAGGAACAAAGGAAGACAGGAGAAAAAGGCACTGTGGAAATAGGTGTCAAAGGAAAGCCCTTCATTCTTCTACTCAGATGCCATCCTGCTGGTGGGGTGGCAGTAAGACTGAAAGGAAAGGCAAAATAGCTTCTCTCGGCCTTGGGGGTGGGGGTGGGGGTGGGGTCTTGGCACGGTTCTCCTTGGAGAAGTTGAGGCTTCTACTCACACTCATCTTGGAGTTCAGAAGCATCTGAGAAATACACAAGAGCTAGGAAAGGCTGAAAATATCTGCTTGATTAACGGCTAAGCTGATTGCATAGTGATTTGGATCCAAAGTCAAAATGGCTTTCCTTCACTTTTCCCCTGGATGATTTCCCCCCCACCCGGTCCGGGGCCTCTGTGAGTTAAGGGAAGGGACAGGAGACTTCTTATGATCTATAGGCAGTCAGATCACAGAGAGTGAGAGGCCCAGGTGCTCAGCGGAAGGTAAAAGCAGGCCGAGAGGGAGTAGGAACCCCTTACCAGTCCCATTCCACACCCCAAATATTTGGCCCTGGCCAGATCTTCTTCTGAGGCCTCTTTTGGTGAGGTTATTTCCCTTCGGGGTAGCTAGAATTTGAATCCCATACATTCTGGGCTAGGAATCCTCTTCCTACCCTTAAGAATCAATGTAAATCAGTCACTCATCAATTATTTTCAACAAACGGTTTATTGAGCACCAACTATGTGACAGGCACCGTGCCAGGAGATGGGAATATACTGATGGCCAAGACCCAGTCCCGATTTTCGAGGCGTTCCAAGTCCAATGGGAGCCGAGCAGGGTCCCCCCACCCTGACACGCATTAATGTCTGTGTGTCGATTACCCTGCAGGGAATTTCAGCCCATTTGGCAGGACGATCCTGGGACCCTCCACCTCAGTGCCTGCAGCCTTCACCCCAGCCTACCTGTGTAGACACAGAACAGCGCTTCTCACAGGGCAACAGACACTTCAAGACTGGGGAGGAGCGGAAGCCCCTGGCGGGGGGGGGGGGGGGGGGGGGGAGGGGGGTAGTGAAATCTGCCAAAGGCTCAGGTGATCCAGCTCTGATGGGCTAACAAGCCCGACAGAGTCTCCTGGCTGGGATCTCAGGCAAGAAAGAAGGACCGGGATCTGGGCATTTGGTTTTGCATCATATCCCGAAAAGATCTGGAAAGCAGGGAGGAAGAGAGGTCCAGCCAAGAATGTAGCGGCAGCGTTCCCCAATACCGCTCACTGTACCCGACCCAAGCTCTCCGCTGGGATCCCGAACCCAAAGGAACGATTTGGGGGCGGAAGAAAAGCGGGGCTCGGACCGCACAAATTGGCCTGAAATTGAAAAGTCAGCAAAAACCACTGGGTGGCAGCGTGGCGTGCGGGCGCAGCTCTGCAGTGCCCGCTGCTGCCGGTGCTGCCGCGGCCGCCGCCGCGAGGGCTGAACCCGTCTGCGAGCCCTGGCCTCTCTCCCGAAGGGCTACAAGTGTCGCCAGGCGAAACGCCTCGGCGGGGGAGTGTGTTTGGGGGAGGGGGCTGCTGGGAGTCGCAGACCCGGGCGGGGGGGCGGGGGGCGGCGAACTTCCCACGGGCTCCAGCCCGGGGCAGCGTGGCCGGCTCAGAGTCCGGCACTACGGCAACGGTCCCTCCCCCGCCCGGCCCCCCGCGTCTCCAGGCCAGACCCCCCTCCCCGCTCTCCCTCCCCCCCCCCGCACCCGCTCTTCCAGCCCCACCGCCTCCTCCCGGCGCCCCCTCCGCCACCGCCTCCTCCCGAGGCTCGGGAAGAGGAGGGCAGGAGGCTCCGGGAGGTGGGGCGGCGCCAGAGCCCCTACAGGTGTTAGCGCGCGGCCCGCCGGGGCCTCGGGGGGCGGGGCGGCCGGGCGCCGGCGGGCTGGGCTCCGGGAGGGAGGGGCCGCCGGGGGAGGGGGCCTCGGGGAGGCCGCGGCGCTCTTCCGGAGGGTGCCGGCGGCGACCGGAATCCTATGCAGAGACTGTGCCGCGCCCAGAGCAGCAGCAGCAGCCGCCGCCGCCGCCAACGCCGCCGCCGCCGAGATGCGAGGCCGTTACCTGTTTGATCCCCGTCGGCCAGCTGGCACGGGCCAACTTTTCCCGGTGGCCAGGCCCCGAAGTTGCAAGGACTAGTCGGAGGCTCGGAGGGGCCAGGGCGAGGGCGCGCTCCCCCCGCGCGCTTCCTCCTTCCCCCCCCTCCCGCCGCCCGCGCTCGCGGCCTCTCTCCCGCCCGCGCCGCTCCCTCCGCCCGCCTCCCCGCTCCGGCCCCCTCCGCGCGGCACAGGGCGGGGGGTGCCGCGAAACTCCGACCCGAGCCGCTTGGACTCGCACAGTGTCCTCGGGGCGCAGGGGCCGAGCGCACGCAGCCGCGCCGCGCCGCCTCCGCCGCCAGTCTCTCGCCGCGATCCCGGCCCGGGGCCGTGGCGTCGGCTCGGACCCAGGCAGCCCGCAGCCCGCGCGGGAGCCGGCCCACCGCCCGAGGAGCCCGGACGGCATGCTGAGCCCCCTCCTCGGCTGACGGCCGAGCGCGGAGAAGCCCGGGCGAGCGCCGGCCGGGGAGACGAGGGCGGCCGCGGCGCCAGACCGAGCGGGGCGCGCCGCGGAGGAGCGGGAGGCGGAGGCGCAGGCGAAGCCGGAGAGGGGCCGCCAAAGAAGTGGTGGTGGTGGGCGTCGTGGCCATGGCGGCGGCTATCGCCAGCTCGCTGATCCGTCAGAAGAGACAAGCCCGCGAGCGCGAGAAATCCAACGCCTGCAAGTGTGTCAGCAGCCCCAGCAAAGGCAAGACCAGCTGCGACAAAAACAAGTTAAACGTCTTTTCCCGGGTCAAACTCTTCGGCTCCAAGAAGAGGCGCAGAAGGAGACCAGGTTGGAAGGGGCGCTTGGCCGGCTTTGGGTTTTGGTTTTTTTTTTTCTCCCCCACCCCCATACTGAACGAGCGTGGAGGGGGCTGGAGGGCGTGTGTGGAAGCGTAGGTGAGTTTGTCGGGGGCCCATCTGGTGCGGATGTGGCCACCTAGCCGGTGTGCGTGCGTGGGAAGCGATTGCTTTCTCGCCGCCTTCGTAGCGGTAACTGGCTTGCTGCATTGCAACTGCCGTGGGACAGGCGCAGAGCCCGGGGCCGTCGCCGGCCCCGGGGGGGGGGGGCGCCCGCGGCTTCAGACGTGCCACATGGGTGCATGCCCCGGGGGCTCTGCGGGCGTCACCCAGACGTGGCTGCCGTGTGTGTGGCGTGGAAATTGCGGGCGCCGAGCCGGGCGGACACCGCTGCCCGCCCTAGTGAGCCCGGGGAAACCCTCCTTGGCCTTTACCCCTGCAACTCTGACCCTTCCCCTCCGAGCTTCCACCCCCCCCCCCCCTCCAGGACCGTGGGCTTCGGCGAGCGATCCAGGCGTTCCGTTTCTTTGCTCGCTTTCGAGCTCCTCGGCCCAGACTTGACTTGTGGTGCACCTTTGAAATATTTGCTGGGGAAGGGGGGAGTGGATTCCTAGAACCTTGTGGCAGAGAGCTTGGTGATCTGGCTAGACTAGTGAGACTGGTTACTCGCGACCAAAATGCAGGGTTGACGAGCGCATTTAAACTCCTAGCCAGATCGTAGGTCCTTTGGAACCTATTCCGTGAGAGAAGAGGAGCGCGATATTCCGGTGCCCGGGGCGGAGGGGGGGGAATTCACACAGCTCTAAGTGTCAGGTTGCGTCAAGGTAGCCCTTCAGGCGAGCATGCAGCGAGCGTATTTGGCCAATCTTCACCAAATGAATCCTTTACGCTCTTTTCTTACTTTTAACGAGACAAATAATACAGAATTTCAGACTTAGTCATCAGTTTGTTCTTTCTCTGTTTATGTGTTCCGCACGCTATGGGATGGAAACGCAGACATCCATTTTCTGTTTGCTCGAAGTTTTTAAGGCATTGGCTGTGCATTGGGCTTGTTTTCGAAAGGCGGAAGCGGTTGCAGAGCATGATTATGTGGCCTGAATCATCACACACACAATGTTTCAGTGCAGGGGACTGTGTTCAGTCAAAGCAAATTTGGGATAGCAGGGTTGTTCTTGGTGAATTAGGTGCTTCTTTAATCTGCGGTGATTCGTAACTGAAAATCAGTTCCATTGAGAAACCCGTGTGGTTAGATGATCATATTTCTGGTATTAAATGTGAAGATAAGTATAAACTCATTTTCTTTCCTCCCCACCAACAAAAACCCTGCCCTTTTTGCACCCACTTTCCCTAAGCATAACTAACATGATAGGGTATGATAATAATGGTTGGGTTTTTTCCCTCCCCCCCCCCCCTTTTCTTGTATCACAGCTGGGTTTTCCAGGTTATTTGTGCCTTTTCAACATTCTCAGAACGGAGGGGACTCCATTCCCTCCGTCTTCGAATAGCGATGATTCTGAGGGAAGTCTTTTTGTTAGCGTGGTTCCTGGTCCCTGGTGGGCAAACCACTCTAACTTACCTTCGTATTTCTCCTTTTCCTTCCACGTGAAAAGGGGCACGTTGTGAAAAGGCAGAGCCTGCCGTTTGCCAACCCATCCCGAACGCTCCATGAGCTAGAGTACCGCTCTGGAAGCCGGGGCACACGCTGCTGTCAGAAACCAGCCGCCGTCAGAAGCTGTAGGGCTTGGCCGAGTCACGAGGTAGAAAGCAGTCGTTTCTCTGGTTTGGACATTCCCTCAGAAACTTGGGGGTTTGCTCAGCGCGTTTTCTTTCCGAGGACTCTTTAAAGTTGTAGCGTGATCCTTGACAGCAACGTCTGCGAATGAAATCAGAATCTCGGATCCCGAGTCTCTCCCGCCGCCTGTGCACGACTTAGCGATTGATGCAAATTCCCATTCTCTTTGCAGAGCCTCAGCTTAAGGGTATAGTCACCAAACTCTACAGCCGACAAGGTTACCACTTGCAGCTGCAGGCAGATGGAACCATCGACGGCACGAAAGACGAGGACAGCACTTACAGTAAGTGACTGCGAAATAAATAGTAGATCCCCAGCCCGTTGCTGACATGGCGCGTTTGCGTTTCCTTCATTTATTTATTTGTTAACGAACGACCCTTGCTAAATTCCGACCCGAGGGCAGAAAGGCTGCCAGCCCCGTACTCGTGTTTATGCGGGTCAACCTGAAGCCAGTTGAACGTGAAAACTGTCTAAAGTAGCGAACTGCAGCAAATGATGTGGACACCGTCTGGAGAACAATCCAAATGTCATCTCCATGGTAATCTGGATAGATTTATGGCTGGCCTTTGGATTTTTATTACTTTTTTCCCCCACAGAAAATTTACTCACCCACACACCCGATCCCGAAATAGCACGTTATCTCTACTCTTAAGAACCGGTCTCATCCCAAGAGAGAGGAGTGGTTTCGTGTCTAATTGGGATTTTAACAGTTGAGATACCTCCACAGGTGGGGAGAGGGATTTCTTGTAGAGTTTTATTTTTTTTTTTTTACCGTGCTCTGAAGGCCACGCTGGGACCATAATGGCGAACCTTAACCAAAAGGGAGCACGTCGAAACTAAAGTCAGTTCTGTTATTTCTGATGATTGAAGTAAGGTGAGTCTAAGCCGTGACATAACCTTTTGATGACGTGTGCTTTATTTATTTGAAATAAGAGAAACAGACTCACAAATAGGGAAGCCCTCTCTTCACTTCACTTGCATGCTGCAGACTTTTGCAGACCCAATGAAATATTCCGTGAGGCTGAAACACCTACTTCTCACAATTCGTTCTCTTGTTTTCCCTCATTTCTGTTGCATTTCCCTCAGGCTTTGGTAACTTCCCAGAAACATCCCCATCGTCGGCTCAGAAAGCAGCCAAGGAAAGCCGATCAGAGTGGTAACAAGTCCTCAGCGGCATTTTTAGAGATGTTTGGCTGTAGACAGCAAGGCCATAGACAGGGGTCCCAATGTAAAATGTCAAGACAGTTTCTCACCTTTTAAGAATGCTCCCCGGGCTGATGGCCAAGCTATGACCTCAAGAGGAAGTCACCTTTAATTACCCTTGAAGAAAGCCCTGGTGATACCTAGGATGAAAAACATCCACACTAAATGGTTCTCACTGTTCTTGCAAAATGCTGTGTTACCGCTGTTCTACAGTGAGTATCCTAGACGATCTTTTGTGCCTACTCTTCTGCTTGAAAAAATGAGTCAAGTGTAACTAGAAGGTTTTACCGTAATCATATACAGAATACAGACGTTCGTACGCAGGGATCAGTAGTAAAACATTCCCGTAAGTTTTATGTAGAATCAGCTCTTAGGGAAGGAATCGGGAGGGTGTGCATTGGTCTGGTTTTCAAAGCGCCTCGGCAGAATAGATCCTTTGGGCATTATGGAAAGGAAGTTATGATTAGCTGCTAATGAGCCCCACCCCATCAAGTTTTCCCCCTTCTACTTCTGACCTTTTCTCCAGGTTACAATCGGAGAAAAAGTGATTTGGGAGCTAGCGTTCACACGTGTCGCTTGAAAAGGAAAAATTAGTTCGTTTGTTGTGTTTTGTAAACAGCAGTATGTCAAACGTGTCAAGATCATACGGTATGTGGCCATTTTAAGAAACGTATAGACACATATACATACACACGTATATTCATATACCTTCGTACACATACATTATCTACCTACACACAGGCTTTAAATCATGGAGTAGGTTTTACTCGTCAATTCCTACGTGTTCACAGCTCCTGCCTTCAGTTGTCTTATGCCTCTGATACGAATGGCATTTCTGTGTGCTAATGATATTGTAAGACCTTGAAAGACTGTGGGCCTGATAACCAGAATCTGTGTTTAGGCAGAATGTAGTAATGAGAGGTAGGTCAAATGGTAGTGGTAAGTATTACCACAGCATGAAGCCTACAAGTGGAAAGCATCTCAGAAGAGATTCCAAGTCTGTGGGGCTTGACCCTACCCCGGATGCCAAGTGTGACCAGAAGCCGGGGGGACTAGGTCCTCTTCCCAATTGAGGATATTGGAGGGCACAAGTCATCATGAAACAGGAATGTTTCGTGATTGAAATGATTATTAAAATGATCATTGTTAGAGTGCAAGTCCAACCATATACATTTGTTCTTTTTTTTCCCCTAAAGCCAAGCAGTTTTCTTGGCATTCATTAGTTATTTTAAATGAGTAGAACAAGACTACAGTTGGTTTCTTATTCACCTGTAACTCCTTTGTTTATATAGTATTTCCTTAATGTGTATTCCTGGAATTGCGTTTGTATTTTTCTTATTTTTTAGCACCTCTCATCATTTTTTCACATTTAGTTCAAATCGATTTTACGACCTTTTAATCCTGATGTGGTAAACAAAAGCATGATAAAACGAATTAGTTCACATTTACCCAGATATATCGATGCCTAAAAACATGTGTTTGGTATAATACATTTAAGCTGACCTTAGATTTATTGCAGTGGTAAATGTCAGTTCAATAAAATCTCATCATGAGCATATCAGCCATTGTAAATTATGTATTTCCCCCTGAAAAGGAAAAGATGATAGACATTTCATGGCAGGAGTTTTATTATCTGCCTTGGGTGCAATGAGGGCTATTTTAAAAGAATAGGCAACTTTCCCTTTAAATGTCCGGGAGTGTTCCCAGTTCAAGGTGTCGGGTCTTCCCAATCTACATTAAGATGTACTTTGATTAATTGCCCGCTTTGAGAAGTTGACCTTAGCCCAACTAATGAAGAAGGATGACCTCAGTGTCCTATTCAGTAAACATTAAGTGCCAACTTGTGCACATCTCTGAGAAAATGGTCCCTTCAAGGTAGAAGGAGTTTGTTTTTATGTAGACACAGCAGAGAACAAACAAGAAACAAAAGCCTCATTATTTGTTAAAAGTTTATTCAAGGGCGCCTGGGTGGCCCGGTCAGTTAAGTATCCGACTCTTGATTTCAGCTCAGGTCATGATCTTGCGGGTTCATAGGATGGAGCCCCACGTCCAGCTCTGTGCTGACAGCAAGGAACCTGCTTGGGATTCTCTCTCTCCCCCTCTGTGTCTGCCCCTTCCCTGATAGCACTCTCTCTTCCTGTCTCTCAAAGTAAATAAACTTTAAAAGAAAAAAAAGCTTATTCAAAACTTTGATGGAAATGGAAGACGAGATTTTAGGTACTTAATGAATGTGTTTTAGATACACAAATGAAATCAGTCATTTTCTTCTTCTATTTAGAATATTTTCATCCTAATTGAAGTAATCTCTTCTGTCCATGAGAAAGTACTCCAGATTTAGAGAAACACAGGCCCATAGGAAAATAGTGATCCTGCCCAAGCTTACCCTTGATATAATTTCTTTGCATTAAAAAAAATTTTTTTTAATGTTTATTTTTGAAAGAGAGAGAGAGCAAGGGGGGGGGAGGAGAAGAGAGAGAGGGAGACACAGAATGGGAAGCAGGCTAAGCTCTGAGTTGTCAGCACAGAGCCTGAGGTGGGGCTTGAACCCGTGAACCGTGAGATCATGACCTGCGTCGAAGTCGGACGCTCGACTGACTGAGCCACCCAGGCACCCCTCTTTGCATTTTTATTTGGAAAGGCTGACAACCCTTTAGACTTTCAGCCAACCCAGTTTGTTATCTATCATGAATGTCTAAAGAAAAGACCGGACTAGTTAGACGAGCCGCTGTCTGCTGCTGCTTTCTTCAATATTTGTGTTTTAGAGTGCTGAGTTTTTATTTTGAATCGGGTTTCATAGAAATTTATGGTACATAGTGAAAAATTCATGTTCTACTATATTGTTAATACCATTATTCAAGAATAGATAATCCTGGGCATGGATTGCTGATGGTCTTTGCTACTCTTCTACTTACTGCTCTCTGATGTTTGGAATTTAAGCATTTTCTTGCTCATTAAAACCCACACCAGCGAGTAGTTGAGGCACATGGTGAAAAGCAAATCGTTTTCGCTTTTTTTTTTTTTTGCTTGTTATAAGCTGCATTAAGAGAACTAAAGAGGTTCCAAATATTGTAAACAATGAAGTTCCAGAAAGAATCCTGAATTTCATCTGTCATTCCCTGTCCCCTATTAGCATGACTAAGCTACGATTCAGACCCAGGCTGGTATTCCATTTGTCTGATAGTACGTAGTGGTATGGCTTTTATACCAAACCCATATGGAAGTTTGTGTTTGGTTTTTTAGAACTCAGAATCTTCCAACTATGAACTTCCACAAAATGGGAATGTGATGATCTCTCACATTCCAAAAATACAGCGTTGTCACGTTTTCACCATACACATTGCTGTCAGTCCACAAATGTGTGTTGGGCACCTGCTGTGAGCGAGGCATCATCAACAGAAGGAGATATATACATGACATACTCAAAGGTATCAGACTTCTTTCCTATGCATTGCACTGTCAAAGATAGCTTGAGATCCTGGCTTGCAATCTGTGCAATGACTTTCCTTTACCTCACATAACAGAAGGGCACAGCTTTTAATATGATGAGCATTGAATGGGATGCCATCGGTAGCATGTAGTAGGAGCACTTGGATTTTGAACCGTACGATGTCCTGCTCCTCTTTGCTAACACCCTGATTTTAAGGGAAATATACGTTGTAGGCTCCCCAAGGAATATTTAGTTCTTCATTAATGTTTCTCATCTATATTACCCCACCTATAGACGTATATATAACATATATATATGTTATTCACTCACACACACACACACACACACACACACTTAACATACATCAAGGTAAGAGGTCTCAGAAAGTCCGCTCTTACCCATGTGGGGACTCTTTTACACTCTTGTTCAGAGAGATGATAGCAGACTGATCCATCATCCTCCATGAACTTACACACCAAGGCAAAAATCATCAACGTTGGTCTAGGACTCTTGAGAGAAAGGTGCACAGGCTGGCTTCAAAAGATGTGTGTGGCAGGCACTACGTTTTAAAAATGTACTGTTTTATTTTTATTCACGGCGTAGGAGGGAGCAGACAGCTGGTAGGGGGAGGACGCCCACCGGTTTTCTCCAGTGAGTGGTGTGTAATTGTGGGGAGAGCATGGGTGTAAGTTTCACGCACTCAAACCTTCAAATGGAGAAACGGAGGCCTCTTTGGTACCAGCGGGCTGCCGCCTTACAACTATTTTGCTAAATAAACAAACAAACCTCTCGACTTCATTGTTTGTATTCCTTTCACCTTTGCTCCTAGAGACGAAAAGCTGGGCATACCCACCACCCTCCTCAATGCTGTCTTGGAACATGTTGGTTCTTTAAGAAATACTACTCTGGGAACCTAAGACTACAAAATGCCTTTTTTTTTTTTCTTCCAAGGCCTGGATTCATTTTGGGGTTGTTCCATTGGAAATAATACAGATAATTTAGATGAGGGAGTTGCACTGGTATCTTTTCTAAGATTCTAGGAATCTCTCCCCAACTGGTAGATCATAACCATGTCTGTGAATTTCAGCAGTCGTCTAGGGGAGCGGTTTAAAATAGTTCGTTGAGGATAGAGCTCTTTAGTGTATAGACCGATTCCTGGAAGCGTATCGCTTCAAAAGCATCAGGATTCCCTACTTCCAACACTATACAAACCATAGAATTGTCTTCCAGTTTCCCCAGGGTGTTTGAGAATATGTAGCTATGGTCCCAGTTGTGTGACTGCCACCAGAAATCAAGGGTAGAATACTAAAGGCCCTATCTGTGGGTAAATGTATATGTCTGTCTATTTTTACCAAGCACCCGTTACTGTTAGAGGGCCAGACCTGCTGGAAACCTTGAAAAGCTATGGAATTCCGAATGATGACCTTGTTTTCACATTCTTTGTTTATTTCAGCTCTGTTTAACCTCATCCCTGTGGGTCTTCGAGTGGTGGCTATTCAAGGAGTTCAAACTAAGCTGTATTTGGCAATGAACAGCGAGGGATACCTGTACACCTCGGTAGGACTTTCACTGTGTTCATGTTTGGACTATTCTGGTTTTCATCTGATGTGAACTAAAATATGCTACATATGTGTAACCGTTGCAGATTTCTGGGATATGAGGAAGAATGTTCTTGATGGAAATGTCTCCTTTGAAAGGACAGATGAACTTCCTGTGAAAATTCTGTCTATTGCTAGTTAACTATTTGCAGCTAACAATGTTGGGTTAACATCAGAGATCCACGAAACATTTTCGCACATGATGACGCCTGAGTTATTATTTTATGTGGCGTATAATAGAACGCTCTGGCTGGCTGTCTTGCATTGCACCTGCGGGGAGCAAAGCCATTTCTGTAAGTCAGTTCAACATCTATTGATCCAGCTTTACCCTAAAGAACTCAAGGCGAGCTCTTCCTCCAGTTAACTCTAGGACATACAGGACAGTTCTGGAAGTTGCTCTCTTATCTGAAGTTCAGTTGGGGCCACATTTGTTGTCTGTTTTTCCATCAAGCACGTTTCGGCCTCTCTGTGTGTACAAATACCTGCTGTTCCCAAGAAATGTGTAAATAACGTAGACAAGACTTCAGCTTAGGAATATGAGGCCGAATTAAGCTTTTTAAAAACGTTTAACATGTAGATATAGGCAGAGGTGGTGCAGTTACCAGGGTTAGGATTTCCGTCTTATCGGTAGGTCGAGTTACAGGTCGTAGGAGACCACTTAATACGTGAATTCTCTGTAGTCTTCGTTTTGAATTTCCTGTGTTTTAAGAAAAGGCTAGGATGTTGAAAATGGAGAAAATTGCTTGCCCAACCTCCCACTAGATAGCCTCGAAGGAGGCTATCCCCACGATTAGAGAAATGTATTCCTCTAAGCACCAAAGTGGTACTTTTTTGCTCTCGGCCATTCCCTGGATTTATTGCAAAGCCAGGCGTGTAATAAGGCTGTTGGGAGACGTGGTGGAGACCGTGTCATAACCCTGTGTTTTCAGAGGCCAAGATGGGAAAGAGGTGAGAGACGAGTAAGACCACAAAGGACCCGTTCATTTGGCAAACCGGGTAGTTTGTTTCATATTACAACAGAGTATTATTCTATTGTGGCATAATAATCCTCCAACCCTGGTCACTAATCAGCATTCCTGTCAGGCCATTTCAGCTGTCGTGTTTGATAAGTGCAGGGGTGTTATTATTTTTACAAATGATAAACTCGGATTTATTGTACTATTCATGACGTGTGTCACTAGTTAATACACTGCTATTCCTGCAAACGATAGGAAAGGGGATTTGTTTTTCAGATTTGTGCGTTAAGGTAAGGGAATTTAATAAAGAAGGATTTTAATTAACCTCGTTTAGATCCACAGACTACCTCGACAGGGCCAGATACCAAGGTAGGTCGTTAATAAAATAAATGACTGTTTTCTGAAACTACTGTGCAGGCATGGGAAGGAAATGGAATCTATCCGAGGAGTACTTTTGAGAAGGTAAATACCAGATGGCGTAGGAAATAATTATTAGGCAATAATGACTGGTCAAGAATCCAGAAGGGTGAATTTTTTTAAAATCTTGCAGCAGTTAATTGCTTTTTTTTTTTTTTAATTTTGGAAATAACATTTAAGTTAAAGACAAAGTCATGTACGTTAGGTAATATGTCAGGTCCCCCCGCTCAAGAAAATCAGGGCATTCAGTATTACATTTAGGGAACTGAGGTCAAAAATGCATAGCCTACCATTCAGATTGACTTACTTTAGCAGATCGGTAAATGCCAACATGAGCTCCTTTCTAAAGAAGACTTCCCGGGAGGAATCAGCTTTGTAGATCCATGGGCTTCCTTTCCATGATGGGCAAGCTGAGAGCAAAATGTGAGACACTCTGTATGGATTTCCCATGAAGGCAAAGCAACCTTAAGTTAAGCATTTCCTATTAAGGAAAAGAATCTATGCTTTCGTCAAGGAGGAAAGCTGTCTGATTGATAATCCTGGAGTTCGTACAGGGAAAGAGATCTAACTCATCTGCTCCAGGAAAGAATCTGAATCTTCTCCAGGATAAGTTTCCCAGTTCTTCTCATTGCTCCTCATGGACTATGGTGTGGACTCCCTTTAGCACGTTGACTAACATCCTCAGCGCTCCATTTCATCATCATTTAAAGTATGGTGCCCAGGGGCGCCTGGGTGGCTCAGTTGGTTAAGCGTCCTGCTTCCACTCAAGTCATGATCTCACGGCTCGTGAGTTCGAGCCCCGCGTTGGGCTCTGGGCTGACAGCTCGGAGCCTGGAGCCCGCTTCGGATTCTGTGTCTCCCTCTGTCTGCCCCTCCGCTGCTTGCACTCTGTCTCTCGCATCGTCTCAAAAATAAATAGACATCAAAAAAGTTATTGTTTAACCTATTAGGACGTTATCGAAAATAATCTTGGTGAGGCATGACAAGGGTCTGCCTTAAGCCATCTGCACTGGCTAAAAGGACATGCAGTCTTCATGAGCTGTTTTAGAGGCAGAATCGTCTGGATTTGGAGGCAAAGCGCGACCACCACATACGGTCAAAAGTAAAGTAGCTTCAGGTAGAGATGCTTTTTAAAACTTGCACAATGGTGGGTTATCAGGGGCCCCGGGGGGGAAGGGAGAATTCTACCTTTGGCAACTGGTTTGATGGTGAAGCTGTTAACCAAGATGGAGACCAAAGGAAAAGGCAGAACTGGGAGGAAGATACCAGGGTATAGATCGCTATAGATCCTTGAAAATCTGAACGTAGAGTCTGAGAAGATGTGAGCTAGAGATAAAAACGTGGGCGTTCTCACACATAGGTGGTGGTTGATGCCACAAGAATAGTTGAGAGAATGTGTAGCATAAGAAGAAAAGAGGGTTTGTCAAATAATATTAGGGCATACCATCACGTAAGTGGCCAGCAGCAGAGAAGGAACTCATTGTGGCAGATGATCGTGGTATTACGAAAGCTAAGAGGGGACTTGAGTTGAGGACAGGAGTTGAGGAGACTGATGAAATGGAGTGTTGAGATTCACCTTGAGAAGAGGGATGCTGCTTCTACAATACGAGGCCGGGATGAGGACAGACGGAGACCTAGGCGTACCAAGTCTGCAGGTGACGGACAAGAAAGTTGAGCAATTTCCAGCTGAAAGACCTGTATTTTTCCGGTGAAGTAGGCCGAGAGGTCCCCTGCTGAAAATCAGAGGCATTGGGGTGGCGTCCGTGGAGATTTGAAAGAACTGTTTGGGAAAGGGTTAGCCGGCCAACCAGGGCCTGGTAAATTAACAGCTCGAGGGCCAAATCTAGCCCATCACCCGTTTTGGCAAATAAGTTTCATCGGAACACAGCCCCACCCCATTCATTTACTTCTTGTCTGCGACTGCTTTTGTGGCAGAACCCACAGAGTTGAACAGTTGCGACGGAGCCCTCAGGGCCCCGCGAAGCCTCCGTTATTTGCTGTCTTACCCTTTACCGAAAAAAGTTTGCTGACGCCTAGTTCAGACGGTGGTTCTCAACTTAGCTACCTATGAGAATCGCCTTCTGATGCTAGCGCGTAGCCTGGGTTGAAAACCGCCGATCTGGGGCCGAGAAAAAGGATTGCTGAGAACCACCCCCACCCCCGCCATGAAGTCAGAAACCGTGAACTCCTGTGCCCTTTGTCGTTTATTGGTTTGAAATTTCTGACGCTGGTCGTCTTCTGCTCTTACAAGCAGGTTGACTTCACCTTTCGGAAGGACTGTTTCTTGAGGTGAAGGAAGATGCTGATCCCTGGAAGCCGTTTCTTCCTTCCTCTTTTCTATCTTCTTTCGCATTTCTGCTTGTACATCCCTCAATTTCTTTGAAATTCACTTCTACATTTTTACTGTTTCTCCCCCACCCCTTCGGTCCACCAAATGAAGAAACAATACTGCCACGTCGTTACTGGTTCAGAGATAGTCATTTGTTTTCCATGATTAATCTCGGGATTCTTGCACTGTGCCCTCCCCCCTCCTTTTTTTTTTTTTTTGTTGCCACGGGGGACAGACTTGATGTAGGCTCAAGTGGCAGGGAGAAACCATCTGTGGCACAGAGAATCATAATTAGCCATTATTTCATAACATATTTACTTTTGTCGATGATAGAACGAAGTCTTTCCACAACTGTAAGGAAATCATTATTCGTTGTGCATAGAAAACTTTGTTCATACCTTTGGTTTTTCTTTGCCAATAATAATGAGTTGTACACAAGCTTTTGAGAGTTCCTCAAAACTTCATAGCATAAATATTTAATAGCATAAATCTGTTTGTAATCCATATTGCAGAGCCGGTTGAAATAAACATTAACTACAGAAAATCAAGAGTCTTAAATGAAAGTATCATTAATGTCCTAGCATCTATTTTAACAGAGGAGTAAGAACAGATATTAGAAACGGGATAACACAAAGTCAAAGCTAAACCCAAAGCCTTTTGTTTTGATTTTGGAATATTTCAGAACCCTGTAGCAGCCTTTTTACCTGCCTGATTCCTTACCTCTCGTCCATGCTAGTTTTCCATTTCCAGAGCGCTTGGTTGTCGCTTGAGGGTGTCGTTGGGGTTGGGGTTGCTAACGTGTGGACGCAAGTAGAAATCCTTTGACGAGTAAACCTTTTCCATCTGTGTATTTCTAGAGAGGACTTACAGGAGTGATTTTACTGCCCTGTCCTGGGGTCCTGGGACTGCCACAGCAAATGAGACGCGAGATCCAAAAGCAGGTCTCTCTGAGGGTCAGGGGCCCAGTCTTGGAATCTGAAGTATGAGGACAGAT
Organism: Acinonyx jubatus; assembly: GCF_027475565.1. Taxonomy (NCBI): domain Eukaryota; kingdom Metazoa; phylum Chordata; class Mammalia; order Carnivora; family Felidae; genus Acinonyx; species Acinonyx jubatus. The sequence goes on along the minus strand of NC_069389.1, from coordinate 111,009,458 downwards.
TTCCCTTCTCTGCTGGATTCTTTCCGCGTACCTTAAATTCACCAAGTTTCTTCTCCCATCACAGATGTTCATTTTGATGGTCCCGTCAAGATGTTGCCTGATTTTCCAACCATATAGTTCTTGCTATTATTTTTTTTTTCTTTTGCAACCGTAAACAATCCATTGGGAAAGGCATGGAGTAAATAGCCTGCTCCTGAAAGTTAGCCCAGTTTTTGACATTATATTTTCAGGAATCCCAAACCTCTGTAGAAAAATAATTCATCAAACATTTGAGAAATGACCATTGATTCTTAGGCATGCCATATAAGTTTACCACTGGCTAAACTGAGGTAGAGAAAAATGAACATGTTTTTCCCAAAGTGAGGAAACATAAAAAAAGAGGATCCAGCAGCAAAGGATTTTCTGGGTTTAGCATCCTAGTCCCTGGGCTTAAATACCGTTATTTACTGGAAGGTTAGTTTGTATTGTCTGGGTGAATTAAAATCATTTCTGACACGTGTGTTAACTTCAGGCTGTGGGGGGCGGGGGTTGGTTTATGTTAAAAAGGCCTCAGATGCTCAGTACACTTGTGCAGATTTGTTTTATTTCTCTGATGCCACAATTTAAGGCCTAATTTTCAGTGCTACGACTTCTCAGGTGCAGCCCATATTCTTATATAGAAAGGATGTTAAAGTTTAGATGAACTCATGGATCAATTCAGTGTGATGAATGTCCTCTTAGCAAACATCTGTAACTTACAAAAATGTTCCAGTTATGTTAAATCTGTATATCAGCAAGTTCACACAATTTAACTTCTAGGGTTATTGTCATAGAGGCTTATAAATTTAATTAGAATTAGATGGAGGGCAGTGGTTTAAACATTACAGCTGTTGAGGGAAGTGGGATTGACTCAGTTATAAAAGGAAATAGATTTAAAATAAATATCAGCACTCTCATATCCAATATAGAAGAACATGATCATTATTAAATCAAAATTGATTTCTGGGATGGATTTTGCATATAGCCAGTAACCATCATATATGTAATAACCCTACAAAAGCAGTGGACACAAATTCTAACATCTAATTATAGCTTTAGCTTCTCTGTATACTTCAGTGAATTTGCAAATTGTTGAATTTGATTCATTTCACATAAGACTAGGAAAGGGTTGACTGTGAAAACTTAGCTTCTCAATTTTGGTGCCTGCATCTGACAGACTTTTTGTTTCAAGTGGCTACGGAATTGAACATTTTTGATGGGCATTTCCGTTTCAGACGAAGGGAATGGCAAGGGCAATTATACACATACAAACATATTTCTGAGTGATATCACTAAGAATGGACTTAGGAAGAAAATGAAATTATTTTACAGAGAGAAAAGCAGAGAAGACAGGCACATTTTATTTGTTAATGAATGGCCCTGCTAGCTCAAGGAGCTCAATTTTATGTTTTAAAGAGGCTTCCAGTGTCGGTGCTATTGAGGTAGAAGTCATTATAATTATTGTATTGAAAAATATGCTGAAGGAGCTGTATTCACTTCGAGATTCCTTCAGAATACCAGTGAATCAGCATAATTTCCAAACCCAAAATACATTTCCCAAGTCCCAGATTATTTCACGTTTAGCTCCCTTTCCATTTCATGGAAGTTTCATTCAAATGTGAGAGAAAATATAGCTTGGCAGTGTTTGACTATGAAATTAGATAAATCTGGTTGTTTGTAACCTCACAGTCAAGTGCCTTCTCCGTATGGTCTCCGTGAAAACATAGCCCAAACTGGCAAATTACTCAGGGTGAAGGTATAGTTTCTTAGGTGGAAGAATGACCGAGGATGGCACTTTCTCAGAAATCAAAGAGACAATCGAAGTTGGAGCTAAATAGAGCAAGATTGGCCCCGTATTCTGTTTTTGAGGCCAAGTTGAAAAAACATTCAAATGAGAGGTCATGGGGCACATATTTAAAAGAGTGTCTCATGGCTTTAAGTCAGAAGCTAAATTCACGTTTGTAGGAAAAAAGCCAGTCTCTTGGAACTAAAGAATAAAATAATTGGCAAGAACAAGGAAGAAGAATTTTAGCAAATGAAGCCAGATGTAGGGGGGCAATTCTTGCATGCGCGTGCACGCGCACACGTAATGTGCGCAAACACAGCACGCATATACAAAGACAAATGGAAGAAACCAGTCTTCTGTTCATTACTCTGTTGCTATTATGGGACTAGTTATTTTGGAATTCCCAGAATAAATCTGTTTTAAATATATATCCTACGCTGAACATGTAATACCTTTGGAGATTGCCCTAGCAACATATTTGGTAATGCTTACTAGCTTTATAGAAGAGAGCAGATGAGATCTCTTAGCTACATTTTGTGTAAGTATCTAGTGAGTCTCATGTCTTGGTGCAGACAATGCTGTTGGTCCCTCCCTTCTTATTTATGTAATTTGAATCCACAGTCTGATAGAGAAAACAGCCCATCGAGGCCTTTTTTCTTATTGCCCTTTCCCCGAAAGCCGTGTCTTAAAATAGTTTACCTACCAAACTCTATACTTGTTAAGTAGTAGCTCTGATTTTTCTCCACCCCCACTTAGAGAGCAGTGTCTCCCAAAAATTACCTTTTGGGCAAGTATTTATTAAACTGATTAATAAACGTGTATAATAATTTAAAAAAAAGACAAATCATATTATTTGTGCCAGGCCTCTTAAATATTTAAAGTGAGTTAAAGCGCCCAATTATATAACCTTCATGGATCCGCTCAAGTGTTAACATTTCCAGATTACATAAGAAAGTGAATTACTGACACACAAGAAAAAAAATTTGAAGGCAGCAGCGACTTCCCAATAGAGAAACTTTAAATGAAAGCATTCCTCTGATCGTTATAATAGCTGTAACCAAGGTTAATAACTGGCAAGCCCCTGACTAATACATTTAATATGTTTTACCCAGGCTGAATGTGTGAATAGATAACACGTCTGTGCTAAAATTCTGATTAAGTTATTCATCAGATACTCTGATGCTAACTGCTTTTGACAGTCCCGGAAGTGGAGCTGCTAGGAAAGTCAGTTGATTCCTTGGACGGATTTTGCAGACAGCCAGTAGCCATGATATTGAACACCCCCTTCCATAAGGGCCCCAGAGGTGGAGAGGAATTCTGGCTCAGCATATAACAGGTGTAGCCGAACTTAGAGATGATGTCCGTTCTTACCCAAGGAAAAACAATCATTATAGATAGTTGGAAAAATCAAACGTAACTAACGACCCCAAGGTATTAACAACTTAGCGATAATACGGAGGATGAAAAAAGCTTAACGGTTGCGGGGGGGGGGGGGGGGTGGGGGGATATGAATCATCCTGTAATACTTTCATAATTGACGAGACACCAGAAAATGACAGTGACAGCCTTCGGACAAGAGATTCCAACTGGTAAAAACTCCATTACATATATCAAACATTATAACAAAAAAGCCCGTGCGTGACAAATCCATTGCTATAACCTGGCCACAAAATCAGCAAGGCTACAACAACAAAAGTGTTTTGGTGGTTTGTCTGGGTAAAGGATTCTCAGGAATGTCGTAGCAAGTATTTATCTGCAAAACAAGGGCTAATGAAAGAGCCTCTTTGCACTGAAGAAGTTGAGGGAGAGCCTATAGAAGATGTGGACGCTGAGAGCTTCTTTACTATATCATAACGTTTAAAGCAGAGATCTCCTGAACCACCCCCACCCCCGACCCCAGCACTCTTGGTCTCAGCCCAGTCACATGTGTCAACTCCCAGAGAACCGGAGGCGGGAGATAGTTTAGGAGCTTTGTCAACCTATCAATTGCCAGATCTCTGCGGAACATCCATCCGCAAGGTACTAGGCACCCCAAACAGTGATCACATTGATTCGTTAGGATGGCTGGAGTTTGCAGTCTTCTGTCATGCGTTCGGAGCCCTGATTGTTAATAGTTGATCTACCACGGCAAGGATTGGCATCAACTGTTCCTCCCCAACTTCTGCAGGCTGGCGATGCTATTTTTAGTCCAGAACTCACTGTAAGAAAATGCCATATAGGGAAACAATTTGAATGTCCTTGGGGATGGGGGTGGGTTGAGGAGGGTGCCTCCTTATGGGAATTTACCAGTTGCGTTGAACAATGTATATTAGAAGGTGAGCACCACACTCTTCGGCAGATCCCATTAAGACCATGGTTGTATGTCCTGGGATGGTAAAATCGAATACGGCGGAGAAGTGGTTTTCAGTTACATCAAGAAATGATGGAAGGTGAAGTGCTTTAAAAGTCTTGTAAGCGTGCGACTCCGCTTGCATAACACAAGCGGGTTCTGGTGGATTCGGCCAACCAAAGCTTTAAGGTATGCCAGAGTCCACCTCCCACGTTTGGACAATGCCACCGGGAAGTCTCGCCTTCCGGTTTTCTTCAATTTCATGCCACAGTAGTAGACGTAGCAAAGAGGAACGGTGCTGACCCGCAGACCCAGATACCTACTTCTTAGGGCTATGATACCCAAGGTACGTTAACACCTACGACTTTGAGGAGTACAAGGTGGATAAAATTAGGTGGATTTGTTAACGCTGTTTACTACGTCTGCGTTCCTAATATCCTTCCCAAGAAGGGAGGCCATCTAGCGAACTCCTTGCGTTTTCCTTGCATTCCTCTATTCCCAACTAGAATTATTGGCTCAAACAAAAAGTTCCGCTCCCAGTACGGCTGTCAATAAGTCAAAGCATCCGTGTGCCACGAGGGAATTTGAAGCTAACAGTTTTTAAATTTCACGTAATAGGCTCAGGAAATGCTTTAACTGCTAGTGTCTCTGGTCTGGGCATGAGACTTTCTTTAAGCCAGTAATTAACCTCGAGAGTAGAGCTCACCAGAAACGGGGATAGGCGGTTTTGCTCAGTTCATGCCTCGCTCTGACTCCTGTTCACACGGAGGGCGTGCAGTGCAGCATTTTATCTTACGTGGCTTGGGATCTCTCTGGGTCCACCTTCTCTCCAGATTTGGAACCTCTGGAGCCTTAGTGAGACTCGCGGAGCTTCGACATCGAGGGAGGGTTTTTGTTGTGGCTGTGTTTGTTTTTCAGGATCTAGAATGCATTCTGGCGATGCTCATCCATTTGCACGCACCACTGACAGTTCTTGCTTTCGGAGAGGTAAGGGTTTCGCCTCTTGGGGCTCCCCCGCCCCGGGTGTGGACACACAGAGACCGTGGTTTCACAAGCCGCCGGATGGTAGCATTGTTTTGGTGGCCGTGTGCCATCAAAACGTGCCAAAGGAGCAAGCAAACAGGGGCGGAATAATAATAGTAAAGAGATGTAAGAATTCCAGATGTGCTTGGACCACTTCTGGACTAGATTGGGTTCAGACCTCCCCTCCTTCCCGCCCCCCCCCCCCCCCGGCATTCGGGGCACATTAGTCTTGGCAGTTTTAGGGAGCTAACATGAAAATGAGATGCGGTTTCCTGCACAGCGTTACCGGTACTCTGAAGTTCTGAGTCACCTCTAAATGCTAGGTTCTACCCTCAGGGTTCAGCAGCATGGGAGCCAGTGGCCCAGAAGCTTCCTAATCCCCGCCCCCACCTTCGTGGTGAAGATGTGCCCCAAGATTTCCGAAACTCAGTCCGTAGAGGAGATTATGTGATGACACGTATTTTCTCTTTTTTAAATATTGATTCATTTTTCGAGAGGGCAAGACAGAGCTTGAGCAGGGGAGGGGCAGAGAGAGAGGGGGACACAGAATCCGAAGCGGGCTCCAGGCTCCGAGCTGTCAGCACGGAGCCTTACATGGGGCTCGAACCCATGAACTGTGAGGTCGTGACCCAAGCCGAAGTCGGACGCCTCACCGACTGAGCCACCCAGGGGCCCCGTGATGGCACGTATTTTCCAATAAGTTTACCGTCATGGCCTTTTTTTTATCCCATTTGTGCTTATATTCGTACAAGTAGCTGTGCAAGCAGGTTTTAAATTGTTTGATACTCTCCCTGAGGGGCAGGTTTTCCTATTGTTTTACGTAGCATTTTCTGTCAGAATATTCGACAAAGGGTTTTTGTTTTTGTTTTTATTTTTTTGGTAAATACAGAAGCGTGTATGCAGTAGTCTTTTTATGTGGTTGCTCTCCCATTTTTGGGGGGGGGGTGCTTGCCATATTTGTCACAGTAAGTGTGGACTGCCTGAGTTTAAAACTTGGAACAGTGATGTGGTTTGATTGGTGCTGTGGTGGGTTTTGTGCTGGCTAAAGCTGACATTAAAAAGTATGCTCAAAAAAGATGGACACTTAGTCGGTTTGGATTTTTACTTTGCTTTAACCACCAGTGCTTAATTGAGTGTTATTATTAACACTACCTGAAGTATTATTACGCATCGTGGAATGGTGACTTAAGTCAGTCTTTGAGAGGCTTTGCAAATGGACAGTTTAGCCTTTTTCTATGTGTAACCAATCCTTAAGTGTAGGTGTCAGTTACCCAATTTGTTTGAGCAGTCCCTTTAATGATAACGATTTTCTTAGCTGACATTACATAGACTTCATCAAGTCCAAAATGCAGTAATCCAGGAAATTCTACCAAGACATCGACGTCATTTGTATAAAGGTAAAGCATATTAAGATCGGTGTGAAACGTGTCATGAGAGTATGAGATATTCAACCCACTGATACCCCGAATAAATAGCATTTGTTAGTAGTCAGATCCTACTTTTCATACGGCTCAGCACTCCTCCACCTGAGGGATCTCAAACCTCATATGAAAGCAGGGCCCCCTGTGGAAAAACCTGGCAAATCTCTGCAGCAAGTTGCTCATTTCTGGCACATTAGTTAATTACTTCACAAATTGTTTACCGCGTTCCCATTTCACTTTTATAAGCACAATGACCCTTCCTTTTTCTGTTGCCAACACTTAATCTCTTAATGAATCGATGACTGTTTCATAGGTTATAAATTAGCATATGGAGTCACCCCACCAAGTGGCCACATGACATTCTCAAACATTTGTTAGAGCATCAGGGAAAAGTCAAAGCCAACTAGTAGTACGTTTACGCCAGTCAGACATTTTCTCTTAGACGTTAAGATTTGACCTTGTTCTTGAAAGTTAGCAGCAAGATGTTCAGAAACAATAATCCTCTTTTTCGTGGGGGAGTTTAAGTATTATAGTAATAGAAAAAGCATGTCTTTTTTATGGGATTTTATTAAACCTTTATTGGCTGTTACCGTTGCTCCCCCCCCCCCCCAGCCTATTATTTCATCATGAACCAGTGTTCCATTCAATATATTGAGGTAACTAATCTTTCGGGAAACCACATGCAGAGCTGCTATGCCAGAACCCAGGACGGGTAAAAGTTCATGGGGGACCCTTGATATAAATATACTCTCTCTATATAGGAGATCCCATTTGACAGGGTTGAGTTTGTGTCGTGCCAGAGAAATTTTGCTAGAAAAAGAATTTCCGTTCTAAGTCTGCCCTACGGATAACTCTAGGGGTAGAATTACAGAGACAGCCCAGTGTAATCATAATATTAAAATAACAGTAGGTATGTGTGTAATCTTTCTATACTAGGTCTTGCTGGCCAAGCAACATTAAGTGGCTTTCAGGCAAGATACGTGAACTTTTCTGTAGCCGTTTCATGAGTCTCAATCTTCCACAGGATTCCAGAATCCCCTGCCCTCTGACATGATCTTGTGGCGGATTCACAGGGTTTCCACAGTTTTTCTTGCTGCGAGACTGACCGTAGCTCCCAAGGCCATTGTGTATCATTACTGGTCATCCCACTGAATTCAAGGGAAAATTGTGCCTCTAGACAGCTTTCTTGTATTTCCTCGTGGTTGCTAAAAGAGGCCTTCTTACCAACTGAGTTTTAATTCCTGCTTGTAATTGAAATTTTCTTTTATAAGAGTAGCTGGTAGTTCATTTTTTTCCCTTCAGGTTGTGACGCTCCGATTTCAAATGAGAGGATTTTGTGTGTGTGCTTTTGCATTATTGTTTGCTTTGTCTATAGTCATTTCCCTCTCCTGAATTGCTCCTGGAAGGACTTAGTGTCTTCACGTTTTTATTTAGCAAAAGTCCCCGGAGAGAAGCTAGATTACATGTCCTTAAGGCCATACTCTGGGCTTCATGGAGATCATTGTAAATACAGAGATTTAAGAAGTATCTGATAAAGGTGCCTGATGGCTCAGTCGGTTAAACATCCTACTCTGGATTTTGGCTCAGGTCATGATCTCACGGTTCGTGAGTTCGAGCCCCGCATCGGGCTCTGCCCTGACAGTGTGACGCCTGCTTGGGATTCTCTGTCTCCCTCCCTCCCTGCCCCTCCCCCACTCTCCCTCTCTCTGTCTCTCTCAGAGTAAATAAATAAAAACTTTAAAAAAAAGTATCTGATAATATCAGACTGTTGCCTGGTAACGTTACAACCTTAATAAAAGCCTGACCCCTCACTTCGTGTTCTCAGAGCACAATAAGTGTAATATTTTCATGTACCTCTTTTATTGCCCAGATGCTGCTTGTGTTTGAATCCGGTATCCCCCAAATGATACTTTAAGCTATTTGTGGATAAGAGCAGTGCCCTCTCCTCCTTTTATATTTGCCACAGTCCCAAATTCATTACTAAAGACCCAGCAGACGCTCTACTAACATTTAGTAAATAGATGACAGATGAATGTTTGACTCTGTAAGAGGCCGAAGACGGAAAGCAAATAAATGATTTCTCTGTTTCCCATGGTAAGAGATGACTGGATCAGGAATGGGGCCGTTTAGGAAGGAACTGTTTAGAGACCCAGATTGCACACGTGTTTCTGTGTGTGTGCACGTGGCCGTGTCTCTCTCCCTCTTCCTCGTGGAGGCATATGTGTCTATCAAGTCTTTGTCGCCATTCCTAAACAGTAGTGAATTAAAAATGCTATTTGAGCAATCATGTCTTTTTTTTTATATATATACGTGAGACACGGTGGTTGAGCAAGTAGTAACGTCACGGTCGGCACTGAGTGTCACAGTAGGGCCCCAGATTCTGAACCAGAAATCTGGGATGGCAACAGCCCCTAAACTGTGCTCAAATGAACGTACACATTTGGGCAGCCCCTTTCTTTCGTCTGCCTCTCCGTCACCTCAGACGTTAATTGAGGGTATTAGATCTGATTCCTGCGGTCCCTAGAATCTGTTCTGCAAGGAAGAACTACCTCAGCTTTGCATCCGTCATTTAATTTTTAAGGAACTCCATAGTGATGGGGTTGACTAGAGTGCGGGTCCGGTGACTCCTTAGTACTCCTGGTGGGCCAGGGGACCATCTCTGACATAGACGGGTTCTCCCCGGGGAAGGGGACAGTTCTTTTCTATTCGTGATCAAAATAGTGGACCTGGGCTTCTGATGAATCTTTCATGATGCCGTTCTTGTCTTTTCCTTTGCCTTGGATTATCTGGTTTACTTACATAAAAGTAACATTAGGATTCTACTGGGGGCATAATTGGGCTTGACCAGTAAAGGATGACCGTTTGTGTCTTCTAATTGCCTCCACTTAATGGCCCTGCTCTCCATCCCACTGAACTGTGGAAAATGTCACATTTCCATGGTCTATGAGTCATATAATAAATGAATGTGTGAACAGTGTCAAAATACAGCAATTTGCTGCATGTGAAGTGAGGTAGACAGCTTTTGAAAATGGTAAGGTACGTAACTAGATATTTCTAAAGTGAAAAATAGCTCGTTCGGACTTAAAAATATGCTTTTGGTAGTACATGTAGTTATTGTATCACCTAATGAGGGCTCATTTGCTTGCTCTGTATTCGTGCCCCACTGGTAATGACCCAGGAAGCAAATCAAGGAGACTTAAACCTCAGCTGTCATTACCCCATACAACAAGAGAAAAATACACGGTTTGCCTTCCTCTGTTAATATCAGGTTTTCCTTTGCGCCGGTTTGTTTAGTTTCCCCCCTAGTGCAGTCTTCCAAACATTCGTTATTTCTCTTTTCATGCAATTTGAATTAATGTGGATAATTGTGGTAGTTAGAGGCTTTACTCTCTCAGATGGTAATTATCCATTCTATAGTTTCATTCCACACCCAGTAAAACAGCGTTAGAAAAGTTGCTGTTTATCAGAAGGGATCTCTGGCTGTAACTCAGTATGTAAGATTTAACAAATATATACTCATAGGTCATATTTAAGTTAAATTAAAACACATTTCCCCCCAAGGCTGCCCTAGTTAGGTACACGTTAACAGGCTTTACTAGCTTTACTACAGAATATCAGCAGGCTTCTAAAATATTCATGGCAGTCTTCTGTCTTCTATGAATTTATCAAGTCATGATTGCCCAGAATTTATATTGCTTTTTCTGGCAAGAAAACGTGCTTGAGATTTCTTTGGAGGAGTTGTTAACAGATAAAATATCCAAGTTTTGGTGGTCTGAAGGGAGAGGAAGGGCTAATGTACCAGATTCACTTAGTTTTGCTTGTCTGTTCCTTTATATTTAATTTCATTGACAGTCAAAAATGCTGATGTTTGGGATTTCTGAAAATTAAACCCAAGGAGTTCTGTCCGATTCCCTTACAAATGAGCCAGGGAAAGCTATTCCGTAGTATAATCTCTTTTCATCGATCTCGAAATGGCAGTGAAAATTAAAGATCACTTTTAGAGGACATTGAATCTGTCATAAAATTCCTATTTATGCACAAATTATTTCATTTTAGAGAAACATAGTGAGATCAATGTTCCCAGGTTCCTCCTTTGAAAATATATTTGAAGATGCAGTTGTGTATAATTCTGTCAGGAACTATGAGGGTCCTGAGTACATTTAACTTGTAAGACAATGCCGAGGAGTTCACGGGGTAGCTTTCTAGTGTTGACGGGTTTTTTTGTCTTAGGGAGACAGCCCCCACCCCCCCCCCCCCGCCGTGGTACAACTTTTAGGGGCAGCGTGAATGCTCCTGAGCCGTGGCAATGCCTACAATTTGCTCTCATAATATGTTTATAGAAATGTAGCGGAAGGAATTACAGCGGTAACCACCACTGTAATAATAAGCCACAGCCTTATTTTCCATGTTCATAGGGTCACAGAAAAGAGGGGAATAGTGGGACCCACCTCTGAGACCCAATACGGGCATCATAAGCATATGCACCCTGTACTTTGATTTGCCAGCCATGTAGCCTTGGCAAAGTTCTCTTACTTTTATGACCTTCAGGTTCCTCATCTTGAAACTGGGTATCCCATATTCCTAGGGTTCAGTAAGATTGCCTGTGTGAATTGTCTGGCACCCATGGGTGCTCAAGTGAATGTTTGCGTCCCCATCACGGTGGTTGAACGAACATTGGACCAGGGTAGGCTTCTATGTAACAAAAGCTGGGGAAACATGTCTTGAGGCTCACGCAATTGTAGAGTCTAGAATTTAATTTTAGGGGCGCCTGGGTGACTCAGGCGGCGAAGCGTCCAGCTCCTGATTTCGGCTCAGGTCCTGATCTCACGGTTTGTGGGATCGAGCCCCTCATCGGGCTCTGTGCCAACAGGAAGGACCCTGCTTGGGATTCTGTCTCTCTCAAAAATAAATAAATAAGCTTTTTATTTTAATTAAAAAATAAAATTTTAGTTTATAAGGGTGGGTTATGGAAAACAATCAGGTTTTTAGAGTTTTTTCATTTCTTTGTGAAACATTTTTGTAAAGAAAAACATCTCCTGTGGGTGCTTTGTTACCCTGTTTCACTCGGTTGATAAAGCCACGCTGCTCACGCAAGTTCAGGTTAAAGCCTGGGATCATTTCTTGAAAACGTAAGGTCCAGTCATACGTGTGCCCAAATAGGTTGTGACAGGATCACAGCCCCCGACCGCCCTCTCCCTTCAAGCTCTGTTGTGGACCCAGGTTAGGTGTGAATGGGATGTGCCCCGTGTTAGAAATGAGCAGAGATCACGGGAAAGCTAGTAAAAGAAACACTGACGTGACTGAATCTAACAGCTTAGTTATCCATTTCAGGGCATAATTTATTTTGCAACACTGCTTTATTTCCTAAGATAGCATCCCATAGTTCATCGCCAGCCCTGCGATGCTGTTTTGCAGAGGTGTTCTAGCAATGCATGACTGTCGCAGGCAGTACAGGATACGAAAACAGGCGGTGAAATATGAAAAGCTCTCTGGGAGAGGATCAACTAAATTTGAAGGCAGTGCTGGTTTTAAATGTTAATCATATTCCCAACCTTTGCATTTTCTCATTGGCTGATTTACGGGTAGGAGTCCATGGTCCTGCGAATTCCTTATAAGGAAATCATGGCAGTCTCCCCAAAGATGGTCCACTGGATTTCAGATCATCTACCTTTTTTCCCTTTATAGCCTACCTTTTTTATAGATCGGGAGGCAAAGGATCCAGGTAAGGCTTTCCGAATTCGGTGATGCACGGTGGGGAAGGAAACGTGTGTTCGTGGAAACAAACCGTTACTTAGGCATTTAGTTGGGTTTTCCATGTGCGTTGATCCCATCCGTGTTTAAAAATGCCTTTGAACCCGGAATGGCCCCGTGAACCTATCCTGTTTCCTTAGGCTGCTGGGCTAGCAGACCTCATAGGGACCAGGTACCTGCGGGTCCACTGGAGTATGGGTTTTCCAGCTTTTTCTTCTTTATGTGTATTTCTGTTGTCTCTAACCTTTGGTCACCCCAGTACATCTATACTAGCCATGTGACTACACACGGAAGACGCTTCTGTTCATTTAAAACAAACGTTTCTTGTCTACGACAGAACCTTTCATGAGTAGTAATGATGCCTTAGCACCTAGCATGTATTTTCCCCATAATTTAACAGGAGCTTGAATTACTGCAAAATGCGAAGATTGAGAGGATACAACAACAACAGAAATGCCTCTCGGAGCACTCAGGCCCCATCTCGTGGCTCTCATTCCCCATAAAGGAGGCACATATCTCAAAATATTCAGAATGGTTATTGCCACACGACAGAATCATGTGATTCTTCTGTTTATGCCTTTATCAAAGTTTCTGAAATTAATTTTATTGTATTACCTTTCAAAAGATAAAAAAGCCTGGGGCGCCTGGGTGGCTCAGTCGGTTAAGCGTCCGACTTCGGCTCAGGTCATGATTTCTCAGTTCGTGAGTTCGAGCCCCGCGTCGGGCGGGCCCTGTGCTGATAGCTCGGAGCCTGGAGCCTGCCTCGGACTCTGTGTCTCCCTGTCTCTCTGCCCCTGCCCTGCTCACACTCTGTCTCTGTCTCTCAAAAAGTGAATAAACATTAAAAAAAATAAATAAATAAAAGATAAAAAAGCCAGACAGTGGGCTCTTTAGACAGTGTCTGATTTACCTCAGTTTTTCCACTCCCCTTTGTCTGTAGGTGTTGATTTAGTATGAGACATTGTCACGAAGATGCATAGTAGACGATCAGAATTGCTTCAGTGTGCAAAAAAGGGAGTAAAATAAATAATAAAATAGATTTAAAAACCACGAGAACTTTGCTTTTGCGGAACTACTTTTTGCATGTGGCATGCGATATCGAGTTGGAAGCATAGCAGATGACTATTACGATTTCTCAAGCTTTTTAGAGGAAAATCATGAATAGTTCAGAGTTAAAGAAGATTTAGATTTCATTTATCCTTTGCCTTGGTGTTCATTCAGTAAACTCCATTTCTTGGACTAGGTGACGAGGACTTAAAAAAAAAAAAAAAAACTTCGTATATCTAACCAACATTTCTGTTTGGAGCTATTCACACGTGAGCTCTGCTTTCGCATCATACATACAAAACGTAGCTTGCTTCATTGGAATAGAAAAGCACACAAAAGGGCATTCATAGAGTTGACAAGCTCCCGGCCGCAGAAGTTCGGCAAGTAGCAAGTTGATAGGAACGATGAACTGATTACTTAGGAAAGTGACAAGAGTTTGGGGCACTCTTCAGAATCCGAAGCATGAGAACTCCCCAGGGTTTGTCCTCCTCTGTTAGGTTCCTTGACCTTTTCCTCTCCAGTGACCTTGTCCACCTTATCTCAGCTGTCCACAGTTAGGGAAAACTTTAAAAGTGACCTCTGCTACACAGATCGGTTGTTGACTTTTGTTTTCTCATCTGTCGTATGGGGGTACTCACAGAAAACCACATCATAGAATTGCGAGATCTAAGTCACAGGGGCGCCTGGGTGGCTCATTCAGTCAAGCGTCCGACTCTCTTTCGGCTCAGGTCGTGATCCCACAGTTCATGAGATCCAGCCCTGAGTTGGGCTCTGCACTGGTGGCACAGAGCCTGCTTAGGATTCTCTCTCTCCCCCACTCTCTCTCTGCCCCTCCCCAGCACATGCACCTTCGCTCACTCGCTCACTCTCTTTAAATTAATTAATTAATTAATTAATTGACACATAAAGCCCATAAAATAGCACCTGGTACCTAGCAAGTGCTTAATTTCTCCTCTTCTTACCCCCCTCCTCCTCCTCCGCCTCCTTCTTATTAGTATTAGCATCATTGGAATTGCCCTAGGTGAATTACTTTGATGTCAACCGACTTGATTATTTCATACCTTCTTTCTCCTAAAGTCCTGAATGTCTCGTCCGCCTCCTCAGGCTAAGATTCTCGTGTCACAGAGAAAATAGAACGAAGAAAATCACCTTGTACTGGCACTGCCTGTCTACTTACCCACTTTTGTGTGTACCCACATAGTCTTTTCCCCCCCATTTTATGTGGATCACTTTTCCTGGCTCCCACATAAGGCCAGCCCTTATCATTTTGCCCCACATTCACCCCCATATTTCTTTCTTGAGATCATCACTCTAAAAATTGTCCCCCCACCTCCCATGTCATCAGTTGTCCCTCTCTAACATATAGTCCCCTTCAGCACAAGAACGTGCTCTTATTTTTCCCATTTAAATAAGAAAAATCTCCCTTTAGGGGCATGTGGGTGGCTGTCGGTTAAGCGTCCGACTCTTGATCTCAACTCGGGTTGTGATCTCATGTTTTGTGAGATCAAGCCCCATGTCAGGCTCTGTGCTGACAGTGCGGAGCCTGCTTGGGCTTCTCTCTCTCTCCCCCCCCCTCTGCCCTGCCCCCACTTGCACGCGCACATGCTCGCTTGCTCTCGCGCGCTCTCTCAAAATAAGGAAAAAACATTAAAAAAATCTTTAAAAACACAAGAAAAAGAACACTCTCCCTTTATTAGGTATCCCTCACCAGCTACCAGTCCATTTATTAGTATCCTATTGGAACAAAACCCCCGAAAGATGTGTATACTTCTCTCCACCTCATCTCCTCACATTCGTAAGCCTGTTCCAACCAGGCTTGTCCCGTCTCCATCCCCTTGAATCTACCCAGTTACTCTTTGCAAAGTCACCCAACACCGCCGTGTTTCCAAGTCCAGTGTCCAGTTCTCGGTCTTCCTCTTATGTGACCTGTCAGTGGTGTTCGATGCCGTTCCCCACTCCTTCCTCCTGAAAACACTTGGTTTCACTTGGATTCCAGGACACCACACCTCTGCCCCCCTTACTGGCCCATCCTTCTGTCTCCCTTGCCAGTTCTTTTTTTTTTTTTAATCTTCTCAGCTTTGGCGGGTCACAGGGCTCAGTTCCTGGACCTATTCTCTTTTCTCCGTTCGTTGACTCTCTTGGTGTGCCACTCTCATGACCTTAAATACTGTCGACATATGGGTGACTCCCCAAATTCCCTGGCCCGGACCTCTTATCCACACTCCAGAAGCAGGTTTCCAGTTGCTTCCTTGACCCCTCCATTTGGATGCTTAATTAGCATCTTTCAGTCACCTTGTCCAGACAGAAATTGTCCTGTCCCTTCCCCAGATTTGCTCTCCCCACAATTTCCTCCGTCTCTCGGTAAATGGCAGCCCCACCCTTCCAGTGGCCAAGGTCAACGTCCTCGGGATTGCCCCGCCTCTGTTCTGCCTCTAATGTTATACACCACGCGCATCAGCAGGTGTTGGCTTTTCCTTCAAAATATACGCACTTGAGAACCAAACCACTTTTGTCCCCTTCGTTTCCACCTCTTAGGCCCACCATGGCACATCTGGATTATGGCGACAGCATCCTAATTAGTCTTCCTTCTTAACATTCTGAGCCTCCCCGCTCGATTCTCCACATAGCCATTCTTCTCAAGTAGAAGTCGGCTCATATAATAACCCCTCTGTTCACATTCCTCCAGTGGCTTGCCCCGAGTTAAATTCAATTCAGAGGCCTCACTATGGACTGTAAGACCCTCTGTGCCATGGTCCCCAGCTTTCTGTCTGACTGCACCCTCCAAACACTCACTGTGCTTCAGTCACGCTGGCTTCCGTGCCGTACCTTCATCATATCATGACGAGCCCTCCCCTGCTTTAGAGCCTTTGCACTGGCTGTTCCCTCTGCTGGACTCCTCCCTCTGCTGGACTCCTCTTCCCCAGATACCCCCACTGCTCACTCTGGCCACCTTCAAGTCTCTTTTGAGATACCACCTTGTCAAAGAGGCTCCCCTGACTAATTTAAAATAGCGCTTTGCCCCCCTCATTCTGTCTCCCATTGGCCATCATTTATGGAGCGCATATGAATAGGTGAAGTCACAATAAATATGTTGAATGTATATTTGTTGACTAAAGTGTTGATTGGTAGATTTTATTTGTATGTTTTGTATCTATATACTAGAATATAAATTACTTGCAGCCAGGGGATTTTGTGGTGCTCACTGTTTCTGTGGAATGAGTGAATATATACATATTTATTTATTGTCGGGCTCTACTAGAATGTCAGCTCCTTGAGGGCAGGGTCTTTATTTTGTTCAGTCTTCTATCCCCGGTGCCCGGAACAGTGCCTGGCTTAAAGTGCATGCTCACGACATGTATGTTGAAATATTTGACTAATTGGTTAATTTGTTCAGGCTTTCAAGCTGATTCACCTTGTTTCAACCACTTCCAAGAATAGTGCTCAAAGTCAAATCAGTGTGACAGATAAATCCCCAAGTGTCGTATGAGGAAAATGTAATGATAACTATTGACTGTGTTTCTTAAGATTCAGAATCTTATCCAACTCCTTGATTTGGAAATGTTGGTTTATTTTAAAAACTTCTAAATATAAATATAAAATCCAAGGTTTTTCTTGCTAGGAGTATTTCACTATATGAAGCAGAGATGTCATTCAGCCTGATTTATAACTGAACCTCTGTAGTCTAACCAGTGATTCCTTTCTCATGTGTTTAGATTTGTTGCTAGGAAACAACTGTTTTAAGTATACGTTTATTTCCACTAAGAGTTATTGAATCCATTTTAATATTCTTTATGATGCTATAGATTCATAGATGGTGGTGGTGGTGATGTGTGCGTGTGTGTGCGCCACAGCTGAAGAACAACTTTGAGACTTGCCATCCAATTCACACACACACACACACACACACACACAACCCACTCCCTACTAAAAAAGAATTACAAAGTGGGTCACTCTTACAAAGTATTTTTAAAGAGACGCAGTTATACCTATTCCCTAGATTAACTAAACTATCTAATTCCTTTCTTTAGTAAGGGTTGTGAAATGACCTGATTTAATGACAGGATGTGTAATTAATGCTTCAGTTATTTACATGTGAATTTAGGTTATTTGAGGACTCCAGAAAAGTTTGTTCACAGGTACTTTTTTACTTCTAATTTTTATTTTACATGAAAATGAAAAGATGTTAAATATCACCCCAAAGTCACCATCCAGAGATTTTTGTGTCTGTCATCCATATGCCTCTTTGTGTGTGTGTGTGTGTGTGTGTGTGTGTGTGTCTGTGTGTGTCTATACACATATATGTACTTGATTGTATGTAAATGTGATAATTCTATATGTGCTGTTCTGTACCTGGCTTTTATCACATACATCTTGTACACATATTTCTATGTCAATAAATCCGCATTCACATTTTTAAAAGGTAGATGATATTCTGTTGTGCGTTCGTACCATAATTTGCTTATCCAATCCTCTACTGATGAAGGTTTAGGTTGTTTCCTTTTTTATTGTTGTTACAAAACAATTTGTGGTGAACATCCTTATGCATGCATTTTTTAAATTTGATTTACAAGTATTTTTAAAGTTTCTTCTTTAGTGTTGTGATTTTGTACTCTAGATAAATCGATTGTTAAACAAAAGTAAGTTTCTCCCCTGTTCTGTTGTTTAATTATTGTAAGTTTCAAGGTAGTGAAATTTGAACAAAGGAGATTTTACTCTGTACTTGGCCCCAGAGCCCTCTCTTAAAATATATTCAAAGGGAATGAAAGGGCTCATTAACAGATAGAGCTATTTGAGTTAAAGATCAAATCTGTTGAACATTTTCACTTAAATATACCAATCTTATCTTCTTGACATTATGTGTTATGTTTGATGCTGACAATAAAAACTTTGGTATAAGCTATAATTTCTGCATCCATGCATATTCAGGTCTGAAAATGAAAGAATATGACAGGTTTGCATGTAGCAACTTCCCACCCACACATTTCTTTCCTTTCTGATTCTGACACTTCAGCCTTTGAAACAGTTCCCATGAGCAATACTGAGATTCAGACTATTTAGATCTAAAGGAAAAAAAAAAAAACACAGGATCTTCTACTGCTTGTATCTAGCACCTGGAAACCTCTTTGAAGAAGTGCTGAAATGTACATCATGCTGTTATTTGTTATGCACACAGAAGAAATCCTAAAGATATTTTAGGGAGAAGAAGGAAGGGCAATCTAGAGATAGTAGGGAGCGCATGGGGCCAGAGGTGAGGGAGGGAGCCCCAATCCACATGATTAAACAACATATTTCCAATGTATTCTTGTCCACGTATATGGAGATTACATGTCACTTTAAGGCAAAGGTATCCCATTTCGTCCTCGGCGTTTAGCAGAAACCAGGTGAAACAGGAAAAGAGAGACCTGTGTTGGAGAAAGTCTAGGTTTAGCATCCGGAGAAGGGGTTTATTGATAGCTGTCTGAAGTAGACTGGATCCTTGAAACATCACCTTGTTCTGTGCCTTACAGAGCCAGCCTAAGTCCAAGGGGGTACATTTCCCTCCTAGTTATCCAAAATTCACTACAATAGCTATAAGATTTTTTCATCCTTTATGGAAGAATACTAGTGTCGTGAAGGGCCTTACAGATCATTCAGTTCAACCTCCCTCTCCCAAAAGAAGGCCTCCTCTTGCTTTTCAGAGTTGAGCTCACCAGTCTTTCCCTTGATCCTATCCTTTCCCCAAACCATGTAGACCCAGACCCATCAGTTAACCTTTTTTCCCATGCTTCCACTACCTCCTTGACTACTGGCTTTTTCCCATTGGCATACAGATCGTTCAAGGACTGCCTGTCCTAAAAAGTCCTTCCTGAGACTCTCTTTCTCCCTCAGACTGTTTGCCTGCCTATTTCCCTTGATAGCCAAGAGCCAACTTAATTTGTCCTGGCTGGCTTTATTTTCGCATCTACAGCCTAAGTCCTCAGCCCTTCCCATTCTATGTTCTGCCCTCATTCCCAACCTTAAACTCCTGTTGCTAAGGTCACCAGTGACCTCTAAATAAAACCCATTGTTCCCTTTGGCCCTTACCTCGGTTCTCTTTTCTGCAACATTGGACTCTGCTGATCACTTCCTCCTCCTCCTCATTGAAACGAACTTTGGCTTTCCCGACAACGCTTTCTGTCTGTTCCACAACACCACTATTGTCCTTTTGCTTCCTCTCTTTCTTTCACCTCTTCTTAATGTAGATGTCTTCCCTGCCCCCAGGTTCCAGCCTCAGTGGCTGCCTGCTATTCGCTACGTTATTAAACGTGTTCTGTTGGCTTCAGTCACCATCCGGATGCATAAAACTTTCCTCTTGAGAACCAGGCATGTATATCCAACTGAAGGCACATCTCCCTTTGTCCGTCACCGATGGCTCTTGAGACTGAAAGGAGCCAACAGTGGATCACTGCCTCTGTCTTCAAAATAGAACAGAAGACCCTACTTCTCACTCTGTGATGTCCTAGGTTGAAGCATTCTCCAGCATCATTAACACATGATACCTGATATTTACCTTTAAGATGCTCGCAGTGGTTAAGAGGGAGGGCTCTGCCAGACTCTGTGGAGATGAAACCCCCCTCAACTGCTCTTTTCTAAGGTTTGTGATTCCGTGCAAAGGAGTTCATCCTTCTGTCCTTTCCTTTCCCCAGTTGTAAATGGGGTAACAGTAGTGGAGACCGCATAGGGTCCCAAAGAGGATTAAATGAGATGACACGCACGTGGCGCGAGTTAATAAACGTTTGATTTTATTATTTGCTGACACAATCCGCATAGTGACATGCTGACTTCAGGCCAATACGTAAGCAGCCTAGAATTCTTGGGAAGACCATGAAGGTCTCATCGTGTATTAAACTGTCATATTTTGCTTTTGTCTTTTCTGAGACTGAACTGAGAAGATTTACACAGAGTCCAAAAGCACAGTTACTCACAGGGGACAAACTGACCCACAAGGACACAGGATACCCTCATCCGCCAGTATGCGTCACCGCAGCGGGACGACTCAAAAGGAAAAGTAACGCACCAGGCCTTCCGTTGCTCACACACAATCACAACCGAGGAGGGAAAAGCACAAGTGGGACGTTGAACGAGCTGCTGTTGGGAGACCCTGGTCTGCACTCTATCTGTACGCTTACTGAAGGGAGCGCAGGGCAGGGTTTCCCATACAGAGGGCACAGGCTACCGCCGCCATTTCACCTGGAGTCTACCCTACCCGCCCAGTGCTTCGTGAAAATTCAGCTGGTCTGCTCATAAGAAGAAGCTCAACCTTGATAGGTCTCTTCGGTAGTTTGAAATGTCCTCGTAACTCTCTTACAGTCTTCGGATGAACAGGAATTCTTATTTTCTAACTGAATCCCCGCCCCCCGTCTCTTTTCACCTCCCTGTCACTAAAGGAATGCTGATTTTGTTCACGTTTCTTTTCGGTTTATCAACGTAATGTACGTTCTTTGTAGAAAAATTGGAAGAGAAAAATGTATGCATAAAAAAAACCCTAACCAGAGACAAGCATTATAACATTCTATTATAGATTCTTACAGTGGCTATTTCTCTCTCCCCCTCTCTCTCTCCCCACACACTTGATCCTTGAACAGTGTGGGGTATTGGGTACCAACCCTCATATGGTTGGAACTCTGTGTCTAACTTTTGGTTCCCCCAAAACTTTACTTACAACCCCCTGCTGACCAGAAGCCTTAACGATAACATAGTCAGTTGCCACATATTTTGTATGTTCTATGTATTTTATGCCGTATTCTTACAATAAAATAAGCTAGAGAAAAGAAAATGTTACTAAGGAAATCATACAGAGGACAAAATGTACAGTACTATACTGTATTTATTGAAAAAAAATCCACATAGAAGTGGACCCACACAGTTCAAACCTGTGTTGTTCATGAGTCAACTGTATATATAGATCTGTGTGTGTGTGTATCATATATATCGAGTGGGGTTCATATATGTGTGTATATACACAATATATAACATGTTTGAAACCTTTTGTCATTATTACGAATATTCCCTTATATATTAAAATATTCTTCCACATCATCATTTTAGTAGTCAAATAGTAATAGTCTATTTAAGTTGTTTTCTGATTCTTTGGTTTTGTTTTTGTGAAACACCTAAATGTGTGCAAACTCCATGTCTAGATCAGGGCACGTGAATCCCTGGAAACGGGTGAGGAAATGGAATAGTTACTCATGATCTTGTACTTACAAATCATGTATCGTTCTGGCTCCTGCTCATCCATAACAATAGAAATTGCCATGTGTCTAACTAACACTTGAAAATGTATAGTGTTTTCATATTCATTTCTTCGTCTGATCCCGGCAGCCACGATGGGAAATAGACAGGGCAAGGGTTATAATCGTGTCCTCGTAGAGGAGGAAACTGACGGCCAGAGAGATGAAGCAATTTGCCGAAGGACACATGCTTCATGAATAATGTGGCGGAATTGGATTTTGAACTCCAGTCTTCTGACTCCAAACCAGCCCTCTCTCCAGTACATTTTGCCATGTCCAGTGCTCCTGTTTAAGTGCTTCTTTCTAACAATTCTTATACTCTTTGGTCGTAACTCAGAATAATGTAGCTTTCTCACCAATTTCATTTCTTCATTGGCAGAAAACGGGATGGGGGGTAAATTCTAGCAATAAAAACACGTTTGTCCTTGTAGAAAGGCAAACGCGCTGCGTGTCGTACCTGCGAAAAACTCTTCCGTGTGTAATTCTTACTGCTGATGTTTATGAGGTACCTCAGGCTTTCCTCAGGGACACGAATACCCATTCTTGTTCTCGAATAGCTTAGGGAGATGGACTGCAGTCAGTCAGAGTTTGAACATCTTGGCTTCAAAACATGGATAACCAGGTTAAGAAATATAGCGTAAATGCCAAGAAACTAAACCACAGGGCAAAAACTCCCTCTCAAAAGTTCTGGGGCACCGGGGTGGCTCAGGCTCAGCCGGTTGAGTGTCTGACTCGATCTCACCTTAGGTCATGATCTCACAGTTCGTGAATTTGAGCCCCGCGTTGGGATCCACGCTGTCGTGGAACTTGCTTGGAATCCTTTCTCTCGGTCTCTCCCTCTCTCTCTCCCTCTCTCTCTCCCTCTCCCTCCCTCCCTTCCCCTCCCCCACTTATGCTCTCTCTCTCTCTCTCTCTCTCTCTCTCTCAAAAAAACTTTAAAAGTGGTCAGGCACGCACTTTTGCCACCTGTGGGTAAAGACTTCGCTTTTCTTTTTAGAATTAAGCCATCACCTCTCAGCTGAATTGCCTGCATTTAATGAGCACTTACAGAATTCTAAAACTATCAACTGCCAAATAATCTGCGTGTTCTCTGTAAATAGGAATAAAGTGCTTTTAATAGTATCCCTTTGCTCAGAATTCATGTTTGGGCATGAAGAACAGAATGCTAGGTGCTAATGCCCCATTTCCATTGGCCCAGCCGGAAGGCACCTTGCAGATACACGGAGCCCAAGGGCTTATGAAATCGTCCAGAATTGTTTTCCCTAAAAGGCACTAGTATTGGCTCACCAAGTCTCCCCTCCAAGCAACCACGAACAGTTGCGGGAAGCACAATGTCTGGTCAGCGCAGCGGGATGGAACGATCTGGATTACATAGATCAAGAATAACTTGAAACCATAAGAGCCTCAGCTTGAACCGTACCCCAGAATCAACATGATTTCTGAAGGAGAAGTGACAGGTTCCCTGGCCTCACGGGACAAAAGGAGGACAGGAAGCCTGGCTTTGTCCCTCCAAATTAGTTGTGAACGAAGGCATTTAAGGCTTAAGTAAGGCCTGGATCTTGCCTTGAGATGATCTCTGGAAACAGAGCTAATGGGAACTCTCCAGGACTAGATGCCTGTGAAGGAACAAAAGGAACAGAATCCCGAGCACTAAGAACCTTCCTTCCTTCCTTTCTTTCTTTCTTTCTTTCTTTCTTTCTTTCTTTCTTTCTTTCTTTCTTTCTTTCGTGTTTATTTTGGGGAGAGAGACAGAGCGCGAGCAGGGGAGGGGCAGAGAGAGAGAGGGAGACACAGAATCCAAAGCAGGCTCCAGGCTCTGAGCTGTCAGCACAGAGCCCGTCACGGGCCTCGAACCTCACAACTGTGAGATCATGACCTGAGCCAAAGTCGGACACTTAACCAACTGAGCCACCCGGGGGGCCCCTAAGAACCCCTTTCATAGAGAGATCTTCACTGTCTTCCCTCGCTTCCAAGGAGCTAATTGGATCCGCGTGTCCTTGAGTGTTGAGGTCGACACACGGCCAAATGGAAGACAGCTTGGGAGTAGAACTGGGTGAGGCCGTGGTGAGGAAGGCAGAAAGGGTTGAGAAGGGAACTGACTTCTCATAGTTTTGTTTCTTTGGACTTTTCAGAGCTGAGTTAGTTACTCTGTATTGCCTGACTTCTTGGAACTGGACCATTGTTGGATATTTGGTTCCGTTGTGTCACCTCTTTGTTTCTTCCCTGTTTCTTGGTCTTTCTGCCAGTGACTCTTTTCAAAAGAGGTAACATCATTTTTCTCCGCCCTATGTGGGAAACCCTCTTGGCATTTTCTAACTGCCAAGTGTTCTATAACCAGCCATCTGTGGAGAGATTTTTTTTTTTAACTTAATTTTTTATTAATTTATTTTCCTTTTCTCTCTTTTTCTCTCTCTCTCTCACACACACACACAACCTCAGATTAGTGTTTGAGGATTAATGAGCAACTGATCTCTCTCATAACAAGTTCGTTTTTTCAGCTGAACTCCAGTGCTTGCTCATCTGAATATTTCCTCCTAAAATATCTTAAATGAGGCAATTTCACTGAAACAAAGGCATGATGTGTCTTTCAGAGCCCGTACAGGTATTGAGGGTAATATCTCAGAACTGACTCATCATTTGGAATAACGTTGAGCTTCATGAGAGCCTGAGCAACCCCTCCCCACCCCCCACCCCCCAAAAAGGAAGGTAGACTTTCACATCATTGTCCTTAACAGATTATGTTCGCCAAAGTTTCCTCCCAATCTGGATAGGGAGCTTCGTGCCATAACAATTTTCAGACTTCAGTGCATCAATCAAACAGATTGTTCTTACGGTGGTTACTTCCTGGGGAATTCGCCAGCTGGGAGTTTGCACCATTGAGCCAAAACAGGCCACTGGAACAGCCATTCTCTTTACTTACTCATTTATGGAGCCATTTAAGAAATTGCTCTCCCAGCACCTGCCTGTTTGTAAGAGCGGCCGTGGGGGTGAGCTAAAGAAGCCCTAAATGAGCCTGGTAGACGATGGGATGACGAAGGCCACCAAAGAGACAGGTGAATCACAGAAGATGATGTCGTGGGGCCTTCTGTAGCGCTTCCCCACCGTGACGCCAAAATAACTCAAGTTTCCGCTGCAACAATGCCGAGTGAAGTCTAAAGCATTGAAAGTGTAAACCAGAATGTGCGTGTCTCTCCCTTAGGCTTTCCCTCACCTCTCGTGTGTGCGTACACACACACACACACACACAGAGCAGCCTTCTTATTTCTGAAATAGAATTGGATTTTAGATAGTTAGCTTTTTAATAAATGAAACGGACCTATTTATTTGAATTTCTGTGGCAAAGGTTGCCCGAGACCATATGTCCATTTGCTTGCTGTATGCTCACATTTTGGCAAGTAAGGGAGAGTAGTTGAGGATGACTCATTTGGGACTAGATACAGCATCGCATATAACTCAAATATTGCCGTTCTTAGGATTTTAATGGATGTCTGTACACAAGGCCTCGGTTTAGAAATGGCCATCCTGGTTTCTGGTGTGGGTTTAATGTTTACGTTTTCACGGGAGGGCAGCAGTTGCTTTGTAGATTTTGTTTCTTAAGACTCATTAGTCAGCGTTCAACCATCTGTATATAAATAATGAAGGTACCGTTACCTACTTTAAGGGTTTGGTTGAGCATTTTGGCTCAGAATTGATTAAAGGCAATTAGGACCTGGAAATGGTGATCGGAATATGTACAGAATGTTAAATTCCAGGCCATTGCCGCCTCAGCTCACTTCCCAATTCTTCCACCTTATCTAAGGAGGCTCACAAGATACACAATCATGTTAATATCTACTGAAGCAAAATATAATTAGGGAGAGAAAAACTTCTGCCCTGGATACCGCATTGCACAATCGAGAACTCCAGGAGAAACACATTTCCGGTCATCTGTTCTCTTGGATAACTTCTACTGATTTTGTTTCCTGTCTGTTAGTCCAGAATCTAGCTTTTAGGAGTGAGGGAGGGGCTAGTCTTGTCCAAGCTGGAGCTCCTTACAAAGCACAGGTAGTTCAGAAATCCTGAGTAAAGCTTTGATCAGATAATAAGAAAGGAAGTGTGAACACTGAGAGCCTCTGGAACAAAGGGACACTCCAGCTATGCCGTCTGTCAGCCGGCTGGTGACAGCCCCCAGCCGTTACTCAGTCCCATTACTCAGTCGTTACTCAGTCGGCATCAGAGCCTCCAAACCCCAGCTGATGCATTCTCTGGACCTGGAGAGAATGGGATCTAGACGAAAGCCATTCCCACCTTCTTAATGGTTACCCATTAGTACACTGTGGGGTTTTTGTTTTTTTTTATCACAGAATAGATTAGAAACAATTAGCAAATGGAAAACTGAAGAGGCCCTTGCTGCCTTTAGTGTTTAGAAGCAACTTTTTTTTTAAGTTTATGTATGTATTTTGGGAGAGAGAGAGAGAGAGAGAATGAGCTGCTTTTAGTGTTTAGAAGCAACTTTTTTAGGTTTATGTATTTATTTTGAGAGAGAGAGAGAGAGAGAGAGAATGAGCGGGGGGGGGGGGCAGAGAGAGAGGGACAGAGAAAATACCAATCAGGCTCTACACTGTCAGCTTGGAGTCCGATATGGGACTTGAACTCACGAACCTTGAGATCATGACCTGAGCCAAAACCTAAGAGTCAGACGCTCAACTGACTGAGGCAACTTTTGAAAAGAATCAAGATGCTCTTTTCAGAGTCAGATGTGCCATATTACCCGAATTACATGTTATTCCTCTGTCATGGACACATGCTTTCTACCATCTACAAATGGAAATTTTCCAGACATGGATTCAGTGTATGTATCGCTGATTGCGGCATTTATTTTCAGATGCGTTTTGGAAACATTATTTAGTAAGTTCATTTTCTCATGCTGAACAATATATGTACTAAAGTGATGGTTAAAGCACTTTCCAAAGGCATCTTTTAACTCACAGCAAGAATATGGGACTGTATTGACTGCCGCTTAGACAGTTTAATCCTTCGTTGTTAACCTAGAACGTTTTCGATTTTATTGTACTTGTCATTACCAATCACTGCACTCTTGTAGAAAAAGAAACCTTTTTTTATAGGAAAAAAATAGTAAAATTAAAGGAACAATGGATCTGATTTTGTCAGTGCTCAGGAAGCGAATCATTCAATGCCAGGCCTGTAGAAGTCAGGGGAATGTCATTGGGACCTCATGAAGTTCATCTTCAATAATGTGGAATTTTTTGTATTTCTCATAGACTTGGATGATGCTTTATGTAGATGCAAATCCCCTCGTTTCTTATATTGAAGCTTTGTTCATTCTCTGTTATTCGACCTCCTCCAAAGAGAAGCAAAACTTGATTAATACGCAAGTTAGAATTTTTATCGAGGATTGTGTTTTATTTTTCCCAACAACTACGGTGATAAAGGTTAGTTAGAACCACCTCATGAAATTTGTGTCGCATTTAAAGAAATCGTGCTTAGCGAGTGTTTGTCATGAACATTTGCACAACTTGATTCTACTTCTCATTATATCCCAATTATTGAATCAAATAAAACCATTCCTATAAGGGGTGCCTGAGTGGCTCAGTTGGTTAAGCATCCAACTCTTGGATTTTGGCTCAGGTTTTGTTGGGCTCCAAGCTGAGCACGGGGCCTGCTTGGGATTCTCTCTCTCTCTCTCTCTCTCTCTCTCTCTCTCTCTCTCTCTCTCTCTGCTCCTCCTCTGCACATGCCCCCCCACCCCACCTCTCTCTCTCAAAAAGAAAAAAAAATGATTGGGCTTCTGTCTCTTATTCACAGCCCAGAAGATTTTCAGGGAAGGCTACAGCATTTCACTTTTAAGGGCATGGTTTCCTTTTACGATTAAAGATTAAATCCTTTGAAGATTCAGTTGGGAATCCAGGGGCGCCTGGATGGCTCAGTCGGTTAAGTGTCCGACTTTGGCTGAGGTCATGATCTCGCGGTCTGTGAGTTTGAGCCCCGCATCAGGCTCAGTGCTGACAGCTCAGAGCCTAGAGCCTGCCTCGGATTCTGTGTCTCCCTCTCTCTCTGCCCCTCCCCCGCTCATGGTCTTTGTCTCTCTCTCTCGAAAAGAACAACAACAACAACAACAACAAAAACATTAAAAAAATTAAAAAAAAAAAGATTAAGTTGGAAATCCAGGTAAATTTCATGGCTCCTAACCAGTGTTTACTAACGTCTGGTGACAGAGCCAGAGGTCCTTCCCCACTAGTAAGTCCGTGATCAAACACAATGTAACTGGGCTTCTGTAAGCTTCTCTAGACAACAGGAATGCTCACAAACTGAAAAGTTATTTCCTGTAACACTTTTATAAGAATGATTATTCTTCTGTAGTGGTAAATTGAATTCAAATTTGTCATAATTTTAACTTTTGAAATTATCTACCTAGCCAAAATAAGTCAGAGAATTTCATTTAAAAAGCACAATTAGAATAATTGGATTAGCTCGTTGCTTTCATTTCAGCAGCCATACAAAAGGGAACAAGGCTTTAAGGATTAGTTTCCTGCATGTGCCGTGCAGCCAGCTGATAGCTATTGTAGCCAGGGCGATTTCTGGTAGAAATTGTTGCTTGTATTTGCTCATACCTTTCTTTTAAAGGAAACTCGTCTGTTTGGACAAGCTCACCGTTTGTGCTCATTCTGAAAATTACTTGGGAAAATTACTTGAGTGCAGAAATTTATTTTTCCTTCTCTCCTAGAAAAAACATCCCTCCCTCCTGAGCACAGATACTTTAGCCCTGGGAGCTTAGTTTCAGTCGCCGTTTTCCCAACTCATTCTGAAGGCAGCAGCCAGTTAGGCCTAATAAATATTTTCCTACCAACTTGTACGTGGTCACTCTCAAAATCCGAAGGAAGCAAGTCTGTCTGTCCGGGTCTTCATTAGAATCTTCTGTGGTCTTGTATGTATAGTCCTCGAAAAAGAAACAGAAAGAGAATCAGCAAAGACCTGTTTTCATCACATATCTCAGGTTGTGATTTGTGCTGTCAGAGCAGTAATCATACCGGGGGTGGGGGGGGGGAGGGTTGGTTGGTTTCTTCCGGCAGGCAAAATGCTGGGAAATAAACAGTTTCTGTTGTGGATTACCAAAATCAGCCTTCATACAGCCCAGTCATCAGTGAAAGATTGGGTTTCTTTAAGCATCTCGCCACAGCTGGAAAGTAAAAAAAAAAAAATGAAGATAATAAAAAGTAGGCAGTGTGGTTCCAACATCACATGTGATACAGTTGTATAACACTGAGTCAACATTTTAAAATAATGTTTTCCAATAGATTATGCATACCCACGTGATTTGAGGGAAAAGCTGCTAATACGGGCTATTTAGGGGAAAAGGCGCGGGCCCATCTTTAAGTGATCGTGCTGGTATGAAGTCAGGGATTGCTACAGAACCATCTGTGTCTGGTTCTAATAAGATCGTTGAAGAACCTGGAGTGATTAATGTTACTTTAATAGTAGATGCAGTCACGTAGGCACCTAATCTCTAAGTTAGTGGCTTTAATGGGTTGTGTTTATTCATGATAAATGAGACCCTAGGGGATCAAAAGTAAAACTAAAGATTCAACTAAATCTGTTCATTTGTTTCCAAGAATCTAGTACAGTACCCGGCCCATAGGCAGTCAATTAACATGTGCCAATTAATTAGCTTTGTTTTTGCTAAGATTGATTTCCTATAATTTCTAAAGAACAAGGCTTCGTTCAAGGAGAACAATATAAAGAAGTCATTTCACCGATAATTGGGAATTTGAGCTCAGGGTGTGGGGGCGGGGGGGGGGGATTCTGTGAAATGCCATCGTGTCTGAAAAGCTTCAGTGGGGGTCATTAAATGCAAGGGATTATTCCATTCAACGCTGTCAGCCAGGTTGGGGAAATTAGGCCTTAACAATGCCTGCAGCCAGCACTTTATTCCTTTCTCTATATGGCCTTGCCATGGTTAAGATGCCTCACGATGTTCCCGAGCCAGGGTTTGCCAGCCGTCTCTTGTTTTCCTGGACATCGTGCCTGTCTTCCAAGGTCCAGAAGAGTCTCTGTTATTGGTTTTACATTTTAGTAGTACCCACCTAGAGGATTGAAAAAAAGGCTGTGTTTCTCCCCACCGTTTTTCCCCCCCTTTTACCCTCCAGCATTAACTCGGTGGTCTTCAGGATGAAATAAATGGCTGTTAAACCCGGGTCCAGGATGCTCTTACCAGCTCCTTCCCGGACTAGATGGCCACATGGTGCACTGTGATTACTCCTTCAGCACGCAGCTTGCCAGGCAGTACTTGCACGTTGCACAGCTCCCTCTCCTGCCCCTGTTTCTTTCACCAGCCCACAAACTCTGATCAACAAAACGGCTACGTCTCATCTACTGCCGTGGCCCTAGTGTGTAGCATAGCGTCTGAAATTCTCACGCGCGTAGTAGCTGTTCAGTAAACGTGTGCCGAACGCATGAATGGCATGTCCTGGAGCTGTCGCCCTCACACGTCAACCCTGGGAGCCCCTCCTTAGCACATTTTAACCCTCTCCCGCTGTCCCCTTTTTCCACCTGCTCCGAGTAATCCCGCCAAATTACACACCTAATCTCGGCTTCTCTTCGTTTTCCTTTAACTAGTTGGTAGGATCCCGAATAAATGTGTGTCGCTCCCATCTTCTCTCGACTCTTTTTCTGCTCCTTTCGTAATAGCTTTCTAAGATATAGATGTATATTTCCACCCATCCATCCAAGCAATAATCCACTGACTGCCCAGTAATTGGCAAACACGGCCCCTGCCTTCTCTGAGCTTACGATCAAATGAAAGAAACAGGCTTTGCGCTGCTGATTACAATCAGGTAGCTACCCAAGGTCCCCTTTGTACCAACACGTGACCACTACCAGCTGAAGACCTCCGCGAACAGATTGCTGTGGCAGAGCAGCGTCGTGACATTATTGTGAAACGCGGATAGGAGCGAAGCAACGAGAAAGGCCTAGGAACTAGGATGCAGACGAGAAGGAGGTGCACTAGAATGAGACACATTTTTAGTAGTCACTACCCAAAGTTGAGCTCTTGCAACTCCTTGCCTGGCAACAGGGAAGGCGGCTTCGCTCCTCAAAAGCTGAGAAAGAGCAGAGGAGGAGAAGAGCATCCCCAGAGAAATCCCCCAGGGATTTCGTAGCCAGATGTTTACAAACTATTGTTGAAATTCTTGAAGGTGAAGGATTGTAACCTGTGTGCGAAGGGTGATGAATGAAGGACAGAGGAAAAACAAAACAAAACAAAACAGAATTTGCCCCGAAAACAAATTCACCTGCCGCCACCCCATTTTAGGAACGAGACGCCTAGATCATCCACCCTGAAGCCGATTTGCTGCTGACTGCACGCACGAATCCATGGTCAGTCCCCCTGTGGTCTATACAGTGGGAGTGATGCGGCTCTGTTAGCAGCCGTCACTGCCCTGGTATCTTACTCAGGCACATAGTAACTGTGTCCTACGTAAATGCAATTGTCCTACGCTACTGCCGTTGGTTCCCGAGTTTGTTTATTTTTTGAATATGAAATTTTTTTTTTGTCAAATTGGTTTCCATACAACACCCAGTGCTCATCCCAACAGGTGCCTCAATGCCCATCACCCACCCTCCCCTCCCTCCCACCCCCCATCAACCCTCAGTTCATGCTCAGTTTTTAAGTCTCTTATGTTTTGGCTGCCTCCCTCTCTAACCTTTTTTTCCCCCCTCCCCCATGGTCTTCTGGTAAGTTTCTCAGGATCCACAGAAGAGTGAAAACATATGGTATCTGTCTTTGTAGGACTTATTTCGCTTAGCACAACACTCTCCGGTCCCATCCACGTTGCTGCCCGAGGCCAGATTTCATTCTTCCTCATTGCCAAGTAGTATTCCATTGTTCCCGAGTTTAAAACGTCTGCTTTAGAAAATTCTATACCTGATTATGAGCCCGGCAGCCCTTTACAAATTCGTGCCTATTTGATCCTCCCGACAACCCTATGAAGACAGGACTATTATTTTCCTCATTTTAAAGATGAGGAGACCTAGACCAGAAGTTCCAGTACACGCCCAAAGTTCCCCAGTCAGACGTGAGTTCTAATCCCAGCTCTGCCACTTTCTGGCTTTAAGACCTGTTCTCTCAACCAGTACACAAAGTTGCCTTCATATGGAACGTAAAACGGAGGAGCAGAGCGTGGGCAGCCACTTGCCACTACCCTTAGGATCGTTTCTCCTCTTTTCCAGCGTCGCATTTGTTGCCGTTGACGGTATCAGATAAGTTTACGAATGTCGAACGTGATTCACACGTTCAGCCATTCTGCTCTCTTTCTCCCGCATTGTGCTTCCTTGCACATTCATTATTCCTTTCTCCAAAGAATATTGGAAGTGTGGCACCCAAGTGCGTTTTCTATCCATTGTCCTTAATGAGCAAGGTGTGGCATTTTGTTTCTCCCTTAACATCTCCCTTTCAAAAAAAAAAGATGTCTCTCCCTGTTTTGGTGGGTTGAAAAGAAAATGTGGTCCACGGCCACGAAATGCGAGGATGACGTATTCTACACTCCGGAAAACCATTCTGGACACAGATGTGTCGTTAGTAGCTGGAGATACCTGAGTTCTGCACGGAACCATTTAGGCACAGACCATGTCAGGCTTTAAGCTTCCATGAAAAACATGTCGGAGTTAGACACTAGGTCCCTGGCTAAACTCCTCTTGATATTTTAGTGTTTTAATCTTTTGTTCATGTATTTTAATGAAATCATCAAAAATAATAGCATCCTCTTTGGAAATATGTATTCTTCGTTTATTCTTTTGTTCAGTACAATGAGCTGACATTTCTAATATGCTAAGAAGAAGATTGCACTTTCATATATTACCGAGATAAGCCCTTGAAATTTACTAGCCATCACGATTTGCCGCTTTCAATGATTAATTACCTGTTGGCACACTTTTCAAAGGTATTCTTTTTAGCTATTTCCTTTCATCGTGACCTACCCTTTTTTCTGAGTAACCTTTCGTGTACAGCTCAAAAGAGTATTAGTAAAGGTTTATTTTGTTGCTTGGGGCAGCGATGCTCGTGTATAATCACAATGCAGATCATAACCACAGTGAAAACGAAAGCCCCAATAGCAAGAGGAGACTAAGTATCATCTTGTGACAGTTCTGATTCTTTAATACTTCTACAAAGACCTTAATAACCTGGAATAATTCGCGCCTTTAATCTATCAGGCCACCAGGATTCATGCATCTATTCATCCAGCAAATTTTTATGGCACGAATACAGAACTTCACGTACTGTTCGAGATGCCAGAAGATAGCGTATAAAACATAATCCC
Organism: Acinonyx jubatus; assembly: GCF_027475565.1. Taxonomy (NCBI): domain Eukaryota; kingdom Metazoa; phylum Chordata; class Mammalia; order Carnivora; family Felidae; genus Acinonyx; species Acinonyx jubatus. The sequence continues at coordinate 110,976,519 of NC_069389.1, read as the reverse complement.
CGCCCTTGTGGAGCTTATGTTCTAGACGAGGTAGACAGATGGTAGACAAATAAACGAATATATAATTGGCTTTAGCAAATAAACAAGCAGGATTAAGGGGATAGGGCATGCTGAGAGACAGGGACCACTTCCACGTAGGGGTGGTCAGGGAAAGCCTCTCTATGAAGGTGGCATTTGACGGACAAGAGGGGAGGGTTCAGGTGGAAATCTGAAAGAAAAACATTCCCGACAGAGACATCATCAAATTCAAAGGCCCTGAGGTAAGAAGATGCTTGGCGTGTTCAAGGGACAAGCTAGGAAGCCAGTGTGCCTGGCCTAAAATGCGGAAGAGAGCAAATGATAGATGAGAACCGCGAAGTAGCCGGGATTGGGTAGCGTGTGGTGTTGCCGTCCAAGGCCAGGACTTCGGCTCTGGCCCTGAGATGGGAAACCATCGCAAGGTGCGGCGTGGAGGAGCCGCATGATTTGCCTTACATTGTAAATTAATGTTTACCTGCAAGGATGGCCTTTATGGCACCAGTGGCCAGCTACCGCAGTCAGCGAATGCTGCCGGGGAGGCCATGATCTCCCCCAGCCCTCGCTGACTGTGCTTTGTTCCACAGCTGCAGGATGAACCTCAGACGTGAACCCAGCGTCGTGGGCATTCGTGCTGTGGGTCACCATGGGATCGGCAGGAATGTGTAATTAGTTCAGGCCATCCCATCCATACTGCAAGGAGGAAAAAAACTAGTACATTCATTGAACTCGGCCGTCAGCAATGCAGGAAAAACAACTCCCACTGAAGTGAGTCAGCAGCATCTTTATAAACCAAAGCAAGCATATTATGCCTTAAGTGATGGCTCAGTGGCCTCCAGGAAGTAATGCACCTTCCTGAGCACCTAATTTACTACCAGGCTGTGACTCAGGCTCCACGAAAATTGAACCTGTTATTGCTCACTCAATATACAGTAAGCAACTGTGGGTAAACATGGAGACTATTTAGAAGGACAGAGAGTTAATGTTGTTCCGAAGTCAAATACGGAACCTGGAGAAGTTCTCACGCTGGCTTTGGATGTATGTCCGTCCTCCAGTGACCGGATGCTGTTTGCACATCATCTCTTTGCTTGCTTTTTTTTTTTTTAAATGTTTATTTATTTATTTTGAGAGAGAGACAGCATGAGCGGGAGAGGGGAGGGGAGAGAGAGAGAGAGAGAGAGAGAGAGAGAGTCCCAAGCAGGCTCCGTGCTATCAACACAGAGCCCGATGTGGTACTCAAACCCACGAATCGTGAGATCGTGACCTGAGCTGAAAGCAAGAGTCAGACGCTTAACCGACTGAGCCACTAGGCGCCCCTCTTTGCTCTCGTATTGGAGTTGTGCACATAATTTTACGTGTTTGCGCAAAATGAAACACTACGTGAAATTAAACACTGCGGTTCTAATGGCTTCACACCTATTTAATTTGCCTTCTCCTATTTCCTTCTAATGCTAGAAAATTAGCAAAATCCCTGACAGCAGGGCATGGCCTATGGCACCACCATCAAAGCTCTGAGGTTTGAAGCCCTCTTAGTGTTTACTCAGAATATTTGTACTGTCCTTTATTCTGCTCACTTAGCTTACAGCCTCCCTGTTCATTCCTTTCCCCTATGGTTTTCAGCAAATATCCAGCTTCTGTAAACATTCTCTCAGTAGATCCGAATGGCAGGAAATAGAACGGTAGTGACACCAAAGTGTATTTGAAGCATATCATGTCGGGTGATTGGCGCGCTCGTGATCTCACCATGTAGGACGGCGATTTAAAAATGGAGCCTTATTATCTTATACAAGCATATAATGCACAGTATCACTTACAGTTCACTGAGATCAAATCGACTCACGTTCGGCTAGACATAGGATGGACAACGTACATGTTCTTTTAGGTACTCTCTCACGGTGGCGACTTTGGTCGTCCTCTTGTGATTCCGAACAATCTGTTTTTAGGATTCAACATCAGCTATTTCTATTCCAATTTATCCCTTGACCTAGGACGGCCACACTTTTTCCAAGACTGGTAAATGCTTAGCAGCCGCTGACACTAGAACACTTAATTATAACAGATGGAATTAATGAATCGTTGGAATCAAATGATTCAAATGAATCATTTTCCAATGGAAGAAATGCTCAGTCAGGTTATCCTAGTAGGAAGCTGTTTATGCATAGTAGGGCTCTATCTGGCTGGGCTGCTGGGGACTACAGAAGTCAGTTTGGGTCTGTTGTCTCTCACTGTAAGAGCACACTTTGGGGCACTGCACGAGCTCTGGAGGCAGCTTGGGAAGTGCTCTTTGGACAACCGTCTGGAGAAGGCAACTGCACATTGATAGGCCCTTAAGAAATCTTGGTTGACTTAAATGAGTATAATCCCCATAAAATGGTATCTAAAATAATCAGTCTCCGCAAGTCAGCTAGCCATGATACTGCACATTCTACAAAACAATAGCCATTATATAAAGATGTTGTTTCGAGAAGCTGTGACTCACCAAGCAGATCACGCACTGTGATTCTGTACATAAACTGACTCGTCTCTGCGGCCGGAACTCATACCCTGCTTTACCTGCGGAACGGTGTAGAATAGCAAGGCTCATCTGAAAATGCATCGTCTGATGTGAACCAGCACATGTAAGCGAATGTCTCCTCTCCTCTCCTCTCCTCTCCTCTCCTGAACTTGAGTCTCACATTGGCATTTGAGACTCAACTGCAGAACATCTCTGTGTCTCCTCTCTCCAACGGTGGGTTTCAGAGCAAAGGGAAAATGGATCTGTGACGGGGAGGGAGAGGGAAGCATTGGATGCCGGACCCACACGACCCCCTCCCTGGGGACATAACTCGGGTAGAACAGGAAAAGGCTGTACGTCTGGTGCGCCCTGTCTCCCTTACAGTCGTCAGTCACCCTTCTGTCAACTATCTGTTTCAGTTGGTACTCCGCGTTTCACCACTTCTGCCTGCAGCTAAGTGAGAGAGTTTAATTCCGAGGACGGTGATCTCCGCGCAGGTCCGTGTCTTTCTCTTTCTGTTGGAGAAGGAGTGTTGTTTGCACCCTCACGATGCTGAGGGATATAGTAGGCCCCGTCATGTGCCAACATCCCAGATTGATTCTATCCGAGAGGTTAAAGAAAGAGAAGCGGTCCAACTGCTGATACGATTCATGAATAGACGATGCCTTGGTGATACAGCTTCTCATACACCAATCACATGCATTTAGAATAACCTTTGTATGGAATCAATATGAGCTGTAAAAGACCAAATATTGTGAACGTTTAAAGGTTTAGCCCCCCGCCCCGATTATCTTTAGAGTAATATATGCAGCATATTTGCCAGTGTAGATTTTTTCCATCACCAGCCACCTGGCAAAAATTAGTATGAGACGAGTGATTTAGCTTTCTTCTGTTCAGATATAATTTCATTACCCCCCCTTTAAAAAAAATTGTACGTTTATTTGAAATTTAAATTTACCTGAGAGTCCTGTATTTTTTTTATTTTTTTTTTATTTTATTTTTTTTTTACAGTTTGTTTATTTTTTGACAGAGAGAGTGAGCGTGAGCTAGGGAGGGTCAGAGAGAGAGGGAGACACGGAATCCGAAGCAGGCTCCAGGCTCCGAGCTGTCGGCACAGAGCCCGACGTGGGGCCGGAACTCACGAACCGTGAGATCATGACCTGGGCCAAAGTCGGACGCTTAACCTTAAGACTGAGCCACCCAGGCGCCCCCCCCCCATTTTTTTTTGAGTCCTGTATTTTTTTAATGACGTGTGATACTTTTTCCTCTGTGTGCCGTGAAAAGAGGAGGTGCCGATCATTAGCTGGGAGCCACCAAAGAGTTGCAAACCCAGCACGCGGAATCATGACGGGAGGCTGCTCGGATGTTCGAGAAGTGCACGTCATTTTTTTGAATGAAAAAAAATCATAGCCATGCAGAACATAAGGAAGAAACTCAGGAGGAGATCAGTTACATATTCCCTGTGACCCAGTAATTCTCTGCACTCCCAGTGGCTCCCCCAGCCTCCGAAGCGCAGTAATTGGTTCGGAGGAGACATTTTCCCATTCAGGAGACAGATCTCTGCTACGTTTGGCCCTGGCCTTATTTCTCCAATCTGGCTTAAGTTGAGGAACGTTCTTGCTAGATTCGTAGGGGAACGTGTGTGAGATTGTGAAAGGCCTTGGACACCAGGCCACGCAGTTTGGATTTTACCCTGTAGGCAGCAGGGAGCCGTTAAAAGATGTCGAACAGGAGCAATGATAATGATAAGAGATATTAAGGGAGTGTTATGGTTCTGTTCCCAGCATGAACATGACCGGAGAATTCATCTGTACTAGCTGTCTAGTTCAGCTTTTCCAGCATGCAGATTTTCAGGGCCAGCTGTAAGAGCTCGATGGTAAGAGAACAAAAGTCAGAATTGGTAATGCGAATGTAATTGCAAAGAGAGGGATTTTCGTGATCCAGATCACCGGGAACAGAGAATAATAATCATTTTAAAGAGTGACTGTAGAATTATTTGTTATTTTGTTTGAGTTCTTTGAAACCACTTCGATGCTATGTAATTACCTTAAGTTTTAAGTGTTCCCTGCAGGGATAATTTATGCATCTTACATTCTCATGCAAATGCTTTAACGGTCTACACTGTTGAAAATGAAAGCCGAAAATTATTCCAAATAGGTCATGGTTGTGCGAAGCTTATGAAGTATTAATCATTTTTACAGAGTCTCACAGTTTATATTATATATTCTGGCATTGTGTTTTCACCTACGGTAATACTTAGGTAACAAATATTTGAAAATCTAAATTGCATATTTTGATAAAGCAGTGTAATTTGCCGATTTCAACATGAAACGTCATCCAAACCCTTTAAAAAAATTACTATAAAAATGTTACGGTATCTCAGGATATACAGAACAAGCCACATTTAATTTAAGCGAAGCTACCGAAAGCTTATTTGTGAATCCTGGCTGGATACTTGGTTTAAACCCTCCCGAAAAGCACGGCGTTTTTAGAATTCAGGCATCACTGCGGTGGTAATAAATGGATCGCTGGTGACGGCACTTTGGTCATAAATAGGGAACCGGTTTTGTTTACCGCGACATAGCTACACGCCTAAGCGTGACATTTCTCTTACGAAATAGCCTGCTTGATGCTAGCAGCCTTCAGAGTGTCTTATTTTAATGAACTTTCACGCGACTTGTCCACAGCAACCCCGAGTTTCTCAGGGAAACCGATCTCTTCGTTGTTTTCAGAGTTGGATGTGTGTTACACACAGGAAACTCCCCAGCAAGAAGTAGGTTTATTCTTCCATCAGGCTCCTCTGGAGGTACTGACTTTGCAGGAGAACATAAGCTGCCCTGGGCGGGCAGCTTCTCCCCGAGCTCTGAGCACACCTGGGAGTTGGGACCGGAAACAGATTTTCCTCAGCAGAGGAAAGACAATTCACTTTCCCACCTTCCTTCCCCGTTCAACCTTGGTGGGGGTGCACGGATGGCAGGCATTTCGCAGAGGGTCACAGGACTACAGAATTAGAGAAAACAAATCTTCACACTGACTTTCTGTGTGTTCACTTTTTGTCTGTTTTTCCCCCCACCCCATCTCTCTCTCTCTCTCTCTCTCTCTCTCTCTCTCTCTCTCTCTCTCGGGCATGTGCTCGCTCCCTCTCTCCTCCCCTTCCCTTGCAACATACACGCACGCACACACACATCTTCCTAGATTGATCTCTGTGTCTCCTTACCCATCACCCACATCTGTACCTAGTCTCAGTAAACATGCTCTGGGGTCATCCCCGGAAACCTCCTAGGGTAGAGAATGAAAACAAATCGAATGTGTTGAAATTCGGCCATGAACATTTGGCAATAGAAGAATGAATTTTCCGGGGCGCCTGGGTGGCTCAGTCGGTTAAGCGTCCGGCTTCGGCTCAGGTCATGATCTCGCGGTGCGTGAGTTCGAGCCCCGCGTCGGGCTCTGTGCTGCCAGCTCAGAGCCTGGAGCCTGCTTCGGCTTCTGTGTCTCCCTCTCTCTCTGACCCTCCCCCCCCCCCCGCAAAAATAAATATTAAGAAAAAGAAGAAGAAGAATGAACTTTTCAGGGCATGATCTCGGAGAATGGTAAATGAACGCATTAATGGAAAGCTGTCTGGCGGTGTGAAGAAAGCGCAGCTGAGGCCGAGCTGTGTGTCAGGACTCTTCCTCCCCTCTCTGCAGCTCAGGAACAGATCAGGCTGCAGAGTCTTAAGTGTTTGTGCAGCCCTGAAAGCATCCTCAAAATAAGGACCTCTCACATGTCAACACCAGCCACCTTCAACAGATTCCGGCTTCCTCTGGAAGGGGGGCGTCCCTGCTCTGGAGTTTTTCTCTAAAAGAGAGTATGAAAACCCGGTTCCCATATCTTAGCATCTCTGGTCCCATTTCTTCAGCGGTAAAAAGAGCCCTTTAGACAGAAGAAAAAAGTCTACCAGAATCCATTAGAATCATTCCCTTTGTCATCATCATCGCTATCAAACTGTCCCTTAGCTGTCACTTGAATGCCATGACAATTTAAGCAGTCAGAGAAAACTTTCAAAGTAGGCACAGCTTAAACATAAAGGACTATTAGATTTTTTCATGACCGTTGTTATTAGTAACCTACACTATGAAAGTAGAAGTAGCAAAACAGTGGTTTGGAACAAAAGAAGTGAGATAATAATGTTGTACTTTTGGTGGCATAGTGATTAAAACGAGACATGCAAATGCCGTCTGGCCCATTATTACTGGATTGCTGCACAGATCTCTTTACTATGATGTGCGTTCCACTGGTACACATTATAGTAATGCAAATTTTAGAATCTTAGGATATTTTAGGCCCCAAATTCAGAGCTCATGTATTGTTAGCCTTGAAAAGGAATCACTGCTGAAAGCGATTCTCATGCATACACTTTAATGTGTAACATGAACCGCCCCCCCCCCCCCACACACACACCAGAAGTGCAGATTAAGGCGAGGGAAGGGATCCCAGAGTCAGCGGGCACTCACACGCACACTAGCTGCCTTCCACGCCTCCTGTGGTCCCCACTCTGAGGCACACACTGCTGGTCTTCTCTCATGGGTGCAGGATGGGAGCCCAGGCTTTTGCCCACAGTCAGCCGTCTGGAAAGTGGAAGAGGCGGGTTTGAACAGAGATCTTCAGGGTTCAGAGAGGCAGGACACACGAAGAGGAGGAAGGGCTGGACCTTCGGCAGATACTGGAACTGTCATGTAGAGGAGAGTGGATATCGCAGCCTCTGTCTTACACAGCGATGAGTTGTGGGAAAAGGCACGCTTGCGACCAAATTTATAAAGAACGGACTTGTTAAGGTCTTCTTTCCCATGGTTTTGTCCCTTGTGGGGAGGTGGGGGGACTCTTCTCCCAGGCCATCCCTCTGAAGTTATCACAGAGGGCTGCGACCAGGGTTAAACCAGATCATCATATACACACAGGGGCCTCCCATCGTGCTTGGCACAAGTCAGGTTCTCAGAAAGTCATAGCTTGGAGCGAACTCTTCCATTTGTGTCTTGAATTGATGGGCCGACTTCCCCCATTCGGATTCATGGTCAGTCACTGTCGATAGCATCCCCTCGTGAGCTCTTTTCAAAGGGCAGATGGGAGTTAGAAATGCACGGTCTTCATAGAAAGAAGACTCTTCTTTGCAACTTCCTATCCCCGGAAGTAATTTGCAGGTGCCATGTGATGGGGCGGTCCAGTAGCCCTCTGTGACACCTTTCTCATTCTTGGTTTTACAGATTAGGCCTTCGCACCTTGCCCGGGGACTCCGGGTTTTATGGTTTGCGGTGGAAAGCACGCTCAGTGACTTCCATTTGAGCAGCCACTGTTGTCTAGCTTTGCTTCCCTACCTGCGCGAGAGAAGAGATTAGAAGTCTTTGAAGAAGTAGGCGCCTGCCTATTGTAAGTGACTCTGCTGCAGAGACAGACCCTATCAAAGTTCACACAACCGCTATCCAACACAAACCAGAATGAAGTTTCAGAACATCCTGCGCACCCATCTTGGTATGATTTCATTTTTAATAGGCCACCGACCTCGCAGGGGTTTTTTCTCTGATCCGCAGGGCAAGAACCTTTCTCCTTTGCGTGCCAGTTTGCCGGATCTCTGGGAAAAGTTTTCTGAGTTCCCAGGCGTGTGAATTTTCAGACAGGAGTTTGCAACAGCTACTTCAAAAGATACAAGCTACAAAGTTTATTCTCTGGCTGTGCACAAATACTTCCCAGGCCCTTCTCTTGGCATTGGCTTTAGGGCCCCCTCTGAAGTTCTTACACAGAAGAGTACCACCACAAATGAGAAATCACCATAGTACCAGGCAAGCTTTGCCCAGTGGGCACGAATGAATGCTAGTAAGCAGCCAGAAGACCGGCAAGTTTATTTCTAGAAATCAGGTCTGATATTTGATTCCCCTCTCAATACACGTGGGTCAGCCATTCTGTAGGAAAAACCAACATCCAGAGTTAATGCACATCCTAGACCGAGAAAAAAAAAAAAGTTTTAGGGAGTTATTCAGTTAAGAGAAGTATTCTTCCCTTGGGAAGAAAATGCTTTGCCACAAACTTCTGTTAAACAGGAGGGTTAAACCCAGCAAGATTTGAAAACTCCTGTTGTGGTCACATGGTCTCTCCACAGTGTTGTGTCTTACAGAAAATGAAGTACGTCTTCTGCTACCTAACTGCGTCGCCTAAACAATCTGTCTTCTTCTGGAAGGTTTGGGTCACACTAACACCATCTTGAGCCAGTTATGCAGCCTTGAAGACATGTGGCCCATCCATCTGCTTTATCACAAATCGTAGCAAAGTTATTTATTGTACCAAACATATTTGCTTGACCAGGTTTGGAGCTGAGTGAGGCCTTTGGATCACATGATTTTTGAATCATGACAAAAATAGCCCCTCTTAGGTTCTGTAAGGGATGCATTGTTTTTGTTCTTTGTCCTGCTTTTTTTCTAGCTTACTTCAGTGTTTATAAAAATAAAATAAATTCCAGGCCACCTGGTGACTCAGTCGGTTAAGCATTCAACTTCGGCTCAGGTCATGATCTTGCGGTCTGTAAGTTCAAGCCCCACGTCGGGTGCTATGCAGACAGCTCGGAGCCTGGAGCCTGTTTCGGATTCTGTGTCTCCCTCTCTCTCTGCCCCTGAACTCCAGGCCTCAAGTATGGCCATATCTGTGTCCCAATTCTGTTTTAAACAGGCCATCGGTTGACAAGCTCCTTGATATATTTTTGGTGGCTTTTGTTTTGTGAAAAATTGAAAAAAAAAATCATTATGGCATACTGGCATATTTTGTAGGGTCAACATAAGATTAATTAAAGGATCTATTAAATACCTTGGAATTTGAAAACATACTACTAAGAAATTTCATTGTAACCCTATGAGGAAAAATAGGCCCGTATCCATCATCTTAATTATAATTTGCATTTCTTTACAAACGGTTGCTTAATCGTACCTGCACTTTTAGGTCATTTTGTCACCTGGTATTTCGTGAGGCCCATTCGTAAGCACCTCGTTTCTTTAGTGCTGTGGCTTGAAGCATTACGGCCTTTTGGGTCCACCGCAGACAGACGTGGAAAATAGAGGAGAGCACGAAGCACAAGGTGTAATTCACGTGCAGTCCCAATTTGGGGGCCGAATTGATACTCTTCCGTATTAATAAAACATGTATAAGCAGACCCTTTATCAATGCCTGGTTTTCCGGGCACGTATTTTGAGAAGTCATCCCATGTCGCATGTTTCTGGGGCCTTTTTCCACACGCCTTGCCTCCTTGGATCCTTGTACGACAATCCAGGAAGGGCAGCGGGACCCGTGGGGTTTGCACCCCACCCACCCCCTGCCATTTTCACAGAGCTTGGGCGAACAGAACTTAATTGAAATGTTTAGCTCTTTGCAGACCCAGAGACCAAGAGTAGAAGTTTAGCGCCCCTCTCTTGGTTAACACGAAGTGTCTTCATTCTTGTAGCTGAAGCATGATTTGGTCCCTGTTACTCCCTCTTGTCTTTCCCCCTCCCCGCCTCCTCTCCTTCCGGCCCTCATGCCTCCCTCCTCTCTCTTGCTCTCCTCCGTCTCCAGTTTCTAAAGTTGAATGTATCTGTAGGCCTCCTCCTCTGTCCTTTTAGCCACTGCTCTCTCTGCCCTCGCAGGCAGGTTCTGACTCCTCAGTGTCCACTGGGAAACAGCCCTCTCTTCCTGGGGTGCCATATAACCCTTCTCTGGATCTGGACCAGGGAGCTTCCGAGCTCCCTGCATATGTGACTGCATTCTTTCGTGTATTTCTTTCACCATGTGGGAAACTGATCATTGACTGTAAGCCAGGCCTTATGCTAGGAGCTGCCCTCAAGGATCTCACAGTCCAGAAGATATTTGAATGAGCAAACCATTGTCTGTTTATCATGAATTAGTAGCTGCGGTGCCCTGGGTGAGTACCGATTCCCCCTCTCCTCCAACCTCTCCCTTCCCATTCTTTGATCTTAATAATAATGAAGTTCATTCACATCGAATATACCCTGGGAGAGAACATCAAAGTCCTGAACATAATAATTAATCCTGGATTTCTAAATCACTGATCGAGGGGAGACCTGTGTAGAGAATATAGGTATAGTTACAGCGTCACCCCCCATGGGTATGATTTGTATTTTAAGGTTCTATTTTTAAATTTTTTAACAGAGTTGGAAATCTAGTTTTAATTTGCATATTATGTTCGTTAGGCTGGGGAATAATTGAAACACACGAGTCAGACGTGCTTAAGTAACCTGCTAACTTTAAATCTAGAGAATTAATTGTCATCCGAACATGGCTCAGAATTAGAAGAGTGAGCCTTGCTTTTGGCAGTAATTGTTAAATTAATTGGATTGTCAGGCTATGCAAATGTGGCCGGAAGACAGGAGGCCGGAAGTGAGAGGATTAAAGGGAGGTGGCTCAGTTTGTTGAGCGTCCAACTTCGGCTCAGGTCACGATCTCACGGTACGTGACTTCGAGTCCCGCGTCGGGCTCTCTGCTGTCAGCACAGAGCCCGCTCCGAATCCCCTGTCCCCCCCCCCCCCCCCGCCCCTTCCCCACTTGGAAGCGCACGCCCCCTCTCTTTCAAAAATAAATAACCATTTGATTAACAAATAAAAATACAAAATACTTCCTTCGAGAGAAACGTGCTAAAGGGGAACATTTACGGTATGCCTGGCAATCCCCAAAGCTCCCCATCGTACCGATGTGCGAACTCCAATGAAACGCGGCCACCTTACCAGTGGTACCGTAGCTGCGAAAGGGGGCCAGAGTATGAACAATCTGCTGTTAAGGCCTGTGTTTGCTGAGTGACTTAACCTTTATCAGGAAGGTATTGGTCTCGGCGTGCGTCTGTTGGTGCTGGAGATGTGTTTAGGGCACTGAGATGACATAAAGGATGTACGGATCCTTTTTAGCCCTCACCTTTTCGGTCATAGCCCCCAGGGATGTAGGTCCACAGCAGCTGCTGAGTGATACGGCCCCTCCGTGGCTGCCCTTGGGGAAACTGCCACCACAGCCCAAGGTGCTTCTGACCTGGCTTCAGCTCCAGGAGGCCAGAGAGGTATCGCGCCCTCTCCATACTTTACTCTCAGAGTCAGGGCAACCCAGGGCACTCCTGCTTCTTCTGACCCTAATAGAAAAGAGTGCTTTACACAGGTCAAAGCCTTTCCTTCTGGGGCAAAGGTGTTTTCCGGCACACCATTGACTCTGGGGGTTGTTTGCACATAACCAACGTTACCGATTGTGCTAATGCCTTCTTCTGTGCCTCTCAGAGTCTGTGTAGAGGTCTTGAGCCCCGATAAGGCTGGCTGACCATTACCGTTTGTGGCTAGAGGTGTTCTCCAGTGTGTTCTTGGAACGTGATGCAGAAGGCTTCAGATGTTTCCTTCTTGTCAGTGATATCTCAACCTCCAAGAAACGATTCCCCCTTTAACAGTGTCTAAATTGGTAAAGAGAAATGGTCGATTTTGCTCCTGGATCTGCTCATTCTGCATAGGTCCTTCTCCCTTACCCCAAATAGAGTCATTATCGCTAACTGGTATGGATTCTTTAGGTAAAAAGGTTCAATATTCACCGAGAAAACACTAACCTCGAACTTCAAGGAGAATAGAGAGGATGGCACAGAGGAGATTTAAAGACAGATTGATTAGTTCATGAACCAAAAAGACGTTATTCCTCTGGAAAAAAAATACATACATATGCGAGAGAAACAACTTTTAAGAGAAATCGATGCATAAAACGTTGTAAGATACAAGAAAGCACCCTTTCTTTTGTACCCATGCCAGATAACTTCTTAGCGACTATGCAGGGAATGCTTGGCATCTCCTGAAAGCGTTCATTTATGATGATGGCAGACATTTATCTCATGCGTGTGAAATTCAGAAAAGTGATGCTCAAGGCCACTAGGGTACCTTTTTCTGTATTTTTTTCTCTTTTCAAATTTTTATCTAAATATCAGTCAACACCCAGTGCAGTGTTGGTTTCAGGAGTAGAGCCCGGTGGTTCATCCCTTCCGTATAACCCCCAGTGCTCATCCCAACAAGTGCCCTCCTCAATGCCCATCACCCGTCTAGCCCATCCCCCCACCCAACACCCCTCCATCAACCCTCAGTTTGTTCTCTATCGTTCAGAGTGTCTGGTTTGTTTCCCTCTTTTCTCTTACCTCCCCCCGCCATGTTCCCATATGTTTGTTCTGTTTCTTAGATTACAACGGTACCTTTTTCGAGAGCACTGCTAATCATCTCCCGATCAATCAGAGGACGTTGATTCCTTGCCCTGTGTCTTCCCGGCATCCCCTGAACAGGGCTTCCCTGATAGGGTCAAATCCAGTACGTGTTACTGATGTGACTCATTGCTGAGACAGAGACGCGGCCGTACCCCTCTTCCCTTTGCGAGCCCTTCCTGTGTCGGGTGGGATGTTCACATTTTTCCGCACTGGATAAAAACGAAGCCTCTTCTGCCTACTCATTCCAACACTGGATGAAATGACAGTGACACACACACAGAACAGAACAGTCCCTTGGTTGCTTCCACATTCTTTTTTTGGCCTCATTTCCCGCTCTACTGAGTTTTTGAGTCCAAATTTAGTGGTGATGACTAAGAAATTGCCAGGATGTGACAGAGCATCCAGCTCATTGAGTCCTTCCTTGCCATTTTCCAATAGTTGTAACAATCGCCAAGTTTTGCCTCCTAACGTCGTAGGTGCCAGCATCTGTGTAGTATCTGTTATTCTTAACAGATGCTAAATCGCGCGTGCAGGATCTGTCCGTGCAATGACAGCCTCCTTCTGCAGACAGCTGATTCCATATGGTATTAAGGAAGTTCCCTGCCGACTTTTTACTGGTTGATACTTCTGAATCCTGGAATTTCCAAGACTTAAATCGGAATCTCTGAAATCCGAATCCCGTGAGTGATAGGTAAGCGGTCTGCTGTGTGCGAGGCAGCCCGACCGGTCGGCCGTGAGGGTAGAAGGTGGGTTCAGAAAATACGACAAGTTCCCTGCCATCTGGAGCTGCTCATGCATGTGCCTGAGTCATGGGACCAGCTAGAGGTGTAGGGAGGGCTTAAGGGAGCACCAATTTGCATGTCATCAGCTCTGAGGATCTCTCTTAAGAGATCCTCTGTGATTCTGGAGGCAGTCATAGCTGACCTAGGCCTTGAAGGATGAGAGGAAAGCCAGTAGGTAAAGGCAGAAGAATTACATCCTAAGCGAAGGAAATGAGCAGCATCTGGAAAGGCACAAAGGCACACGTGAGTCTGAATGGTGGGGAATTTTATTTTGTTTGTATTTTTTATTTCTTTTAGCTTTTATTTAGTTTTGAGAGAGAGGGGGAGAGGGAGAATGTAAGCGGGAGAGGGTCAGAGAGCGAGAGGGAGAGACAATCCCAGGCAGGCTCCATGCTGTCCGCGCAGAGCCCGACACGGGGCTTGATCTCATGAAGCTTGAGATCATGACCTGAGCCGAAATCAAGAGTCGGAAGCTTCACCGACAGAGCCACCCAGGCACCCCGCAATTTGTGGGAAATCTTAAATTTTTAAAAATTTGTTAATGTTTTTTGTTTTATTTTTGAGAGAGAGAGGGCACAAGCGGGGCGGGGGGCAGAGAAAGAGGGAGACATGGACCCAAAGCAGGCTCCAGGTTCTGAGCCGTCAGCACAGAGCCCGACCTGGGGGCTCGAACCCACCAACTGTGAGATCATGACCTGAGCCGAAGTCGTCTCTCAACCGACTGAGCCACCCAGGTGCCCCTGGGGAATTTTAGATGCCATGTCAAGCCGCTCGTTTTACTGTAAGGCAGGTGACACCATCAACAGTTCCCAAGGAAGGGAACTTTGCTTGGGGGGCGGGAATCTGCTAGCAGAAGAGGAGAGACCAATTCGGAGGTTATGACAGCAGGCCAGTGGAGAGGTCAGAGGGCGCCAGCTCGATCAGTCGCAGTGAAAACGGAAGGTGAAGCTCGTGGACGGGAGAGATTGTGCATGAACTTGAAGGTGCCCCGGAGTTTTAAGTCCTTCCCGTTTTCCTGGTCTGAATTCCTGCCCATCCTTCAAAGGTCAGCTAAAATAACACCCTCTCTGTGAACGCTGCCCCTCTGCAGCCCCCAGTGAGGGCGAAAGCGGGCTTCCTCTGTTGTCCTAAAACCCCGCCTGCAAATACACTGCAAGTTTCCTGAGGCCCCTACTTATTTACCTGTGAACTCTTTGTGTCACCCAAGCATACAGCGGGGTCGTCGGAAAACCGTGTATACGTGAATGAATGAATGCGACCATCACACGAGACGTTAAATGCAGCCCTTTTGCGGGACCTGCCTGAGCACATCGCGTCCCACCGTTGGGAGAATCCTCCAGAGGGGGGGTTTCACAGCCCGTAAACAGAACGCTTCGGCTCCTATATGCAGTAGTTGCCTTGGAAATACGTTCTTCTTGACCAGGTTGAATTTGTGTGAACCTTCAGAGGACCTGTCAAGTGTGCCCCTAGGCTGAAATAACCCCCAGAGAGGACTCTCTAATCCATGCACTGGGTGAGAATCGGTGAGATGACGGAGTGACCCAGATTTCGTGGATGCCCAGAAGAGAAGAGAAGGTTCTGTTGTTTCACTTTCAGAGAAAGGCCGCCTCATTTGAGGAATTTGTCCCTCTTTGCTGAAGTGACTGTCTCAGAGCACTTCAGATTCTGTCCCTCGGACAGCATGCGTTGCTTAGACTGATATCTAATCTGAAAATGAACGAAGGTGGGACCATGGAGGCATTGTGCGGAAAGGCTGGTGTCCAGAAAGCACACGATTTTTTTTAATGTGTTTTCATGTTTGTTTATTTTTGAGAGAGAGAGAGAGAAACAGAGCGTGAGCAGGGGAGGGACAGAGAGAGAGGGACACACAGAATCCGAAGCAGGCTCCGGGCTCCGAGCTGGCAGCACAGAGCCCGACATGGGGCTTGAGCCCACGAATTGTGAGATCATGACCTGAGCCGAAGTCGGACGCCCAACCGACTGAGCCACCCAGGTGCTCTAGCGCATGATTTTTTTACAAGGTTTTTTGGTAGGGTTTTATCAGAAGTTATTGCTGAGAACATCTCAGCAAATTACCATTGTTTTCTATGTCTACCACTCGGTGGATTACTGAGAGATGAGAATCTGATGCTCATTTAATTTGCTTACAAATGGCTGTTTTTAATGGCTGTTTATGGCACACGCCCACATCTGCAAAACGTGAACGAAGGTTTTCAGGTGGTTTTTTTTTTTCTTTTCTGAAACAGTCCGTTTTCATTTGTGGGGGCAGATCCAAAGAAAACATGGCCAGGTACACGGCAGAAATCACATTCCAGGGTTCATAGCCCCCTGGGCTGCTCTCTCGTGTCTGCTTGTAGAATTACTGTAAATTCCTGCTTCCCTATTGATTTGCTTGTAAATGTTACTGTAAGGCAAGGACGAGGTGGGGGGGGGGGAATTTTCTTTTCATTTTTAAGTCAAGGTCCAATGATTAAGAGACAAATCAATTTGGTTTACCTAACAGCCAACCAAAGCCTTTCTTTGTAGCATCCCTCTAGAAATATAGGCAGCCAGTAATAAAACACTGTAACACAGCTCTTAGCCTCGGGCAGTTGACAATGATAGTACAGAATAAGTGGACAATCTCTGAAAATTAAGTAGAAGGACCAAATGTTTATTTTCTCATATTTAATTCTGACAACGGCCAGGAACAAAGCCTCGTGTGACAGCTTTATACTTGTCTTTTCGATCTTTAGCTCTTGTATTTGTCCAGTGTATTCCAGTTACGTGGCTGGTTCTAATTTTTCCATTATCTTAGTACAAAGAGAGTGAATCATTGATCAGTAGCACTTACACTTGGGGCTTTTTGCAAAGCATCACGTGAACTGTTCTATATAGTCTGGGTTTCCAGTGGTAATAGTCTATGCTATTAAAATAGAGCACCGGTCGTACAAGCTTGAACAAAGTATGTCCGAAAGTCCTGAAGGGCAATACCACAGGGTTCTCCGTGAAATCCACAGCTATAAATACTGAGCTTTGGTTTATTTACTTTTCTCGCAGGAACACTTTACACCTGAGTGCAAATTCAAAGAGTCGGTGTTTGAAAATTATTACGTGACCTATTCGTCGATGATCTATCGTCAGCAGCAGTCAGGCCGAGGGTGGTATCTGGGTCTGAACAAAGAAGGAGAGATCATGAAAGGAAACCACGTGAAGAAGAACAAGCCTGCAGCCCACTTTCTGCCCAAACCACTCAAAGGTAAACCTGATATGATAGGAGCTGTGTACGAGGCAGTGCTTCATCATGCTTGTCTAAGTGGAACGTCATTCTTCCCCATGAAGGCAACTATACAGAAATGGACTGACCTTCTGTAACACTTAAAAGCATGAAAAAAGCACTGACAATAGCACCTGATCTTCTGATTTTAATTTTCCCGTAGTACATCTATAGATAGTAGCACCTTAACTTACGTGGGCGTAGCTGATCGCTAACTCAGGACCGCCAGGAGCCCCAAATGACGCCAGAACGGTTCCTGGACAGAAACGCAGATGCTAAAATGTACGCGCACTTACCGGAAAGCTCCTTGGGCCCTCTGCCGGGCCCGGCAATATCGTCCCGGCAGTTTTCATTCGTGGGGTTTGTCTCACAGCCATTAGTAGGAGGTTAGCAGCCGATTGGACAGAACGAGGGATAGAAATGGGGTGCGGAAGATGAGGCTGTTAGAAGTAGCCGAGACGTGGGAGGGAAGGGATAGGGAACCGGGGGGCAAAGCAGAGCAAGACCTCCCAGAGGCCACCGGCCTGGGGTTAGAACCGAGGTGAGCGTAACAGTGGCCCGTCCCCTCGGGTGAGCTCAGCGCTGCTTAGCAGCGTACGTTCCGTAGCCACACGACTTGGATTCAACTCCCAGCGCCCCTCTTTACTAACTGGATGGTCATGTATGTAACCATACAGCACAACAACAATAATAATACATAGTGTTTCTTGCATTTAAGAATGGCGCTAATATTTAGACTCTCGGAGAGTATCATCTCGAGTATGGTAGAAATTGGTGTTTTAAAATGTGTTCGATTTTAATATTTGGCTCGCACAGCGTGCTGTAGATTATATTTAACCTTCGAAGAGCTTTATTAAAGGCAGTTTTCGTTAATCCTCTCATGTATATAACCATCAGGGATGGAAATGAGGCATTAGACTTCCTTGCACGCTGTGCCAACGCTAGATTTTGCTTAAGCTGAGCCAGTCCGTTCTCGGCTGAGTCCTTGGTGGCAGCGTTTTCCATGTTGGGCTGAAAGCACGGAAGCCTAGTGACCAGGAGAGAAGCTGAGGGCCAGTGCGGGGTGCGCGTTCGAAGGCCTTTGACTCCCATCTGTCTGTGCTTTCCAGTGGCCATGTACAAGGAGCCGTCACTGCACGATCTCACGGAGTTCTCCCGGTCCGGAAGCGGAACCCCAACCAAGAGCAGAAGTGTCTCCGGCGTGCTGAACGGAGGCAAATCCATGAGCCACAACGAATCAACGTAGCCAGTGAGGGCAAAACAAGGGCTCTGTAACAGAACCTTACCTCCAGGTGCTGTTGAATTCTAGCAGGTCCTTCGCCCAAAAGTTCACTTTTGTCAATGACGTTTACCAAACAGGCAGAGTTCACTAGTCTATCTGCCATTAAACCTTTCGATCATCCATACTGAAGCCCCCTAATTTCGATTGAGCTTGTGCAAAAGAATGCCAAGCATGATCAGTGAACTAAATCCTGGAGAGAAGGGCCTGCCCAATGTTCTCATGATCTCACCTGTGCTTTGGGGATGAAAAGCCAAAAACATTTCACAGCACTAATGCTGATAAAAATTTGCTCTCCAACCAAGACAATGTAAAAGACCACAATTGCTCTTCAAAAACAAAAACAAAGCAAAACAAAATTAAGCGCTTAAATGTTTCGTAGGGGCAAACAAAACTTCTTGTGACCTGTGTTGTTTTCTTGGCTTCATGTTTTCCATCTACGCTTGATTCAGACGTATTCTTTACTTGGTAATATTGTGACTCCATGATTTCTGAAATTCAATGGTTCTACTGACTCTGTCACTTAATCCCAATCAACCAAATTCAGGGTTGAATCTGAATTGGCATCTCAGGCTCAAGGTAACAGTGTTCTTGTGATTCTACCATTTTTTTTTTTTTAGATTTTTAGTGTATTCTGGTCAAGTTCTTGTGCTGTATTCTGTGCATAGAAATTGAGTTGTATTGTCAACCCCAGTCAGTAAAGGTTACTTAAAAAAAAAAAAAAGATTATCCTCAAGTGTAGATTTCTCTTGATTCCATTTGTGTTATCATGTCAAACTATCGTTGTGGCTTCTCGTACAAAGACACGAACTGTGGAACCGTGATGTCGTCTTTTGTGTTGTTACGATAAGAAGCGTCCTATCTGTATATGTACGAGTCCTGCTGTTGTTGTATTTGGCATGTGAATATTGTGTACAAGGAAATGTTAAGACTGGTTACCCCTAACCAACATATACTTATACTTGCTTCTGGAAAAGTGTTTAAGACTTAGCTAGGTTTCCATTTAGATCTTCATATCTGTTGCATGGAAGAAAGTTGGAATCTTGGCATAGAGTTGCATGTTAAAATCTGTGTTCCTAAAGTGGACATAGCATGTGCAGGCAGTTTTCTGTCCTGTGCACAAAAAAAAAAGTGAAAAAAAAAGTTGTTTAATATTTGTTGTTGTATACCCAAATACGCACCGAATAAACTCTTTATATTCATTCAAAGAAAAATCCTTCAGGGTACATTTATTGTCTGTTACATGCCATTAGCTGTCACAGAAACCGGAGCTGAACGTTCAATTCTGTATATAAGGTCACTGCCCCCTGATCGTCTACAGTCTAGAGATTCACATTAACACGAACGCTCCTTAAAGTGTGTCCGTCGTACTGGTTATTGTACTTAGACTTCAGATTGGAACAGAGAATTCTCATTCCCACTCAGTGATGGGATTGTACAAACGAGACCTGTGTTGTGGTATCTTCTCTGCCGTTCACGCGGTCAATTCCCCTCTCTGTTGCCCACTTCTCTCGGTGGAGGGAAGGCACACGACTGAATCTCTGCAGTCCTTTCCTACCTCTGAAGGCTGAGGGAAAATGGGAGCGTTTTTAATGTCCGTGACTTGACACTGGCTCCCCAAAGCTGCCGTTGCCTGACAATGCATGCTTCGGGGATAGTTGATAACGTGAAGGAAAGCGTGGAGGAACAGGTAAAACCATAACTGCCTGGGACATGCCAGGACATCCGTCAAAATAGAGTTACTGGGTCCCCAGGCGGGTGGCTACCCATTCCTGAGATGTCTGGGCCAGATTCAGCAGGAGCCCCTAGCCCAGCCCAGTCACCCTGTGACTGCCTCTTAAGCCCTCATCCTGCGTGAGCTCTGAAGTCCCACCCTCGGGAAGCGAGGCTGCCCGCCCGCCTAGCTGGGACCCAGGAGCCTTCTTATGTACCACGAGTAGAATCACACCAATTCTACTCAACCCTCGCCCCTTATTAAATCTTAACTAATTCTCAATCCTAGAGCAGAGTATCACCGTCTCTGGTGATAACCAAATCAGGACACTGGTGCCTCGGGGAAGCCCGGTGTAAATAAACCGTGGCCGAAATACCCAGGAAGCGTCAGAGCCATAGTCTCACAGGGCACATACTGACCCTGAGAAGAGTGGCCCCGCTCAAGCCTGTCACGGGCACCTGAGTCACCTGTGCTGTGAGTCTGCTTCCGTGGTTTTAGGCCGGGCCTGGGAATCTTGAATCTGATGCCCACCCCAGTTTGAGGACCCCTGCTCTATGGCACAGCACTCAATTTCATACTGTCCCCCCCCCCCCCCCGCCGCCATCTGTGAGTATGTATCCAATCCCTGCATTGTACTGAGCCCAGGGGACAATACAGAAAGTAATACTTTCTTCAAGTTACTTGTAACTATTGCAAAGCCAAACAGGGGCGCCCGGGTGGTTCAGTCGGTCGAGCGTCTGACTTGGGCTCAGATCGTGATCTTGTGGTTCGTGAGTTCAAGTCCCAGTCCCGCACCGGGCTCTGTGCGGGCAGGGGAGCCCGCTTGCGTCTCCTCTCTGCCCCTCCCCTGCGCGCGCTCTCTCTCACAAATAAACATTAAAAAGCAAATAAGTAACAGCAAAACACATGGCAGCGTTTCCCGTCCAGGAGTTGCGTTTGTATCTGGAGGGAGCACGATGCTCACTGCCATGGAACCCTCAAACAGTTGGGAGCAGTGACCCCTTCTCACCTCCCTCGGCAGTATGTTGCCCCGGGCCTAAGCCACTCAAGTTCACAGAAGAATCTGTTACAGACTCCGGCTCCTTGATGCCTAATTTTTCAAGCGTCCGTTGTCCAAATGAACACACGGCGGGGGGAAATGAGTATCAGGATCATCTGTCCATCTGAACGAGCTGGTTATAACCATTCTGTGGATGAGAGGTAGCAAAACAGAACAGTGGGGAACTGTAGCCAGGGCAGGTCACTAGTACCCAAAGTATTAGCCGTATTTACAATGACAGGTTGGCATACCTTTCACCAGCTTATTCTGTCACCTTGCCTTGTGACTTTTGCTCCGGAGGGTTGAGAATGCCACACGCGATAGTACATGCACCAGGATCTATCTCTAATTCTGGGCTGCTTTTTAGCTCTAAATGACCAAGAAAGAAAAATCCAGACTTACGAGAAACAGCATTTGGGTGTTACTCTTTCATAGACCATCCTGGACCTTTCTATTTATTTTCTTTTTTTAAGTTTTATTTATGCAAGTAATCTCTCCACCCCTTGTGGGGCTCGAACTCACCACCCCGAGATCAAGAGTCACATGCTCTTCTGACTGAGCCAGCCGGGCGCCCCCTATGCTGGACCTTTTTAATCTCCTACACACTCTGCTGCTTTTGAAATGTTAGTTTGAATTTGTTGCACAGAGAACAATAATCTTTGCCAAATCAACCAGCCCTTTTGCTAATATCACATGAGTACAAGTGTCTGGTATTTTCTTCATCACATTTACTCTAATAAAAAACACAGAAAAGTACATGGCATCATTTTGGGAGTATTCCAGTTTCTATGTGGGCATTCATTTTTTTTTAATTTTTTTTAAACGTTTTTATTTATTTTTGAGACAGAGAGAGACAGAGCATGAACGGGGGAGGGTCACAGAGAGAGGGAGACACAGAATCTGAAACAGGCTCCAGGCTCTGAGCTGTCAGCACAGAGCCTGACGCGGGGCTCGAACTCACGGACCGCGAGATCATGCCCTGAGCCGAAGTCGGACACTCAACCGACCGAGCCACCCAGGCGCCCCTCTATGTGGGCATTCTTAAAGAGGGTTGTAACAGCTGCAATTCTGTTACTGTGCAGGAAGTCTTTCTAGAACACTCAACATGGATGGTTTGCAGTATTAGAATTCTAAACCAACCAAATAGCAACCCTATTTCTCCTTTTCTATTAGTTTGTGCTTCAAATGCTGCCTCTCTCTCTCTCTCTCTCTCTCTCTCTCTCATACGGTCACTTCACACATGCACACAACATGCAGATGTGTGTCCTAAAAGCTCTCAGAGATGCCGTATCCTCTGAGAGGACGAACATAGGTCTATGCAGCAGGGAGACTGGGACAGACATTGAAACGCCAGGCCTCCGTGGCCTCTGAAGCTGTCCTACCAGCTACAACACTTACGATACACTGAGGAGTATCGCCCAGGCCTGTCCCCTCAACATGTTCACGTCTGCGCATTTTGCCCCCTAAGTCTGCCTGCTCTTGCAATGATTTGTTTGCAATTGTGTAAAGTTAACAATTAGAGTAAGAGAAATATACAAGGGCGATGAATGAGTAAACGATCAGCTCCTTTAAGTCAATGGCTCAGCCTGTTGGCCCAGTGGATGGATATTATTACCTTCTAAGCTGTCAATGCTGGAGAGCAAGTGACTGAGGCCTGGATAAAGCATTCACGCAGGGACAAATGGGTTGAGACTGAGTCAGTCTTGCACAAAAAGAGATATTCTGGGGTTTAGCAACAGGGAAATTTTATTTACTTACTGGAATTAATAAAGCGGTACTCCAGTTGGAAAGAACTCTTCATTTCTACGTTCCTTCCATACATAAACCTCTCCGTCACTAATACCCTTGTACGAACTGGATGCTTACTACACAAGTGTTTTTTTTTTTCTTCTTTCAAAATTGCAAAAGCAGAAAGAATTCATTCTCAAAGGCTGGCTATATACTACAGCTTGATCAGTGCTTGAGTTTCATGGGTTCACGGGCTTTGGGGACATTTCAAAATACATAATGATTATGTTCACCAACATACTGAATGCCAAATACACACAAAACACTGCCCTATGGGGTGTGTGTGTGTGTGCGTCTGTGCGTGCGTGCGTGTGTGTGTGTGTGTGTGTGTTTTGGAGCAGGATGCTGAATAGTCTTGCTACCTGCTCTCAGGGAGGTTTCAGTAGAGATCTTCACATTTCCTTGGAGTCACATGCTTTAAGTATAAAATCACGCGACTATAATCTGTACTAGAAACCAAATACGCAGGTTCTCCTTCTAGAAACTCTCAGGCTAGCATACTAAACAGATAACCAAACGTAGTCAGGTTTTGATAAACGCTATAGTATAATCAAGGTGCCAGGAGAACACAATGGAGGGAGACAAAGTTGATTTGGGAAACCGAAAGTTTCAAAGAGGAGTTATTTTTTTAGTTGAGTCTTACAAGTTGACTAGCGATTCAACAGCCAGAAAGGTAGTGTAGACAGCCCTAGGCCAGAGTCCATTCTAGGGAAAGACACAGAGTCATGAAATAGCACGAAGTGTCCAGAAAACATTGATGAGCCTTGCGAAGCCTGACAATGGAAAGCACGGTCCCTGTTACGTGAACGATGTTTGGGAAAAGAACAGTCCCCACCGTGTTTCGTTCTGTTATTGTCTCATTGCCTGAAAGAGACTGTGAGCCGCGTAGGTCTGGATTCTTGGAGTGTCTTCGAAACCTAGTTGTTCTCTCTTATGTAGAAGCCCAGTGAGTACATTGGTCTCTTCGGTAGACAAAAGCCCAAGGAAATAGTCTATGAGCAAAGTGTGATTCACAGCCTTGTGCGTTGGACTAGGGTGGACTGGCCTCCTGATTCTTCCTTCTCTGCTGTGGAACAGCGGGTTCTTTGCCTGCTCTAAAAAGCATTTGTCAAGTATTACGGGTTGTTTGGCCAGTGCCATCATACAGAAAAAGAAAAACAGGCAGCAGGATGATGAAAGGGAAACTTGCTTCAAACAAATTCTCTCTATGCAAAATGTGAAGTTTAATGATTCGTATTCCTTTGAGTTCAGTTTATTTGGAGTTTCCAGACTTCCAAAATGATTTAAATAGCCCCTCTCGCTCCCTCCGTCTTTCTCTCTCTCTCTCTCTCACACACACACACACACATACACACACACATGCATGCACATGTGATATTTGTACATTTCTTGTCAGGGGAGGTACAGTTTTCAAGTAAGGTAATGTAAAATCCTCTTAGGTGTATCAATTCATTTGGCCAAATGCATGCACAATGGAACGAGCCCAAGCCCCTATCAAGATGTAGAACATTTCCGTCACCACAGAAAATTGCCTTTAGCCCTTTGCCACGCAATACCCACAGGCAACCAGTGTTGTAGTTATTTTCAAAGTAGATTGCTCGTTTCTGTTTTAGTACTTATTACAAATATTATCATCCCACGTTGTGCTCTTTGCTCTTTGCGGAAGTCTTCTTTCGCTCAGGAAAATGTTTTTGAGATCCATCCATGTCACCACAAAGTCTGTCCCTTTTTCTTGCTGAGTAGTATTCTGCAACATGAAGGTATATCCTTGCTTCCTTATCCATTTTCTGGTTGACAACACCTGAGCTGTTTCCAGATTTGAGCTGTCGTGGGTAGAGAGCTGCTATAAACAGTCTTAGGCAAGGTTTTCATGGAAATATAGTCGCGTTTGTCTGAGGTGAATACTGAGGAGGAGGTTTTCTGTGCCCTAGGGTAGGTGTAAGGTTCATTTTATAAGCTACTGTTCGTGCAGCAGCTGGGTGGCTCAGTTGGTTAAACAGCGACTTCAGCTCAGGTCATGATCTCGTGGTCCGTGAGTTCGAGCCCCGCGTCGGGCTCTGTGCTGACGGCTCGGAGCCTGGAGCCTGCTTCGGATTCTGTGTCTCCCTCTCTTCTCTGCCCCTTGCCTGCTCATGCTCTCTGTCTCTCAAGAATAAATAAACGTTAAAAAAAATTTTTTTTTAAAAAGCTACTGTTTGAAGTTTTCCCAAAGTAGTAATACTAGGGAGTGTATGAAAGTTCCAGTTGTTCCAAATCCTTGTCAACATTCGGAGTAGCCAGTCCTTCTGATTTTAGTTATTCTGGTATGTGTGTTGTGGTATCACATGTGCTTTTAATCTCCAGTTCCCCAATAATTGGTTATGGCAAGCACATTTTCGTGTGCTTATTGGCCATTCGTGTATCTTCCGTTGTGATGTGTCTGGCTCCCCTGATTTGCCCACTTATAGTGCATTGTCTTTTTATTGTTGATTTCTAGGGATCCTTTATATAATCTCGATACCCATTTCTTTGTCAGATATATGATTTGTGAATATTTTCTCCCAGTTTGAATTCAGTTTATCATTTTGATAAAGTCAAAAGTTCCAACTTCTTTTCTTCTATGACTATTGATTTTTCTGCCCCGTCCGTAGCGTTTATGTTTATAGCCGTGGTCCAGCGCAGATTAAGTTCTGTGTATGATGCGAGGCGGTAGTTGAGGTTATGTGGTTTTTTGGTATGAGGATATCCAGTTTCTCCAGCCTCACTCGCCGAAAATAATTTTCTTTTCACATCAGGTTGCTTTGGTGTCTTTGTCAGAAATCAAATCACCGTGTATGTGTGAATCTATTGCTAGACTCTGGAATCCGTCCTCTTGGTCATGCCAATACCACCTGTCTAAATTACCGTAACTTTGGAGTAGGGCTTGGAGTCGGGTAATACTTCCTTCGGCTTTGTTCTTCTTTCCCAGATCGCTTTGGAAAATTCGAGGTCCTCTGCTGGTAGCTGGAGGTGTCCCTCAAGGCTCACTCTCTAGCCTTCTGCCCTTCTACTTTTCCACCCCCTCAAAAGGGTCACCTCACCTCATGTTTCCACTAATCATTGCTAATTAGTGAATCTCCAGATCATTTCCAGCCGAGTCTGATTCGAACCCAAACCCACGTATACATTCCCCTGAAGTTTAGACGTTTCTCCACCTCAGTAAATGATTGCACTCATTAGGCTTTCCTCCAAGCTGGGCCAAATCAGGAGTAAGATCATTCTTACCACGTTCGCGTTCAGACAAACAAGGTCTTTGAATTGCCTCTTTGTCTCCCATACTCAGCCAATCACTGAAGGTTGCCAAGTATTTATTTGCTCTTGGTTTTCCTTTTTTTTTTTTTTCTTTTGCCGGTCTTACTGCTACCTTCTCTGGAATGTTCTACCTGGATTAATGCTACTGTTTCCCACTATTTCCCCTTCATATCCTGGGCAGATAATCTTTCTAACAGTCCTTTAGGCCACATCATTACCTTCTTTAATAACATCTGATCAATTCTTTTTTTTTTAAGTGTATTCATTTGGGGTACCTCGGTGGCTCACTCGGTGAAGCGTCCAACTGTAGATTTCAGCTCAGGTCATGATCTCACGGTTCGTGAGTTCAAGCCCCGCATTGGGCTCCATGCTGGCAGTGTGGGGCCTGCTTAGGATTCTCTCTCTTTCCCTTCGTGTGCCCCTCCCCAACTTGCTCTCTCTCTCTCTCTCTCAAAAACAAATAAATAAATTTTATTTAATAAACTTCATGAGGCTTGAACTCATGAACCATGAGATCATGACCTGAGCTGAGATCAAGAGGCAGACACTTAACCCACTGAGCCCCCAGGTGCCCTATACGATCAATTCTAAACCTCTGGGTTTCGACTTGGAGGCTTGTCTACATATGGTCTTTCTCCAACTCTCCCACCTCACCTCCTAGCCATATTTATAAATAAACGTGTGATCCAGTAGGTATTTGAGCCTTTTGACAATGTCATTCTCACATAAAATTCAACCTTTCCAGATATTACAAGGTGTAACTTTAAAGTGTTACCTCAGATCAGAAGTAAAACCCATTCCTATTATTTAATAGCTGTGCTACGTTAACATTTCTTGCCTTTCAATAACAATTTCCGCTCAGACTTTGATTATTTAACTGATAGGTCCTATCTTTTCCAAGTATTCTTGGGGCTGATTGATCAATCTCCCAGAGCCACTTCGGTCCCCTTCATTATTCTGTGACTTGCGATTCGGCGCTGAGCAAATAGTGGGTCACAACCTCAGATCCTCCATAACTTGGGCAATGATGCCGATCCGTAATTTTCTCTTTGACTTTACTCATCAATATGGACATCAGAGGGGAGCCTGGGTGGCTCAGTCGACCGAGGGCTCGGTGAAGCGTCCGACTCTGGGTTTTGGCTCAGGTCATGACCTCACGGTTTTGTGAGTTCGAGCCCCGCGTCGGGCTCTGCGCTGATGGTGTGGAGCCTGCTTGGAACTCTCTCTCTCCCTCTCTCTCTCTGCCCCTCCCCGCTCATGCTGTCTCTGCCTGTCTCACACATAAATTAAAAAAAAAAAAACTTAAAAATTCTTTTAAAAAAAGACTGGGGACCAAGGAATAAATATCTTACAAGACTGATGAGCTCATCTGCCACACTCAGTCATTTGCTTATCAAACATTTATTGGGTTCTTACTAAGGTCATGTAGACACTCAGAATATAGGGATGAAATTAATATATCCTTGTCCTGGAAAATAATATAGTCTAATGAGGAAGACAGGATGTCTACAAATAAATTACCCTACTGACTGGAAGTTAATATAATATTTACAATGTGTTGGACCACATTCTGATAAGTTAGCAGCATCATAGCAAATAGTAGGGTTTCTGCCGCCAATTACAGAAACTGAGTCAGTTCAGACCCTTGAGCAGTAGGGTTTTTTAAGGAAAACTCATCTGCCCCTTCTTTCCTGGCTTTGCTAGCATAAGAATACATCAAAGATTTTACATTTTCTCAGAACCAGAAATGTTCACGCAGAATAAAATAGAAACACAGTGGGAGACTGTCCTAGATCTAAAACTACCCTTAGTGAGGTTGAAAGACTATCATTTTGAAATTCACTATTAGACATTTACAGGGTAAAGATCTAATAACAAACACACGTACACATACACACACACACAAATAAGCAAACCTATACTCTTTCAATTCTCCCCATTATTGCATAATCCTTCTTTATTCTGTGGTACCGGAAGATAATGCTTCACAACCTGTCTCCCTGCCATGATGGTCACTCAAATGGATGTGCTGTGGTTCTTTTCAATTTCCTGATTACTAGTTCTGACTTCTTCTCACCTCTTCTCTCTACAGGAAGAAAGCTATCACAATGTAGCTAAGTGCATCGCTCTCTCTCTCTTTTTTTCCCTTCCCCTATGTTCTCACACCTGTCAGAATGGCTAAAATTAACAACACAAGAAACAACAGGTGTTGGTGAGGATGTGGGGAAAGGGGAACCTTTTTACACCGTTGTTGGGAATGCAAACTGGTGCACTCTGGAAAACAGTATGTAGATTCCTCAAAAAGTTAAAAAAAAAGAACTACTCTATGATCCAGCAATTGCACTAGGAGGTATTTACCCAAAGGATACAAAGTACAAAATCGAAGGGGCACATGCAGCCCAATGTTTATAGCAGCAGCATCAACAATAGCCAAACTGGAGAGAGCCCAAATGTCCATTGACTGATAAAGAAGATGTGGTATAGCTATACAATGGAATATTAGTCAGCCATCAAAAAGAATGAAATCTTGCCATTTGCCATGATGTGGCCGGACCTAGAGTGTATCATGTTAAGTGAAATAAGTCAGTTAGAGAAAGACAAATACCATATGATTGCATTCATATGTGGAATTTAAGAAACAAAACAGATGAGCTTATGGGAAGAGAAAAAAAGAGAGAGGGAAGCAAACCTGAAGAGACTCTGAACTATGGAGAACAAATGGAGGGTTGATGGAGGGGGATGGGTGGGGAATGGGCTAAATGGGTGATGGGTACTTTGGAGGGCAGTTGTGATGAGCGCTGGGTGTCGTATGTAAGTGTTGAATCACTGAATTCTACTCCTGAAACCAATTTTACCAGACACGTTAACTAACTGGAATTTAAATAAAAAATTGAAATATAAAAAAGAATGTAGTTGAGTGCAATACCACGATCGTAAGAATAAGCACCATCTTCTCTGATTGCTTTGTACTTTTATCTTGAAATAATTATAGATTCATAGAAGATGCAAATAGTACAGAGAAGTCATATGTGCCCTTTACCTCGTTCATAGTAACACCTTACAGAGCTAGAGGACAATATTAACACGTGTATATAACTATAGTACAATGTTAAAACAAGGAAAATGACGTTGGTACAATCCACAGCTCATATTCAGATTTCATCCATTTTATAATGTGCTCACGGGTGCATGTGGTTCCATGTAGTTTTATCACATGCGCAGATTTGTGTAACTACCACAATGGTCCCGATGGGGAGCTGTTTCAATATCACCAGACCCCTATACTGTTCCTTTATTTGTTTCTCTCTCACCCTCCCCACCCACAGAAGCCGGCAACCAGTAATCCGTTCTCCATCTCTGTAATTTTGTTATTTCGAGGATGTTACAGAAATGCCATCACACAGCGCGTGACACTCTCAGATCGGCTTTCCTCCTTCTGTCAAATTCCCTTGAGATCCATCCAAGTTGCTGTATGTATCAATAAGGATAATAATAATAATAATCAATCAATCACTGAAATCACCCCATAATTATTAAAATCAGTGAATCCAGGTTTTCACATGTATCGAGTGCATTCCTTTTTATCGCCACGCGGTATTCCCTAGCATAGGCGTGCCACAGTGTCTTTAATCACCTACTTGGTGAACAACCCTTGTGTCGTTTCCACTTTTTGCCTATTACCAATAAAGTTGCTAAGAACACTCATGTACAAGATTTTGTGTGGACGTTAGCCTTCATTTCTCTGGGATAAATGCACAAGAATGCAATTGCCACGTCACATCATAATCACGTTTAGTTTGGTAAGAGATGCGCAAACTTTTGTCACAGCTGCATTACCTCAGCTTCTACCATCAGTGCACAGTCATCCAATTTCGCTGCAGCCTCACCAGCTTTGGGTGTCGCCACTGTTTTATTTTGTTTTAACCATTCTCACGGGGGCATGTGATATATGATTGTGGTTTTCATTGCGTTTCTCTAGTTCTAATGACGTTGCACATTTTTCGTGTTTTAATTTTCCATTAGTACATCCTGTTTTGTGAAATATCTTTTCACGACTTTTGTCTATGTTCTATTGGGTTTTTACAAAATTTACCATTGGGTTTGGAGTGCCTGGGTGGCTCGGTGGATTGTGTCCAACTTTGGCTCAGGTCACGATCTCACGGTTTATCAGTTCGAGCCCCACGTGGGGCTCTGTGCTGCATGGACCCTGCTGCAGATCCTCTGTCTCCCTCTCTCTCCACCCTGCTCTCGAGTTCATTCTCTCTCTGTCTCTCACAAGTAAATAAACATTAAAAAAAAAAAAACTCCCCTGGGAGAGGAATTCATTTAAAAAAAAATTTCCCACTGTGTTTTAAAAGTTTGTTATATATTCTAG
This sequence comes from Acinonyx jubatus, assembly GCF_027475565.1. Classification (NCBI taxonomy): domain Eukaryota; kingdom Metazoa; phylum Chordata; class Mammalia; order Carnivora; family Felidae; genus Acinonyx; species Acinonyx jubatus. Next base: position 110,946,285 of record NC_069389.1, on the reverse strand, counting down.
GTATGAATCTTTTGGGAGATACATGGTTTGCAAATTTTCTTCTGGCGACTGATTATTCCAAGTATGTACTCAGGGGAGACCCTTGGGATGATAGAGTAAGGACCCGTGAAAATATTTTCCTCCATAAAAGCAATGAGAACACTGGCAAAAATTGTAAATCAGCTTTTTAAGAACTCTGGGAACTAGCCAGAATACATAAATTACTCTCACAACTTAACAATAAAGACAATAACCCACTCAAAAATGGCCACATGATTTGGATAGACATTTCTCTAAAGAGTACATAAAAATTACCAATAAGTACATGAAAAGATGCTCAGCTTTGTTAGTCATTTGGATAATGGAAATCACAACCACAATGAAATTATAATAAATACACCCACCAAGACGGCTCAGACAGACGAAAGATAACGATACACATTGGTGTTGGTAAAGCAACCGGAACCCTCGTACAACTGATGGGGGAATGGGAGGGGGTTCGGCCACTTTGGAAGACAGTCTGGCTATTCCTGAAAAACGGAGACATAAAGTTAGCATAGGACACAACAGTTCCATGCCTAGGTACTCACTAAAAAGAAATGAAAACATCTGGTACGTGAATGTTCACAGCAGCATTAGTCACAATAACTACAAAGTAAGAACAACCCAGCTTAACCAACTGAGCCAACAAACAATCGAACAAACAGCAAAAACAAAAACAAAAACAAAAAGACAATCCAAATGTCCACCAACTGAAGACCTGATAAAACGTGGTCTATGTGTACAATGGAATATGAACCTGAACCTTGAAAACAGACTGAGTGAAAGAAGCCAGACACAAAAGGCCACATATTGTAGTATTCCATTTATATGAAATGTCCAGAATGGACAAATCCTTAGAGACAGAATGTAGACTGATAGTTGCCATGGGCTGGGGGAAAGGGGGAGATTGGGGAGTGACTCTTAATGGGTATGGGGTTTCCTTTTGGGGTGGTAAGATGTTCTAGAATTAGCAGTGTTGTTCGTGCAATGTTGTGAATCTAATAAAAACTGAAACAGACTGATGATTGCTAGACGGGAGGGGGCGTGGCAGAATGGGTGAAATGGATGAAGTGAGGTGAAGAGACAATCTTCCAGTTACAGAATGAATGAGTCACGGGAATAAAAGGCACAGCATTAGATATACACAGTCAATGATACTGTAATAAGGATGTAAAGGGACAGACTAATAGTAACTACACTTGTGAACATAGCATAATATACAAACCTGCCAAATCACTTAATTGAACACCTGAAACTAATGTAACAGTGTGGGTCGACTCTACTCATGTGTAAAGAATAAATAAACACCCAGACCTGTGCAACTGTACACTTTAAAATTTTTAAAAACTTAGGGCACTTGGCTGGCTCACGGTGGAGCATGTACATGACTCTTGACCTTGGGGTTGTAAGTTCGAGCCCCACGCTGGATGTAGAGATTACTAAAAAAAAAAATACAATCTTTTTTTTTTTTCAACGATCTGTTTCAAGTTTATTTATTTATTTTGAGAGAAAGAGAGCACGCGAGCAGGGGTAGGGGCAGAGATAGAGGAGAGAGAGAGAAAGACCCAGAATCTGAAACAGAGAGGAAGTCGGACACTCAACCGACTCAGTCCCCGGGGCACCCCAAACTAGTATTAGTAACAAAATATGCCTGACGTCATTCACAATTTATGTATCGATTCAACCCAATTGCCACTCACGGCTCCAGAGAACGAAGAGGGAAAGCACTTTCTAAATGCTCTGTCACCAGAGAGCTGGAGCTCTTGGGTTGATGTGGTCCCCCCTCTGCTCTTTCATATGTACTCTTTAGTACAATGGGGATAATAACAGTCCCTTTGTTAGAGTTTTCTTATGAAGGTTAAGGCCAAGGGCTTAGAACTGGCACTGGCACGTAGCAAACAAGAAGTTTCCGCTACATTACAGAAGACCAAAATGCAGGTAACAGAACGAAAACGGGGCTCAAATAAGAGCTTAATGTTTTCTATCGTTACCATTGCTGCTGCGGCTGTTCTAGTGTCCCTTTTGGAAACTAATAGAGGTGTGTTGTGTAGCCCGTCGGTCCTTGTTAGACAACCCGCCCTCCAAATGGGTCGTCGCCATGGAGAAAGAATGATCATTTTCCTTTGTTTATTATTAAACAAGTAACATGTTGGCTGTGACCTGTGATTTATAGGACATAGCTACTTGGTCATCTAGATGACCCTGTGTTTCGTTTTCGGCCAGGTTCCCGGCTGGAAGCTCCTTAAAACGCTTGAAATTTCCCGTGATGGGGGTGAAAAAGGGGTCTTTTGTTACATGAAGGAGATGTTCTGGACCCCACCCGAGGGCAGGGGCTGGTTGCCAGGAAGGCCTACTTAATTAACGATTAGAGGAACTTTTAGTCCCACCCCCCCCACCCCCACCTGCGGGGCGGGGAAAGGGGCGGGAAGTTGAGTTACCCAACGACCACTGACTTTCTCATGATTATGCAATGAAGCCTCTGTTAAAAGCCCCAAAAGGAGAGGGTTCCGAGAGCGTCTTGGTTGGCGAACGCCTGGAGGTTGGGGAGAGTGGCACAACTGGTGTGGCGTGGCCATCCCCCCCCCCCCGCCCCCCTGCACCTTTCCCCACACCTCGCCCTCTGCAGCTCTTCCGTCTGGCTGTCGACTGGCGTCCTGTGTCATCACTTTCACTGGCCAAGGTAAGTGTTCCCCTGAGCTTCGCGAGTCGCTCTAGCAAATGAAAAGAACCTGAGTTGGGGGTGGTGGGACCCGCTCGCTGCAGCCTGTGGGTCAGAAGCACAGGTAGGAGCCTGAGGCCCGTGGCTGGTGTCTGACGTGGGGGGGGGGGGGCGCGAGGGCAGTCGTGGGGGACTGAACCCTTAACCTGCGGAATCTGATGTAGCTCTGGGTGGATGGTGTCAGAACTGAGGTGTGGGAGGAACTACCCCCCCCCACCACCACCATGTTGGAATTGGGTGTGGCAACCCCCAAAGAATGGCTCTGTAGAAAATTCGAAAAATGTAGAATAGGAAATGCATTTAAAATTCAAAAATCTGGGGCGCCTGGGTGGCGCAGTCGGTTAAGCGTCCGACTTCAGCCAGGTCACGATCTCGCAGTCCGTGAGTTCGAGCCCCGCGTCAGGCTCTGGGCTGATGGCTCAGAGCCTGGAGCCTGTTTCCAATTCTGTGTCTCCCTCTCTCTGCCCCTCCCCCGTTCATGCTCTGTCTCTCTCTGTCCCAAATAAATAAACAAACGTTGAAAAAAAATTTTTTAAATTCAAAAATCGCCAGATTAAAAATCAATAACCAATATGTATGTGTGTGTGCAAATGATATATGTATATAAGCAGTTGCATATGTATTAAATGCATGTATTTCTGGGGAACACGGAAGGCCATTTTGTATGAGAGTGGTAATTTCAAGACATGGCTTGTCACACGTTGAAACAGATGATATAGTAGAATATCAGAGCTAGAAAGAATCTTCGTTTATTATCTGCTATCTCAGGCCTTGAAAACATGCCCTCTAGGGGCACCTGGCTGGTGCATCGGTGCGGCAGGTGACTCTTGATCTCGGATTCATGAGTTCAAGCCCCACTTAGGGTGTAGAGCTTCCTTTAAAAAAACTGGCGGCACCTGGGTGGTTTAGTTGGTTGAGGAGTCAGACTCTTGATTTCGGCTCAGGTCACAATTTCACGGTTCCCGAGATCGAGCCCTGCGTATGGAGCCTGCTTGGGATCCTCTCTCTCCCTCTCGCTCTGCCCACCCCCCATTGGCATACGCACACATGCACCCTCTCAAGGTAAATAAATAAACTTTAAAAAAAAAAAGCAAACAAAAACATGCCCTCTTCTGTTCGTTTAATCCTGAAGTTCATAGTACGGACATTGGATAGCTTACTCTTCTGTATCGTTTCGGTTAACTATATTCTCCTCCAAACGTTTATTTTTGCACACCAAAAAAAAAAAAAAATGGAGAAATTGAAATTTTCATTCCCTTGCCCTTGGTCGCAAACTTCATAAGTGAGCCTCTAGGCCCCTTCATAGTGTATTAATTACATCACTGATTGGACTGACATGCACTTGATTCAATGTCAAGTGCCATTTAGCAGGACATTTGCATTTAGTGCTGAGATATTTAATTTGCTTCTGAATGTTTATGTATCTTCATATGTCTAAAGTGAATTTCTGGAACTCTACATAAGATGGGGCATGACTATAAGTGTCTGCCTCCTCCCAGATATCCACCCGCGGAATGAGCAAAGGAATTCAAAGGATGGCTGGGTACCTGTTTTCATCTCTGGGCAGCAGGTAGGAGTGCTATTTCCATACTAGAAATTTCAAGGGATTTCTTCTAAATATAACGAACACGGCAGCCCATTGAAGAAAGGCGCAGATCCCAGTCTCCCCTCTCTTGTGAAAAGGCATCAGAAAATGATGGCGCTAATCACCGCCTCATTGGGAAGGGCCAGGGATGCAGGCAGGGATGAGCCACCCTTAGGGCAAGATGGGAAAGGAGCCTTCCGGAGCCCCTTGTGCAAATAAAGAGCCATAATATCAACAGGCAGCTCCCGCGGAAGGCCCCAGGATGCACAGAGCTCCCAGAAGCAGAGCGCCAGCTGTACAGATGGCCCCTGGGAAGGAGGCCAGACCGAACCATCAAAGAGCTGTAATGGAGGCTCAGCTAAGAGACATCTAAATACAAAAAGCCATCCCGTAGCTCAGTGGCTTTACCAAACCAAACAGAAGGAAGTTATCAGAGACAGACAGACACACACACACACACACACACACACACACACAGTACTCTCTTTCTGGAACTTTCCAAAGCACCAACTTCCTTTCCATACCCTGCTCCATCACCAGCGGGTACCTTGAATAGATGTATCTGCCCATTCTCTTGAATTGCACACTGGTAGTAAGTGTACAGAAGGACAGTCTACTCACATTTGTCTGTGAGTCTGAGAAAGACTTATCAAAACCCCCTTTTTTTCATGTAATAAGAATCAGTAATCTACATTCCCAAAATGTGTTTTGGGAAATGGTGTTGAGGGAGATGTTGTAAGCTAAATAGTATCTGCTCAGGTAGGGTATTATGGATGTATTTTCTGAGGCTTTGCATAACTGGGAGAATGACCAAAATATCTTTTCTGTTATATATATGTATGCATATATAAATATATTCAATGACATTCATCAGCCAAAAGTCCTATATATGAAAATGAAGAACCCAAAAATGGAACGTGTGACTTCTGAAACCAGTTAAATGCAGATTTAACTTTAAATAACTTGAGTCTCCTGCGGCTGATTGTTTAATGAGACACGTCCTGCAGTATAGGGATGTTTGCAAGAACTCCAAAGGCTGAGAGTAATTGGGGGTCGTGAAACCTCTGCACCCTAAAGGGAGGAGCTAAGCCACCTATTAGGACATGCAAAAGGTGCGTCCCCAAACTGGATCTGCCACCATGTGTCCATCATTCATCTCCAAGTAATATACGCAAAGGCCAAGAATTCTTTGAGAAGTTGAAGACTGTGACACATTGAGAGTTTTGGTGTGATGTATATAATCCCTCATGGGGACTCCTGGGGGTGGAGAGGAAGCTATTTCCCCCCACCCGAAGCCACGTCAGGGCCACTTCAAGAGAATTGGGAGAACGTGATGTGTGACATCGATATTGTACTGAACTGTACTCTTCATTACCTGAGAGTCACTGGACGACTTTTCTGTTGCCTGAAGATGACCAGAAGAGATTGAGAACATGCCCAATATTTTATCTAAGGAGACGGAGTCATACACCGATAGAGCAAGTTTAATAGGAGGTGGCAAGAAACAGGCAAAGAGCAGGGCACCTGGGTGGCTCAGTCGGTTAAGTGCCCGACTTCGGCTCAGGTCATGATCTCACGGTTCACGGGTTTGAGCCCCGCGTCGGGCTCTGTGCTGACAACTCAGAGCCTGGAACCTGCTTTGGTTTCTGTGTCTCCCATTCTCTGCGCCCCACCCCCCTCACTCTCTACTCTCTCTCAAAAATAAATGAACATTAAAAAAAATTAAAAAAAAAAAAGAAACAGGCAAAGAGCTTCCTCTGGTCACTACGGAGCCCAGGTCATTCAATAAGCAGGTTACATAAAGTTGTAAAAGATCATCTCCATGTAAATAATTCTCAGAAAAGATGCACAAGAAACACCTCTAACTCGATAGTAATGAACTTGATCTCTGATACCAGACTGTGAAAAACCACCAGGGAGTAAAAGGGGGAGAGAGGTAAGAAGCACAAGTGTACTTGGAAGATTGTGTAATTTCTACGGTGTTGGAGTTCTTAGCACATTCCCCCCCCCCTTTTTCTGGTAACAGAACCATTTGTTCCATTTGGGACCTATTTTATGTGCTTCTAATGGGATTGAGCTTTCCTTGGACCACTACACGAGTGAGCATATGGCTCAGGCCTGGACCTGGCATACCATTTTCTGGCCCAATGTAATTGGTTTAAGGATGGGCACGTGTCCCACGCTGAGGCAATCACAATCTTCCATGGGACTTTTCCTGAAGTCGTACGGCAATAAATGCTCATTTGCTGGGATCAGTAGCTATGACGATGTGTAGCTAGAAGTTCTGGGGGCCATCTTGGTCACCAAATGGATCAGCCTGAAGGTAAGCCAGCCAAAAGTAAAGTAGAATTAAGAACAACAGAAAATTGATGACATCGTTTGTATCTCTGACTACAGTATTGCCTAAAACTGGTATCATTGTACTTTCCAGTTATGTAAACCAGTAAAGGTGTATTCTTAGCATGAGACTGTTCTAAAAAGCTTCCAACTCTATTCACAGTGTACTGACCATGACATTAAGATCCATCAAATAAGAGGAAACCCAAATCACTGACCAATTTTATGAAAATAGATGCAAATACCTTGAATGCAACCCTACACACTGAAATCTAGCAAGATAGGAAATGAATAATATGTCAATATGAAGTGTGTTTTACTTCAGAAATGCAAGGAAGTTAAATATTAGGAAATGTATTAATAAATTTCTTACATTGATAATTGAGAGGAAAAGCCATAAGATTACCACCATGGATGACAAAACATTTTGTCTTACGTATGTATGTATGTACGTATGTTTATTTACTTAGAGGGAGACAGAATCCCAAGCAGGCTTGGCATTGTTAGCACAGAGCCCGACATAGGGCTTGATCCCATGAACTCCAAGACCATGACCTGAGCCGAAATCGAGAGTTGGACGCTTACCTGACTGAGCCACCCAGGCGCCCCTTGTTGTCTTTTTTATAAACCTACAATAGAATACAACTTTAAGCGTGCAATTTTTTTTTTCGAGTTTTGACAAATTGATACACTCCTGTAGCCACCACCACAATCAAGATAAAGAACTTTTCTATTATCCCCAAAGGTGTCTTTGTGTCCTCAAGGTCCCATCATGGTCCCATCACTGTCAACCCTCCTCAGCCCATACGTGTAGCAATAGCTCCAGGTACCTTCCGATCTGTTCTGTCACCGTAGATTATGCTGCCATTTCTATAGTCTTATATAAATGGAATAATCCACTATATGTTCTTTGTGTCTGGCCCGAGGTTTTTGAGGTTCATCTATGATATATCATAGGTCAGTAGTTTATTCCTTTTTATTGCTAATAGTATTCCATTGCATTGATGAGTTGACGAACATTTGAGTTGCTTATATAGTTCTTAGCTATTACCGACAAAGCTGCTATGGGACATTCACACATGGTTTTATTTCTCTTGGCTACAAATGGAGGTGTGTGATTGCTGGGACATGATAAGTCATGATTCAGTCTTATTGCTTAATAAGAAATTCCTAAATTCTCTTCCAAAGTGGTTATAGCACTTTATATCCACACCAAAAATGTGTGCTTTTCCAGTCATCATTGACTATCTTTTTGTAAATGTTGGCCATTCTAAGGGTACATGGTACTATCTCCTTGTGGTTTTTATTGCCCTTTTCTTGATGACTGATGATGCTGAGCATCTTTTCGTGTCCTTACCGGCCATCCGCATACCTTCTTTTGTGAAGGGTCGGATCACCTCTTTTGTTCATTTTTATTTGGCTGTGCACCTCACTGTAGGGCTGCCTTGTAGAGCTGTAAGTGACAGAGTTCTTTGAAGATTGTGTATGTAAGATTTTTATCAGTATGTTTTACAACCATTTCTCCAGATCTGAGGATTATGTGTTCATTTTATTAACCGTGTATTTGGAAGGGCAATACTTTTTCATTTTGAAGTCCAGTTTTCCAAATTCTCTTTTCGTGCCCTTTGTGTCCCCTTTAAGAGATCTTTGCCAAACCTAAGGTCAGAATGATTTTCTCCTCTGTCTTTGTACGTTTTATAGTTTTAGATCTTAGATTTAGGTCTACGGTGTGGTTCAAGTTAATTTTTGTGTACAGTACGAAAAAAGCATCAGGTTCTTTTGCATCCAACTGTTTCAGTATAATTGGTTTAAAAGACTATCCTTTCTCTGGATTGCCTTTGCACCTTTGTCAAAAATCAACTGATCGCAGATGTATAGGTCTGTTTCTGGATTGTTTTATCCCATTGACCTAAATGTCTATATCCTTATCCCAATACCACACTGTCTTGATGAGTGTAGCTTTACAGTAAGTCTTAAAATCTGATGAAGTTCTCTAACTTCATTCTCTTTGAAAATTGTTTCTTATTCTAGGTCCTTTGAATTTCCATAATATTTATTCCCCAAGGCCCCGAATCGGTTTTTAAAAATTTCAGCATTTATTCCTAACAAAACTTACTACTATAAATTAGAAGTGGGTCATTTTCTTATATTTTCATAGCATGGTTATGTCAGTATGTCTGTCTACCTCTCTATCATCTAGTCTATGAATGTGCCGACAGCCAGTATCATACTCAGTGCATAAATGTAAAAGGTATTTCAAAGCCAATAATGATTATTAACATCACTAATAATCGGGGCGCCTGGGTGGCTCAGTTGGTTAAGCGTCGGACTTCAGCTCAGGTCGTGATCTCACAGTTCATGGGTTCCAGCCCCTCATCAGGCTCCTTGCTCTCAGTGCAGAGCCTGCTTCCGATTCTTTGTCTCCCTCTGTCTCTGCCTCTCCTCTGCACTCTCTCTCTCTCTCTCTCTCAAAAATAAATAAACATTAAAAAAAGATTTAAAAATCACTAACAATTAACACTACTTTGGCAAAATGGCATGGTGTTTAAGAACACAGATTTTGACTTCTGACTTCCTGGGTTCAAATACAAATCCAAGACTTACAAGCTATGAAACTTGAAGCAACCAAACTGGCCCTCAGATTTGCATTCGAAAATGAGGATGAGGGGTGCCTGGGTGGCTCAGTCCTTAAGTGTCTGACTTCTCTCTCTCAAAAATAAACATTAAAAAAAAGAAGAAGAAAATGAGGATGATAATTTATGCCTCCTCCTAAGATTAATATAGGAAATACATTGTATAATGCATGTGAAGCGCTTAATGTGTGTCTAATTCTTACTAAGTATTTAATGGATTTTATTTTATTTTATTTTTTAAAAAAATTTTTAATGTTTATTTATTTTTGAGAGAGAGAGAGAGAGAGAGGCAGAGGGAGACAGAGACACAGAATCCGAAGCAGGCTCCAGGCTCCAGGCTGTCAGCACAGAGCCTGACGTGGGACCTGAACCCACGAACCACGAGGTCATGACCGGAGTTGAAGTCAGCCGCTCTACCGACCAAGCTACCCAGGCGCCCCAGTACTTAATGGATTTTAACTCTTAATATTATTAGTGTTGGAATTTCTAGACAATGCAATAATAAATAAATGAGATATGAATTTTAGAACATTGCCAATCCCTCCTGGAAATCCTCTCTTACTGTGGCTCCTGTGACACCAGTGGGTTGTCTTTCTTGGTTGTCACGGGCCACTCCTTTCTGTCTCCATTCCTGGGTCTTCCCCATTTTTCTTGACACACATGTTGAAGCATGCCCCAGAGCTCAGATCTTGTCTTCATATTCAAAACTGTTTGGTGATCTCCTCCAACCCAATGGCTTTAAATTACAGCTACAAACAGAGGAATCCCAAACTGTCATCTCTAGTCCAGACATGCCCCTGAACTTATTATTCGTAGTTTCAACTGGCAACATGCATCTCCACTTGGATGTTTACTTGAAAACTCAAGCTTAATGTGTACAAGGGAGAACTCTCCATTCCTTTTCCACCCCAAGTCCGATCTTTTCCCCGAATTCCCCATCTGCATAAACCCAGCCATTCAGTCCCCAAACAGAGAAATACTTCACCCTACTGTCGAGACCCTTTCTCTCATAATTTAAACCCTGCCCAGGACGCCTGGGTGGCTCAGTCAGTGAAGCATCTGACTTCAGCTCAGGTCACGATCTCACGGTTCATGGGTTCGAGCCCCACGTCGGGTTCTGTACTGACAGCTCAGAGCCTGGAGTCTGCTTCGGATTCTGTGTCTCCCTCTCTCTCTCTCTCTGCTCCTCCCCCACTCATACTCTGTCTCTCGCTCTCTTTCAAAAATAAATAAACATTAAAAAAATTTTTTTTGAATCCTGCCCATGAGTAACTATTAGTGGTTCTATCCATCATCTCTTGTGTGGACTACAGCCTTTTCTCTGCTAGTTTCCAGGCTTCCATCCCCTACCCCATCAGCCTATTCTTCATCTAGGAGCCCGAGTGATCACTACAAAATTTAAGTCGGATCATGTCACCCTTTTCATTAAAATTATTTTATGGTTTCCCATCTTGCTCAGAGGGAAAGTGCAAATCTGACAAGGTCATATACACCTCCTACCCCCTCACCACGTCTCTGACCTCACCTAATTCTCCCTCATTCTCACTCCATACCAGGTACACTGGCCTTCTAATTGTTTCTTGAAAATTCCACTCTTTTCTGACACAGGGCAGCGCTTTTCATGTGCTGTTCTCTCTGTCTGGAACATTGTTTACCCACATGAAAATCTTTTCATGGTTTACCCCCTAACTTCTTTCGAGTCTCCTCTTTTTTTTTTTGAACGTTTATTTATTTATTTTGAAAGAGAGAGAGAGAGAGAGAGGTGGTGGGGGGGGGGGAGGGAGAGAGAGGGAGAAACAGAATCCCAAGCAGTTTCCACGCTGCCAACGTGGAGCCCAATGCGGGGCTCCACGCGGGGCTTGAACTCACGAACCTGAGCCGAAAGCAAGAGTCGGACATTTGATCCACTGAGCCACCCACGTGCCCATTTTCACGTCTTTTGGTAAATGTTACTTTATCAGACCATCCTCCCTGAAACCACCCTGCTTAAAATTGCAACCCCTCCCTGCCATCATCGCTCAATATCCTCTTGCCCTGCTTGATTTTCCTTCATAACACTTATCACCACCTGATGCACTGTAGAAGGTTTTGTTTGATCATCATCTCTTTTCTGCCGTAAGGGTAAGGTTATCGTCTGGCTTGTTCTATAGTTGGGGACATATCCCCAGTGTGAGGGACCGTGTCTGGCATAGATTAGGTACCGAATAAAGGTGTGTTGGATGAAGGAATAAATGAATCATTATTTTTAAGTGACATCACAATCTACAGGGAGAGAAAGAGAACAAACTAACAAATAGTTTAGAAAAGTAAAGGTGGATTGATTTTAAGAGTGACAGCCAACACGAGGAAGAACTTGAAATAAGCAACAGTTCAAGAAAAAATGGGGGTGGAGAGAGGCAGAAAACAGAACAGTGATGGTGAGAAAATATTAGAAAGGAAAGAAACAGCATTGGGCAAACCATTAGTGAAGGGTATATGGTGATTATATTTTTGCAAGGTAAGAATGTGAGTTTTATGTGTTGGCCAGGAATAGAGTAGCTACAGATTTGGAGGAGGGGGAGTATTTTCAACCCAGAGTTGTTACAGTTGCTTCTAGTAAATGCTGCAGCCAGAACTTGCCATCTTCAGAAAAGTACACGGGCCGTTGGGCAAATACTCTGTATTTCCTTTAATGACATGCTCGTTATGACTGTGAGCATTATAGTTTGGGACTCTGCCTGGGAGACAGATCCATCACTGATGGGCTATGTTCTGCTGCTTACTTTTCCCATAATGAGTGTTTTTATATTTCCTTAGCTTTTCCTCTTTTTTCTTTTAGAGTTTATTTATTTTTGAGAGAAAGAGTGAGAGCAGGGGAGGGGGCGAGAGAGAGGGAGACACAGAATCCGAAGCAGGCTCCAGGCTCCCAGCTGTCAGCACAGAGCCCGATGCGGGGCTCGAACCCACGGACCGTGAGATCATGACCTGAGCCGAAGTCGGATGCTTAACCGACAGAGCCACCCAGCCGCTGTCCCTCCTTAGCTTCTCTTAAACAGACGTCAGAAATAATGTCCTCTAGAATAAAGAAGTAGATTTCCTAAAATTAAATATCAAAGCCTTTTTTTAATATACCAATATTATTATTTCAAAAATATAAAGAACAAAAATCCTATTCACAATAGCCAGAAAATATCAATAATTAAACACAGGTAACATTTCATTTTTACACAAATAAAATTGTGGACTTTGGCAGCATTAGAAATAAAAACATTAGGGGCACTTGGGTGGCTTAGTCAGTTAAGTTTCTGACTTCAGCTCAGGTCGTGATCTCACAGTTGGTGGGTTCAAGCCCCAGGTCGGGCTCTGTGCTGGCAGTTCAGAGCCTGGAGCCTGCTTCAGATTCTGTGTCTCCCTCTCTCTCTGCCCCCGCCCCCCCCCCCCCCCGTCTCTCAAAAATAATAAAAATGTTAAAAAAAATAAAAAAAATAAAAACATTAAAATTTACATTGAAATAAAAAGGAGGAAAACAATAAAATACAAAGGAGGAGACAAGAGCTTACATATTCAATAATGTACGCTTAATAGAGTACTCCCTTATCAATAAGGAAAATGTGAATAATAAAAAAGGATTAAAAGTCAAAGGGTGAGTAACCATAAATTCAAAATGAACATTTTCAATAAACATCGAAAACTGCACAGCTTTATCGGTGGTTTAAGAAATGGATATTAAGATAAAACATTGCTTTTTATTGGCCTAAGAAATGACAAAGTAAATATAAAAGTATCCAAGGTTAGAAAGCTTTGAGGGAGGGGCGCTTGGCTGGCTCAGTTGGTAGAGTATGTGACTCTTGATCTTGGGGTTGTGAGTTTGAGCCTCATGTTGGCTGCGGAGATTACTTTAAAATAAAAAATCTTTGAAAGAAAGAAAGAAAGCTGTGAGGGGATAGGAAAGCCCCAACACTGCTGATCAGGGTATAAGTTAATAAAATCATGTCTTGAGGGAAATTTAGTAACATGTATAAAAATTATTTGCCATTTTGTCTATTCCATGACCAGAAAATGTATTTATTTTTTTAAAAGCTCTAACTATGCTCAGTGTGGGGCTTGAACTCATGACCCTGACATCAATAGTTGCACACTCTCCTGACAGAACGAGCCAGGAACCCCCTCTATGACTAGAAAATTTAATTGTAGGATGAATCTTAGGAAACAGACAGAAAAATGAAAAACTTTCTACAAAGGTGTTCATCACACTTAAAAAAAAAATTAGAGGCAACTTCAATGTCCATCAATTAAAAAAAAATGGTTAAACAAATTATGGCTCATTCACATATAGATATGGGTTCAGGTAAAAAAAAATCTCATTCTGGAAAAGAAATTGGTATGATATGTAACAAAATGTCCATAAGAATATCTATGCGTAATTATTATTTTCTTTCTATATGTTTCTAGATTTTCCATATTTTAATTAGTATTTACTACATTAACATTTATACAATACAATGAATATTACTTTATTAAACATAGAGTATGTTGAGGCAGATATTTTGCTTTATTTTTAATGTTTTATTCATTTATTTTGAGAGAGTGTGTGCACTAGTGGGGGAGGGGCAGGGAGAGAAAGAGAGCGAGAATCCCAAGCAGGCTCCGCACTGTCAGCACAGAGCCCAACACGGGGCTCGAACCCACAAACCATGAGATCATGACCTGAGCCAAAACCAAGAGTCAGACGCTTAACCTACTGAGTCACCCAGGGCGCCCCAAGCCAGATATTTTATTTTAGGGAACAATTAAAGAAATAGCTCAATTTATTTATTCCACGATTATTGAGCTTACACTATGTGCCAAAAAGTGCCATATGAAGGAGTTAAAAGTGTAAACCAACTTTACAAAGCCCACATTCTTCCTGAGTGACTCTCTAGAGGGAAAGACAATGATTAAATATATAGCATAATGCCAGGTGCTGTGAGGACATTGTAACTGGGTAAGGCTGATAGGGGTGTTTTAGAAAGAGTGGGTGAAAAAAGGTCACCCTGAGGAGTTGCACTGTTAGCAAAGATCTGACTGAAGTGAGGTAGCCAGCTATGCAAAGATTCACAGAAGGAACATTCTAGTCAAAATAACAGCGATTCGGTGACATCGCTGGGAATAGTGGAGGAAGGAACTTTGAGACCCCTCTCTTCCATAAACGCAATGAAAACACCGGCAAAAATTGTCAGAATCCATTTTTTCAGACCTCTGGACATTCACTGAAGGTTTGGAACAATCTGGGAACGTTTATTCAAGAAAAATAACTGAGTCTTGGTGAGGACGGAGAGTTCTGTGGCAGTTCGATTTGCCCTATTCCTCAATCCCGCTTCCCTGCTCTACAGTAGCCTGAAAAGCCAACACAACCTGCCGCCACTGAGGAGGACAGCCCCATTCCCATCATGGTTTAATCTGGGGTTCTCTGTAGAGTGCAAGCCCTGACACTTGCGGGTTTTTTTGTTTTCTATTTTTTTTTCTGTTTTGTTAATGCAAGTGGTTGACTTAAGCTTTGATTGCCTCGGCATCCACTTCCAAGATGGCTATCTGGAATGGTTGTCGGCCAAGTGACTAGGTAAAGACCCAGGCCACCTCCCTGCACTGAGGCTCCTTTGGTTTAGGGCTCTTGGTTGATTTCAATACCGGACCATTTGGGCCATTTGTCCTCCCCCCCACACACCCCCGCTCTTTAAATTCCTGCTCTTATGTTTTAAATGTACCAGTAAGAAATGAGCCCGTGAAACCCTATGCTTTCACCTTTGACCCCAATAAAAACAGAGCCCCAGCCCATTTGTTCCCTCAGTCTCTTTCTCTCCCCCTGCCCCCATCTGGCTATGTGGCCACAGGTGTGCTGTGTGATTTCCTACTCTTCTAAGCAATAAACCTCTATATTTCAAAGTTTCCTGATGGTTGTTGTTGAAGGGACTCTTGTAATAGTAAGAACCACAAGGGTCAGTCCTGACACTGATTTGGAAGGAGATGTCTGTGGGAAGGGTCAAGGGTTTGTAGCCCATGGCATTACCGTCCGTAGGCTGAGACCAGCATAAAACATCCTGGAAGATGCCATTCCTGAGGCCTGTGTTTATGTGACCTAACACAAAAATCCCCCAATGCTATCCTTTCTTGAAGGGATTTGTTGAAAACAATTACAGCAGTTGTTTAAAATTATAGCTGTTTGGGGCAGTTGGTGACAGAGCAAACAACAGGCCGACCAAAAAGCTTGGGAATAAGATGTCCTTCGGGGACTTTGAAGAACTCTGACATATTCCTGAAAATCTGGAAGGCCGTGCACGTGTGTAGGGAAGTGTGCGTTCCTATGCTTTTGTGAATACTCAGGACAGACCTGAGAGCGCCCTGAGCTGTCGCCTTGAGTTGAACTTCAGGCGTCTTGAGTGCATGAACAGGAAAGCAGAGACCCTTGGCTAACCCTGGGAGACTTTTAGTTCCAGCGTTTAGGAAATCTCTGTGGTAGTCGTTAGTTGACCAATAATCTCAGCAGAGACTTCGGTGGCCACACACAACAAAGAATTTACCGGTAATGGACACAAACCTTCAGAGAATTGGTTTGGGAAAGTGACTAAAAAAGTAGACGACAGACAGCAAAAATAAGGAGGAATCTGATTTCTGGCATCGACACGTTATCTTATATCAAATGCCCAGATGTCAACACAAAGTCATGAGCTCTGCAAAGAAACAAGAAAATATGCTTCGCAAGTAGGCGGGGAAGTAGTCAATGGAAACTTCCCCTGAAGAAGCAGAGATATTGCAGTTCAGTGGATTTTAAATCAACTATCTTAAATATGATCTGAAAGCAAGTGTGGACAAAGAACACCAGGAAGCCGGGAGACCCATGTATCACCAGATGGAGAATATCCACACAGAGAAACTAGGCGTTTATAGCCATAAATTTCATCCTAAGCACTGCTTGAATTTCATGGGTTTCGCTCTGTTGCACCAAAATGCTAGCAGTGCAGCTGCTCAGTAGGGCTTGAGTTTGGGACACATTTGAAGGTGGGGCACACTGAATCTGGCTGTGGAGCGAGAGATCAACCACGAAGATGCTTAGGATCTTTACCTAAGCAATACAGCTTCGGGTGGCGCCGTTCAGTGGGATGAGGAGCGTTGGGGAAATCGGTCATGTGGGTAGCAATCCGGGGTTTTGTTCGGGCCGTTTTAATATTTAGATGCTTAGGAGACAAGAGTCTGGATGATGCAATCTGAAGGAGAAAGCCTCGGACCAAATCCCTCCTGGGCTTCCTTGGTTAGAGACTAGATAAAAGAGGAGGAGAAACCACCAAAGGAGGTTGGAAAGGAAACAAGCCAGTGGGGTATCTGGAGATCCAAGGGACTATGGAGTCCTAAAAGCCAAGTGAAGAAAGTGTTTCAAGAAGGAGGATGTGATTAACTGTGAAATGTTGATAAAGCCTTAACGTAAAGACTGAGAACGGATCCTCAGATTTGGCAAGGTGAATGTTGTTTCAACTGGGCGGAGGAGATAGAAGCCTTCTAGGTGTGGGAAGTGAGAAAATGAAGATAGTAAGTCTAAGCTACACCTTTGAGGGGAGTGTGCTAGTCAGTCTCCAAACTACTGTCCCCTGATTCCCTGACTCCCAGTATTCACACCCCTGTGTAAGCCTCTCCCCTTGAATTCCGGCTGGATTTAGTGACTCACTCCTAAGAATAGAATGCGGCAGAAGTGATAGGGTGTCACTTCTGGAAGATTAATTTACATAAAGACTAGCTTCTTTCTTGGCTTTTTCTCTTTCTCTGTCTCTCTGAACACTGGCGCTGGGAGAAGCAAGCTGCCATTGCAACCCCGGAGCGGACCTAAGTGGTGTGGCAAGGCACGAAGGACCGCGGTCCAATAGCCCACGAGAAGCGAAGGCCTACCAACAACTTGGCGAGCGAACTTGGAAGTGAAACCTTCAGCTCCATTGGCGATGGGACCGCAGCCCTGGGCGGCAGCTGGACTACAGCCTGATGAGAGAGTCTGAGCTGCAGCCACCAACCAAGTTGTCCCAACTTCCCGATCCAGGTGAACTGTGAGATAATGTGTGTTGTTTCCAGCTGCCAAGTTTCGGGGAATTTGTCACACAGCAATGCATAACTACTACAGGGGTGGAGGAGTGTGGAGGGTGGCTGTATAGTCTAAGAAGGGTTGTTTGGTTTTTTTTAAACAGGGAGATTTTATGGCGTGTTTGCTTTTTTCTGTTTGTCATAGGTCACTCTCTGCATTTAGTGACACCGTGCAGAGGGATGCCAGTTGTAACCCTTGCACAGGGACCTGGTACTAAGTTGGAAAGGGTGCTGTTAGAAAGAACGAGGCACAGTGTGTGTACCATGGGTCTGGGTTAGCAGATCTGAGGGTAGGAGGGTGTGTAAATTCTCTTCTGATGGCTTCTGTTTGCTCAAAGAAGGGAGGTCACCAGCGAAGAATGAGTGGAGAAAATGAAACTACAGTAGTGCTAATTTTAATTTTCTATAACCATTAACCCATGGTATAAAGGCGGTTCATAGAATTGGAGAACAAAACTGTTGCCAGTGCAAAGCAATTATGATTTCTCTCAGCTGTCCCCAGCATGCTCCTTTACGCTTTTAAATCTCTCCCCACTTTCTCTAAATTACATAAAGATCTAATAAACAGAAGCTTTCCCACAGCCAAATAGAATGGCTGTAGAAATTCCTAGGAAGTCTTCTTGGAGCATCTCTCTGTGAGGACCGTATGCACAGACAAATAGTACTGAGAAGAATATGCATGCGAGAGTGTCCCAGGCGAACCTGGGCGTGTAGAGCTCACATTATGGAGGCAGACACTGGGACTGGGCATTCCAGGGGCTGCGAACCCTGGGCACACTCAGGTCTGGTCGGGGTCATTTGAACGAAGTAAACTGGTCTCAGTCAGAACTGGGGAGCAGGACTTGGCTGGGAGCTCAGCTAAGGATTATCAAGGGTTACACAATAATGAAAGAATTATACACCCACAGATACAAAAGCAAAACCGTCTAAGAAGCTACACGTATAATGAGGCTTGGAATTGACATTCTAATAGCCCCATCATTGATAAATGAATAAATAAAACATGCCATAATTCCAATCCACTGAGAAGTTCTCAGAGCATGATTAATAGAAGTTGAGCAGTAATTCAGCGAACTTGTACTGCAAATAGAAAGCTTCAAAGTGTAATCAGTTTTGATGCTCAAGGTCTAACGACCATCCCTGAAAAGTTTACAGTGAGGGTCACTTTCACTTTGCCGGTGTTGGTAGGAAACATTTCAGATACGAGTCCACATCTTTGGGAGAAAATTTGAAATAGATGGAGACTCCAAAAAACCATGACAGTAACGGCAGTTGAATATATATCATAGATTGAGCCCAATGGCTCATGAATCTTGTAACCCCATCTCATGTTTATTTTTACCTCGTCTATACAGCGCACCTGGAAATCTTTGGGCTTGTGTACAGTCTGAGGCATCTGAAGTTCATATCTAGATAACGGACGTGGTCCCCATCATGATTCGTTTGGTCCCACAAAGTGGAAGTTAAAGGGAATATCTTTATAGAAAGGAATGGTGTGCTCTTAGGCCACCATGGCCAAATAGATCTCTCCATCCTCTAAAGTCCCACAGTACTTTCTTTCATCTCTCTTTGGCATTGATGACGTTCTGCCTGTTTGCAGTTATTTGTGGGTAGGAGTAATGAACTTAGAGCTCATGGAAGGTATATATTATCTCCTATTCATCGTCAAATAGGGTAGTCCTTACAGCTGTTCGCCAAAATATTTCTGATTCTTCTTCCAGAAGTGGTAGGGGGTGGTCGACCCTTCCCACCTTGAAGTTAAGTCCAGCCTGTCATTTACAGAGGAAGTAGAGGAGAATTCCCAAGCCATCAGAACGAGCTGAAGAGCTCAGAAAGGTTGCTTAACACAAGTCAACATCAAAATCAATAGCATTTCTCTAGATCAATAATAACCAATTAGAAAATACAATGGAAAATAAGATGCAATTTTTAATAGTAGGCACCACTGTAAAGTACCCCTAACTTAATCTAACCCCCAAAGCAAAAAATCTAATGAAGAAAGTTTAAATGTTTACAAAGGACTTTGAAGAATACTTGAATACATGGAAATACGTAACACATTTTCGCGTGTGTTTCTACCCCAAATGAGCTACAGCTTTAAGGCAATTGTAACAAAAGTCTTGCTGTATTCCGGGGAGTGATTGGGCATACAGACTCCAAAATGTATAGGAAAAAGTGGAAGTCCAAAACAGCGAAGGTGATTTTAAAAAAGAAGACCAAGGAAGAGCCTTGCCTATTGTATTGTATTGTATTGTATTGTATTGTATTTTTTTAATTTATTTTCTTAGGTTTTATTTATTTGAGAGAGAGAGAGAGAGAGAGAGAGAGAGCAAGAGTGGGGTAGGGGCAGGTGGAGAGGGGAGAGAGACCATCCCAGACAGACTTCATACCATCAGAGCAGAGCCCGATGAGGGACTCAAACTCATGAGCCATGAAGTCATCGCCTGAGCCCAAACCCAAGAGTCAGACGCTTAAGCAACTGAGCCACCCAGGTGCCCCTCTAATGTCCTCTTTTAAAAAATTGTTTGTCACCACCTTATATTCCCCTGAAGTAAAATGCACAGATAAGATTATCTATAATGTCTAATATCTATAATATATAATATCTGTCTATATTATACACAAAATTATTACGGTGTCCCAATTGCCCTATCAGAAGAAATAAAATGATAATCGTTATGTGTTTCAAAATGTAAATAATAAGGCCAAGTACATTCGAAGACGTAAGGAAGAAGAGACATACTTGCACATAGAGAATCACTAGGAATGAATCAGCTATACACGTAAACTAATAAAGGCATATTTTATTGGAGTCACAAATTCTCGAGCCTTGTTGCCATTGGTTACCTGCTTTTCCACGATGATGAGCAAACCTAGGCGATCATACGCATAAAAGGGACTTGCATTCCCGAAGAAAGTTCAGGACTACTTTGTGCTTAAAATGTGCTCACTGAAGCCCAGTGATGCCCTCCGACCACTGGGACGACTAAACGTGCCTCCACCGTTGTCCAAACTGCCCTCTTGGGAGGAACGTTGTCTTCATTGGGAATACTTGGTCTAGGTACATATGTAAGCTTGGGCAAGTCAGCAAGACGAATAGACTGTGCAGAATAGAAAACCGGGTAAAGATTATAAAACGGTAGTTCACAGAAAGGCAGCAGGAATGAGTTAAAAATGTATGAGGAGATGATCGATTTCATTAGTAATTAGAAATACGCAGGATGAGCCAGCGACATAATGTGACTTTATGCTCACAGCCCAAACTTTTAAAAATGGATAATGCCCAGTGCTGGAAAGGATATACATAATCCAGAATCCTCAGGTAGGGGCGCCTGGGTGGCTCGGTTCGTTAAGTGGCCAACTTTGTCTCAGGTCAGGATCTCGTGGTTTGGGGGCTCAAGCCCCCCCTGCCCCCCCCTCGTTGGGCTCTTTGCTGTCAGCCTGGAGCCGGGTATGGATCCTTTGTCTCCCCCTCTCTCTCTCTCTGTCCCTCTCTGTCCCTCTGTCTCTCTCTCTCTGAGAACGCGTGCATTCTCTCTCTCAAAAATTAAAAAAAAAAAAAAGGGTCCTCAGGTATGTTTGATAAAAGTAGAAACTGATACGGCTATTATGAAAGGTCATTTGGAAGTTTTTATGAAAACAGAAACGTGAATTTCCCGGGACCCGGCAATTCCACTGCTGAGTATTGAGCCCAGAGAAATTACTGTACAGGCACCCAAACGATGTAGGAGTGGGGCGCCTTGGTGGCTCAGTCAGTTAAGTGGCTGACTCTTGATTTGAGCTCAGGTCATGATTTGTGGGTTCGAGCCCCACTTTGGGCTCTGCACAGACAGCGGAGCCTGCTTGGGATTCTCGGTCTCCCTCTCTCTCTGCCCCTCCCCTGCCTTCTCTCTCTCTGTCTCTGTCTCTGTCTCAAAGACAAATAGTAAGAAAAATATTAAGAAAAAAACCATGGAGGAGTATATGCACTGCAGCAGTGTTACTAAAATTAAAATACTGGATGCCGCCTAAACGTTTGCATAAAGTAAGGTACCTGCAAAGGATGAATAGCCTATGGCAGTAAAAACAGAATGAAATTGATTGGTGTAGACTTCAATAACACAAGGTCGAGTGAAAAGAGAAGGAAATGAAAAGAATACGATGTATAGCGCGGTATTATTTGTATAAATGTAACACCAAAATTATACATGCTTGTGAAGACTTCCCACTGTATGTGCGTAACGGGCTGGAGGGTCGATTGAAAAGAGCCATGTGCATTCAAGATGAAATCAAATGGAACTGCATGCTGGTTTTAAGTCACTGTTGCATTTTGAGGTTGAGAGAGAGGGGAGGAAATGGGGGGAGGGGCAGGCCTTGTAGAATTGGAGGCAACGAGCACATTCTGGAAAGCAGAGGTTGCATGGAAAAACAAGTCCCTGTTAGACAATCGTAGCCTTCCCAGGGAAGTCTGTTCGTAACCGTTCTCCACAAGCCCACAAAGAGGCAGCGAGAGGGGTCCACGTCGGGATGATGATAGTATATTCACATCATTTTGCGGGAAATCGTGACGGGGCCTGAAATCCATGGTCTTTTTCTTTGGTTTCATCTCCATTAGAGACAAAGCCAAACACTCAGGTTTTATGAAGCAGGGATTTTATCTGGTGCTCAGGTGCCTAACAGGACAGTTGATGCGAGGAGATTTTTGTGAAAGAATGACAAAATCATTTTTAGTTTCTGCTAGATACTGTCAAAGCTTAGGAAGTATAGGACCCAGGGAGTTTGAAGGATTGACAGGTCTCCGGTGGTGGCACAGGGGCCGAGGGGGGCCGTTTCGTGGCAAACTGCCTTATTAGGGGAAGTACCTCTACCCTTCTAACTTGACCGTGTATTTGTATTAGCTGATATCATGGCTCATACTCCGTCCGTTATCCTTGATTAGCATCAATTAATCTCAGTAAAAATTTGCTTGTGTGTAAAGTGACTCATCCCTAAGGGTACTGACTGTATGCAGTTATTGGGTAGACTTTTGACAAGAGAAAAGAAAGATCGGAGCTAAACTTATAGCTAAGGGACAGCCGAAGTAGTCATTGCTCCGATTCCTCTCATTTCACAAAAAGAAAATAGTCCACAAATGAGTACAGGATTTTGTTATGATTGGCCCACCACAACACTGTCCTCCGCAGGCCGTGTACCGTGCCTTTAATTATCTCATAAAAACATTGGAAGGAGTGATTTTAAGACCCTGCTGTGTGATCCCGGGTTACATATTTAATTTTAATGAATCGTAGTTTTCTCTTCTGTAAAATAAGAAACTCAGTTTAGATGATCTCTAAGCTTTCTTCAAGCCAAAAAAAAAAAAAAATTCTGAATCTGGCTTTTGAGATTTTCCAGGTTTGTTACTTGGGCTGAGAATAATTCAAAGACGCACACAAAACTGAATCCTAACCCCTCTCTAGCACTACATCATTATTTTTGAATGGTAATTTTCACATTTTTAAATTTGGTCCATTTTTAACGCGAAGCTGCATAACTTAATGACGCATATGCAGAGTAACATATATGAGGTATTGAAATTAAAAGCAAATATGCAATTCAAAAGAAGTTTTATTTCGAGGTGTGAAAGCAAGTTATAGGGGTGCCTGGCTGGCTCAGTCGGTGGGGCATGTGGCTTTTGATCTTGGGGTTGTGAGTTCGAGTGCCACATTGAGTGTAGATATTACTTAAAAATAAAATCTCAAGGGGCGCCTGGGTGGCTCAGTCGGTTGAGTGTCCGACTTCGGCTCAGGTCATGATCTCACAATCCGTGAGTTCGAGCCCCGCGTCGGGCTCTTTGCTGACAGCTCGGGGCCTGGAGCCTGCTTCGGATTCTGTGTCTCCCTCTCTCTCTGCCCCTCCCCTGTTCATGCTCTGTCTCTCTGTGTCTCAAAAATAAATAAACATTAAAAAAAAATCTCAAAAGCATGGGGTGTCTGGGTGGCTCAATCGGTTAAATGTCTGACTCGATCTCAGCTCAGGTCTTGATCTCGAGGTTGTGAGTTCAAGCCCTGCGTTGAGCTCCACGCTAGGCATGAAGCCTACCTAAAAAAAACTGGTTATATTAGGAGAAAAGTGCAGGGACCTTCTAAGAGAGCCTTTCTTCCTAATCCCTAGAAAAGCTACATGTAAGTAGATGTGTCAGTCCATCTATTTTAATGCTGCATTAGAAAAATTTAAAGACTGGTTTTGTCGACACATGATACGTTGGAAATGGGATCTACGTACAGTTGTGGGTTTTTTTGTTTTTTTACACTGACCTTAATTTCTATATGGGTGTAATCAAACTTTCAGGGTGATTTGGTAAAATCATGTTAACAGCTACAAACTGTCTGAAATTCCTGCAGACCAAGAGGGCAGAACTGATTCCAGGGCCTTCTATTTGGGCTGTTAGTAATACTCCCTTTCCAAAAAAGACCTCAGGGTCACAATTTGGAAAAGCAGGGCCAAAGTAGTCTCTGCCCGTCCACATTCCTTCCGTGTCGGGGGGGGGGGGGGGTCGGGTTACATGTCCTCTGTTTCAGAGATCCGAGAGAAATACAAAACACAAACGGTCTCCCCCAATCTGATAGAAATCCTTGCCCGGTTTCCTGGAGTGACCAGGAAGCGGAAGGAATACTGGTCTCCGAAGTAATATTCTGCGAGAGAAAATGACTAGTTGAGATACCCTCACGTGTGACAGCAGAACTGTAGATCCACAGAAATAATTTTTCCAGTGCATTCGGTTTTAAATGGACTTTAGGCTCCGGAAGGAATTTCTACTTATTGTAAGACTGATGGAACACTGGAAAATAGCGATCAGAACCCCATCAGTGCTCTCCCTCATGCAGCGGAACAGCCAAGATGGTCAGCAAGAAGACGAGAAGAGAGAAAACTTGGGTCCCCTGATTAAATCCCAGGGTCTTCCGAGGGCGGAAAGATTGAATAAATTACCACCCACTCTGACCTGGCATACCAAAGGGTTATATCCTCAGGGTAACGTTGAAGGAGAAGTAAAAGGAAGTAAAACGGACCTCAGGTGATTCTTGGGTTGTCTAGACAAGACGCCCTGTGTGAAGGGGCGCAGACAATATATATACATAATATATTATATTATATATTATATATAGGGACTGAGAGCGCCCCCCCCCCAGCCGACAGTCAACAAGGAAACCATGAACTCAATGCCACAAACAGGGTCGACTTGGAAGACTGTCAGAGGCAGGTGAGAACGCAGCCGGCCTCAAACTTTGATCTTAGCCTAGAAACCCCAAGCACGGAACTGTGCCTGAATTTCTGACAGAACTGTGAGCTAATAATGGGTTGTTGCATTAAGGTGACCGAATTTGTAGTCACTTGTTAGGCAACAATAGAAAAATAATAAAAACGCCTGAGAAATTGGAATGATCTGCAATCGACCGTAAAACAGATATGTTTACTGTGCCTAGAGAAATCAAAGAAGAGCTTGAAAAGATCAGCCGGAAACAAGAACCCATGAAATTTGTCACAGATTGCTGTAGCCATCCATGATAGGGTAATAAGGATCAGATTTACTCTCCTGACTTTAAGCAACTAGAAACCTTGGTAAAATACATGACTCAGTTGCTTTCAGACTGGACAGCAAGGCAGCACAGGACTGTTATCACAAAGAGAAGAGAAATAAATGAGATGATCCCTCCAATCCCCTCAACATATTGCTAGGAGGCGTTTCCAAGCTACCCTGCGGAGGGAGGGGGGCCTGAACTGAAGAAATTGAGGGAGGCCAGTGCAGCTGGTAATCACGGAGCAGAGCGCCAGAGAGGAGAAAACCGCAGGCAGAAAGCTCCAGAGATCTACAGAGGTGTTCCCTTGAGTCTTTGGCATGTTACTCATGAGAGGAAACTGCCAGACGCAGGAAATAGAATCACTGTCAAGCACCAGGCTGAACAATTTCCAGAGGCCCCATTGGGCTGAGAATATTTTGTGCTCCTACCAGCCAGAGTGGAAAGACATCACACACCGTGCACAGGGTAGAGTTGTCACGATAGCACCATGGTAGAGGAGATACATTCGTTCTTGAGAAAAGAAGACTCTAAGAAGGCTCAGAGTCTCCCAAACATTGGTCTTAGCAAAGCTTTTTTGGATATGACACCACAAGAGCAGGCAACAAATGCAACAATAAACAAGTGGGACTAGAGCAAACTAAGAAGCTTCTGTACAACAAAAGAAACAATCAGCAAAATGAGGCAACCTAGGGAATGGGAGAAAATGTTTGCAAACTATCTCCCTGATAAGGGGTTAATGTCCAAAATATGTAAGGAACTCCTACAACTCAATAGTAAGAAAACAATCAGATTTAAAAATGGGCAAAGAGGACACCTGGGTGGCTCAGTCGGTTGAGCACCTGACTTCGGTTCAGGTGGTGATCTCACAGTTCATGAGTTTGAGCCCTGCACGGGGCTCGCTGCTCTCAGCACCAAGCCCGCTTCAGATCCTCTGTCCTCCTTGCTCTCTGCCCCTCCCCTGCTCATGCTCTCTCTCAAAAATAAAAATAAAACATTAAAGAAAAGTGGGCAAAGGAGTTGAATAGACATTTTTCTGAAGAAGAGATCCAGGTGGCCAACAGGTACATGGTTGTTCACCGTTACTAATTATCTGGGAAATGCAAATCAAAACCACAATGGAGCTATCACCTCATGCCTGTTCAAATGGTGATCATCAAAAAAGACAAATTCAACTGTTGGCAATGCTCTGGAGAAAAAGGAACCATTATGCACTGTAGGTTGGAATGTAAATTGGTGTGGTCATTATGGAAAACAGTACAGAGGTTCCTTAAAAAATTAAAAACAGAGGGGCGCCTGGGTGGCTCAGTCGGTTAAGCATCCGACTTCGGCTCAGGTCATGATCTCACAGTCTGTGAGTTCGAGCCCCGCGTCGGGCTCTGTGCTGACAGCTCAGAGCCTGGAGCCTGCTTCAGATTCTGTGTCTCCCTCTCTCTGACCCTCCCCCATTCATGCTCTGTCTCTCTCTGTCTCAAAAATAAATAAACATAAAATTTTTTTTTTAATTGAAAATAGAACTACCATAAGATCCAGCAATCCCACTTCTGGGTATATATCCAAAGGAGATGAAAACACCCCCCAACGTGCATTGCAGCATTATTCACATGGAAACAACCTGTGTCCATCAATGGGTGAATGGATAAAGAGAATGTGATATATATATCCCCATTATCTATCATCTGTGTACACACTATCATCTATCTACCTATCTATCCACTACATATACATATATATATATATATACATACAGTATATGTACACCATATATAGAATTTACACACAATCTATATAAATGGTAATGAAATGTTATTTAGCCAAGAAAAAGCAGGATATCCTGCCCTTTGCAACAACATGGACAGACCTACCTTGAGGGCATTATGCTAAGTGAAATAAGTTAGACAAATACTGGGGCGCCTGGCTGGCTCAGTTGGTGGAGCATGTGACTCTTGATCTTGGGGTCGTTGAGTTCAAGCCCCACATTGGGTGTAGAGATTACTTTAAAAATCTTTTTAAAAAAGACAAATGCTCTGTGTTCTTATTTATAGATGGAGTCTAAAAAAAGCTGAAGTCATAGAAATAAAGAGTAGAATGGTAGTTGCTAGAGGCTGGGATATTGGGGAAATGAGAAGATGTTGGCCAAAGGGTATACACTCCCAGCTAAAATATGGATAAGTTCTGGGAATCTAATACACAGCATGGTGAGTATAATGATCAATACTCTCTATTATATACTTGAAAATTGTTAAGAGAGTAGATCTTAAATGTTCTCACCACACACAAAAAAAATGGTAATTACATGAGGGGGTGGAGGTGTTACCTTGTTGTGACAATCATTTTGTAATACATACATGTATCAACTCCTATTTTATTTTTTAATATTTTAAACCTTAAACTTATATATGTTGTAGGTCAATAGTATCTTAATAAAGCTGAGGGAAAATGTAAAAAACTAGATTAAACGAACAAAACAAGTTGTACCTACCTTTTGTAGATGCTGTCTATAAAAGATGAACTTTAGTTTTCTTTAATGTTTATTTATTTTGAGAAAGAGCGAGAACGTGTGCAGAGCACGAGCGCTGTCTGGGCTCAGATTCACAAACCATGAGATCAGGACCTGAGCCGAAATCAAGAGTTGGATGCTTGGTTGACTGAGCCACCCAGGCGCCCCTACAAACAATGAACTTTTAAATGAACATTCACAAGTAAGTCAAAAGCTAAAGATGGAAAATAATGTAGAAGTAATACTGTCCAACAATCTGGGGTGACTGACTATACAAAATACAATTCAAGACAAATAGTTTCACTAGAGAGAAAGAAGGGCATTTCTTAAAATAAATAAACAAGGGGCACCTGGGTGGCTCAGTCAGTTGGGTGTCCGACTTCGGCTCAGGTCATGATCTCATGGTCCATGAGTTTGAGCCCCACGTCGGGCTCTGTACTGATGTCTCAGAGCCTGCAGCCTGCTTCCGCTTTTGTGTTTCCCTCTCTCTCTGCCCCTCCCCTGCGTGTGCTCTGTCTCTCAAAAATAAATAAAGGTTAAACTTAAAAAAAAATAAATTAAATAAACAATACATCAAGAGGACATAAAAATGCTAACTCTGTATGTGCCTAAAAGACAGCCAAAAAGGAAATGAAATAAATTTGACTATATTAAAGAGAGAAAAAGATAAACCCACAAGCATCATCAGAGATTTTTAAACATCTTTTCTCAATAACTGATCGAACTAGATAGAAATGAAGCAAGTATAAGGAAGATCTGGAGAACACTGTCAACCACCTTTACCTAATTGGCATTTCTAGAATTAAACACCAAACAACTGCAAAATATATATTCTCTTTACATGTACATGGAATGTATACCAAGATAGGCCATATACAGGGACATAAAACAACTTTCAATACATTTCCAAAGTTTGAAATCTTAGAGAGCATGTTTATGATTAAAATGAAACTATATTAGGTATCAATTACAACAAGAAGCCTAGAAAAGTCCTGATTATTTGGAAATAAAAAACATTTCTAAATAACTCACAGGACAAGTAAGAAATCAAAAGGTGAGACACACAATATTTCAAACGGAAAGAAAATGAAAGTACAACATAGCAAACTTCGAGATTGGCAGCCGAAGCATGTTTGGAAAAAAAATTATAACTAAAATGCTTCGATTACAGAAGAAGAATGGGTAAAAAGAATTGCCAAGTTTCTATCTTATGATCCTAGAAAAACAATACCAAATTGAAATCAAAAATAAGTGAAGCAAAAGGAAATTATAAAGCTAAGACATCAATGAAACGAAACAACAGAACGTGTACTAAGTCAAATGCTGGGTTTTGAAGAGGCTAATAAAATTGATAAAAGCATGGCAAGACTAAGAAAAAAAGAAAAACTAAGTAACCAGTGTTAAGAATGAAGGAACAGATATCACAATAGATTCTATGGATATTCAAAGGGAAATATTATGTTAATACGTTAGACAAGATAAAATGTTGAAATACAAAACATCTTACAAAAGATGACATAGAAAATGTGAATAGCCTAATATTTGTGAAATTAATTGAAATTATTATTAGAAACATCTACACAAACAAAATCCCAGGCTCAGATGATTTCACTGGTAGATTCTTCAGACATTTGAAAAAGAAATAACAATTTTATACAAGCTCTTTCAGAAAATGGAATAACCCTGATTTCAAAACTTGGCAAAGGCACTCCAACAAGAGAGATACAAATCGAAAAATATTGCATCAAATACTAGCAATTTGTACGTAGTAATACCTAAATTGGAAAATACGTGTGATTGAACGGAATTATCCTCGCAATGTAAGGTAAACAAATATATTCCATGTAATCCCCCATTTCATGTAAGATTAAATATTGAAGGAGTATATTTCATAAAAATTAAAAATTCCTCAGAGGATACCATTAAGAAAACAAATAGGCAAACGATAGGTCAGATGCTGTTTTCCATGGTCCCGTGGTTGGTGTAAAAACCACAAGGACAGCTGAAGCATGGTAGTTTTTTTTTTAATGTTTTTATGTAGTTTTGAGCGAGACTGAGTGCAAGCAGGGGAAGGGCAGAGAGGGAGGGAGACACAGCATCTGAAGCGGGCTCCAGGCTCCAAGCTGTCAGCGCAGAGCCCGACGTGGGGCTTGAACTTGGGAACCGCGAGGTCGTGACCTGAGCCGAAGCTGGACACTTAACCGACTGAGCCACCCGGGCGCCCCTGAAGCATGGTAGTGTTAAAAGCACAGTCGTATCATTCTGCGTGATTCTCCCACATCTGTGTGACTCCCCAGAGGGCTTGGTAACATAGGTTCCTAAATGCTCAGCCTCCAAACTTGAGAGGTCAAGGAGTGTCTGACGGAGTCTCAAAAGCCTGTCTCTTTACAAGAGTTGAAACTATTACCGGCCGCTGTGGGAACTAGAAAGTCTGAGGACCTGGCCACGGGGAACGCTAACCCCGACATGGTTCACCCACCTATTATGGCTTCTTGATACATTTAATGAGTTATTCTGTTGTGTTGTCCAGTGAATTACCCAGGAGACTACGTTTTGTGCTATAAGCAACAGCTGTAAATCCAAAAAAAAGTTTTTTTCCCCAAACATTTCATTTTTTTTCAGCTTATTTATTTCGAGAAAGAGAAAGGGCAAGCGAGGGAGGGGCAGAGAGAGGGAGAGAGAGAGAATCCCACGAAGGGCAGAGAGAGAGAGAGAGAGAGGGAGAGAGAGTGTGGAACCCAAAGCGGGGCTCACTCAAAGTGGGGTTTGAGCTCCCCTGATGCAGGGCCCATGCTCACTCGAATCAGGGCTCGTGCGCCCCCATAGCCGGACTTGAACTCACGAATCGGGAGATAGGACTGAGAGGAGGTTCGATGTTTCACCTGCACCACCCAGGCGCCCCAAGAGTTAAAATTTCTTTTCTCACTTGAAACGCAATTTACGAAGAATATACCTTCACGTTTTATTTTGTCTCATTTTTTTTAATGTTTATTTATTTTTGACAGAGAAAGCACGAGTGGGGGAGGGCAGAGAGAGAGGGAGGGAGAGAACCCCAAGCAGGCTCTGTGTTGTCCGTGCAGCTGTGAGGTTAGGATCCGAGCTGAAGTTGGACACTCAACCGACTGAGCCACCCAGATACCCCTACCTTCACCTTTTAAAACCCTCATTCAGCCACTTGCAAGTCTGGTGGGGGGTTTTACTTACTGAGAGAGAGAGAGAGAGAGAGAGAGAGAGAGAGAAGGCAGAGAGAGAGGGAGACAGAATCCCAAGCAGGCCCCCCACTCAGTGTAGAGCCTGATGCGGGGTTGATCTCATGAACTGTGAGATCATGACCTGAGCTGAAATCAAGAGTCTGACCCTTAACCCGCTGAGCCACCTAGGTGTCCCAGCTGTAGTGTTCTCTCAAACATATAAGTAGACTCATTGGTGTTTCATCGGAGAACGAGATTGATAATTGTATTTACAACGGAATACATTAATGAATCCATTCGTTAATATTTAATAACCATTAAGAACTGCTTGGTTTACATGTCTTAGGCCAGAGAGTAGCCTGTATGTAATATTCCTATTTATGTGTCCACAAGAGAGGACAGAAGGATATATTCCCCTGGAAAAATCACAGTGCTATTGAAGAATCCTTGCTTCCAGTCCTTGTTTGGAACGAGACAGGGTATAAATAATAAATAAAATTAACATACCCATGATTTCTTTGTATATCTGTTTTCTGTTTCCTTCATCACTCCTCCTCAATCTTCATGTAAAACCTCTGTGCCATTAAGTTCAAGCCCGTTGCTATACAACCCTCTCCCCTCACCTCTGTTGCTGTCACCTTCGTTCTAGGAATTCAACAAGCCTAGGAGCCCACCCCACCCCACCCCACCCCACCCTGCCGTCCACTTTCTGGCCTCGGAAGGCCTTACTTCCTGAGACCCAATATGGACGCCTTCATTCCCCCACTACCTCAGCCAGGCACTCCCGCCATGCCCCCCCCCCACTGCTACCATTAGCAACTGCTCCTCTGAACCCACTAATTCGAGTACCCCCCACTGACCACATCCTCTACCCGCCCCCCCCAACTCTCTGTGGAACTTATTCTCTCGGATAACTCACAGACGACTTCAACTTAGTATGACTAACATTGAAGGGAGCCAGAAGCATGCCCACAGATTTCAATTCTTTCATGGCGTGTGCTGGTGTTAACCTCATGGGGCTCCTGTGAGAGGTGTCAGCGCTTGACGAGGTTGCCGGGACTTCTCTCAGGCTCTGGGACCCAAGCATCCCAGGCTGGATTAGAACATGTCGGCAACCTGAGAATTGGTGTCATCCTTGAAGAGGGGCTGCGTTGCAGGTTGTTGTTCATGGCCCCCTGAAGCCCGCAGTTGCTGGGCACCTCGTTGGCCACCAGATCCAGAACGTTGGCGGCTCCGTGTTCCAGAATGGCCGAGAGGCAAACCTGGGTAGACAAGCTCAGGGGTTGAGGGGGTTGGTTCTCCCTCAGGAGAGGTTCCTCGTGGCTCACGTTTTTGTGGGGGCAGGGGAAGGTCTGCTTCCTAAGTGCGTAGGTGTTCTGACCACTTCTTTTTCCAGACATGGTGACTGGCCTACCTTGAATGTCCAGCCAGCCTGAGCCTCTCAAGACACCAGTCGCCAGTGCTCACTGCTGCCCACTCTCTTCACCCTCCAGCCACTCACTGAGGTGTCGCTGGGGTTCACCGGGCCCTGATCAGGCCCCAGCCTAGATACACGTGTGCTAGGCACTCGCTCATCCTGATGACCAGAGCAGAATGGCTGAGAACACCAGATGTGGATGAGGGTGTAGGGCACCTAGAACTCTCGTACGTTGTTGGCAGAGTGACAACAGGGTACAGCCACCAGGGAGAAAAGTCTGACAGTTTCTTACAAAACTGAACATACAACTACCCTCTGACCCAGCCATTTTTCTTCTGGGTATTCAACAAATGTAAAAATCTGTTTACACACACACACACACACACACACACACACACTATGCACCAGAATGTCTTTATCACCTTCAGTCACAATAGCCCCAACTAGAAAGAGCTGAGGTGTTCATCAACAGAAAAATGGATAAAGAAACCGTAGCATACTCATAAATTCAGCGATAAACAAATGAACTACGGATACGATAACAAGGATGGATCTCACAGGTACCATGCTGACTAAAAGAGCCAGACACGAGAGAGTATATACTGTATATGTATGGGCATACGAAGTTCTAGAAGAGTCAGAATTCTGGTTGCCTCCAAGGTAGAGGAGGGGCAGGACTGACGAGGAAGGAAACTTTCTGGATATAGTTGTGCGGTACACGGATGTATCCATCTTTTAAAATCGTGCGGCTGAAATGCGCGCACGTTAACATAGGCCATTTTTGCTTACAAAACAAGTGTATGAGGGTAATAAGTAGCTTGGCAAGTGGGGGGACAGCTGTAGAATGTTGGTAGTTGAAGCTAGGTGGTGAGTACATGGGGTTTCGTTGCATCATTTTGTTTATTTCATGGTTGAATTGTTTACAATAAAAAGTTATGAAAAAGAAACAAAGGATGAAACAATGGAAGAAAGAAGGCAGACATTAGTAATCCATCATAGGATCCTGGTCTAAGAATCCCCATCAGTCCATCATTGTCTCTAATAACCAGAAGAACATGTGAGAGACCACCAATTTTCCATCCCCGGTCTGAGGCATATACTCCCGAATTTGTCACACACACATACACACACACACACAGCAAAAAATAAGTAGAACTTACTGCAATATATTAAAGTGCTTAGCTTCAGGTGGTAGGATTATGAGTGATTTTTACCCTCTCTATATTTTGCGGCACCTTGCAAATGTGTAATTATGAATATACATTTCTTTGATAATCAGAAAAGTAAACCATACAAAATTTTGAAATATCATTTTCATTGAGTTTCTCTTGTATTGTTACTATGGTTTCAAAAATTCAACAGGCTTCACCACATTATCGCTCTCAGGAAAAGCAATGCTACTAATCGTATTATTTGTTAGCAAAAATGCTTTTGCCAAGGTATGAGCCTCCAGGGTACTTTTTTTGTAAAGATAAAAATGCAATACTGCACAGGAGATCTGCTTATTAGACACTGGGCACGCTCTCTGTAGAACCAAAATAACTCTTCAGAAATTTCGTGCCAAATTCACAGCTAAACTGTTATGCAAATGTAACTACATCTAAATTAAAAGTGCTGAGACGATACAGCCAACAGACTTTGAAGTTTGATTGCTTTTGGTGGTGTAGGCAGAAAGGTTGGGATATCTTAAAGTAAACAAGACGTATCACACTTTATTTTGTTTCCTGTTTGATTGGGGGTTCACAGGACACAGGAAAACCAAAATGATCAATGAAAACAAGATAGAGCGAAGGAGAAAGGAAAGGATGGGATTAAATGTTTGAGGTAAGAGCCTTTGAGCCCTCAGAGAACAACACCGGACATGAACTTAATTGCAGGCAGAGTCTGTAAGCCTTAGAACTACAAGCGAAAAAGGGATTGACCACCTTTGAATTCTGTATGTTAGAAAGTCTCATTATTTAACTTCCTTGCATGTATGCCTTGCCTTCTCAACTCGATTTTAAAAATAGCTGTCTCCCGGGGCGCCGGGGTGGCTCAGTCGGTTCAGCCTCTGATTCTTGATTTCCGCTCGGGCCGTGATCTCACAGCGCGTGGGTTCGAGCCCCATGTCAGGCTCCGTGCTGACAGTGCGGAGCCTGCTTGGGATGCTCTCTCTCCCTCTCCCTCTGCCCCTCCCCTGCTCATGCGTGCACAGACACACACACTCTCTCTCTCAAAATAAAATGGCTCCCAAGAGCAGAGAATCCATCTTCTACTTCAGGCTACTTGTCTTTGAGCTACCGGCTCTACGAGGCCACCCTAAATTCTCCATAGTCAGACCCATAGAACCTAGCTCGGTGCCTGAGACATAGTAGGCACTCAATACGTGTTGAATAAAAGAACGACTATTCCCTAGAGCATGCTACCTGGTGCCTGGCTCACAGTAGAAACTCGGTAGATATGTGTTGAAGCGGTTATCCATTAATCCATTTATTCAGCCCATGAATATCATTGAGTGTCTGCTATGTGTCAGGCACTCTTCTAGGTGCTGGCAACGTGGCATCGAGCAAAGTGACATCCCTGCTTCCACGGCACTTACGCTCTAGGGAAAAGATCGCCATCGAGACACCATAACAGAATGTGATTTTGAGTTTTCCTTGACATTACAACTAACCCCCGTTTTAAACGTTATAATACGAAGCAACTCCTGGGTGCCGGCGTTTGACTTCCGTGGCACTTGACGTTGGTAGGTGAATGTGATTGAAAGCGGTTTCAGGTGACAAGTAGCAGCATATGTAATTATCGCGACCGGAGGGCTTTCCAAGACAGCACATGAAAACTGCTGCGAAATATCCAGTTCTTGAAGACTACATCCTATGAACCAGGAGAGAGATGGTTTCCAATAGAAACGGAGATTCCTTGTATTGACAAAGATGAATGGTTCCACTCTGACTCTGCTCTTTCTAATTTCCTGGCTAGTAGAGATCAATCAATACTCCTTAGACAGTACCCATTTAAGGCTCTGACAAGTGTTATTTTTTAGAGGCCATTCTTTAAGCTTCTCATTAATGAAAAGCGGTACCGTAGCAATTCGTCGCTGGTTCCACTCTGTTTCCTGGCCTTGCTCTGTCTGGTCCTGATATTACAAACAGCTGAAATCAGTACATTGCGATATTATGCAAATGTGCTCTGGCAGATTGAGCTAAGAATAGTGTGCATCGGGCTATTTCAATTTATTGGGCGTATAGATGAATTTGGCAGTTTTTAATGAAGGAACTTTATGGACATTTAAACATGTCTCTGCATTAGAAATGTTTTTCCTTATGAAGGTTAAGTAAACACCAGTCCGTGGAAGAACTTTAAGCCTGCTGAGGTTAAACGTAGGAATTCAGAGAGGAAGGGGGAAGCAGGCATCGGGCAAGCAGATATTAGTGTTTTTTCATGATGTCCTTTTGGATGAGCTGTGGAAGCCTGGGCTGGATGCCCAGTAAAGCTTGGTGGATTCAGCCCTGGTCAATTTACTGTAGCCAAAAGGTGCTGATGATGGCTCAACTGCAATCCTGGAGGGAACTTTCTAGTGTCATACTGCAGAGCTGAAAATTTGGGCTTGTCTTGTTCAACAATTTTTTAATGACTTGGAGGAGGACATTCATAACATATACATAAAGTCTGCCTATCACAAGAATCTGGTAGGGACAGTAAATGCATGGTTATGACAAAATCGGGGGCCTTCAAGATCTCTCCAAGCCAGACTCTTCATCTGAATCTGGAAGATGACCCTGGATTGATGTAAACAAACATAAACGTTTCATATTTATGTGGAGAAAAAGCCAGCTTCTTATTTCAGGGGAATTCTTAGTGAAAGATCAAGGGACACTTCTTTTCAGCCCCTAAATTAATTAATTGGTTATTTTCATAAGGCAGCAAGTGGAAGATTTTGGAGTCAAAAAGAAAGTTGAAAGTTTCCCCACAAAAGACAATAAAGATAATAGTAAAGAACAATTAGTTTTTACATGTAATGGTCTTAAAACCCAACCCTGGTAATAGGTTTTTCTCTTTCAAAAAAAGTCTGGGGGACACCTGGGTGGCTCAGTCGATTAAGTGTCTGACTTCGGCTCAGGTCACGATCTTGAGGTTCGTGAGTTCGAGCCCCGCGTCGGGCTCTGTGCTGATGGCTCAGAGCCTGGAGCCTGCTTCCGATTCTGTGTCTCCCTCTCTCTCTGCTCCTCCCCCGCTCATGCTGCCTCTGTGTCAAAAATAAATAAATGTTAAAAAAATAATTAAAAGTCTGGAAGGTGTAAAGCCCACCCCCTCCTGTCTGCCTTCTCAGGAGAACCAGGCTCCTTGGACATTATTTATTGCATCTTGGGGGAGAGCACACTTAACTCCTATAACCAAGATGATAGTCATTGTCTAATTCCCTGTTTTCCTTTTCCGTTTGGGACACTGAGAAGTGGGCTTCTTCTGTACTTAAAAAAAATTACAAAGTCACCAACACACCTATTGTCTCAGGACAGAAAGCAAGATAGAACATTTTGCAGAGCATCTCGTGTTTTGTTCTTTCCCTTGTAAAGCATGTGATGCCTAAATTACCATTTGGAAATTGGATGGCTAGGTAGTGGTGATGCCACTTTCTAGGAATATGAATGAGACTTTATTAAGCTCATTTCATTTTGTTTTTAATAAAGGATTGTCACATGAAAAGTGACCAAAACACACACACACACACACACACACACACACAGGGTTTTCATTTACTGAAAGTAGATAGGAATAAAGTATGAAACGCAACTTCCAAAAAAGCTGGTGTAGGCTTGGTTCTATTTTTTTTCTTAAGTTTACTTATTTATTTTGAGATAGAGAGAGAGTGTGAGCAGGGGGAGGGGCAGAGAGAGAGAGAGAGAGAGAGAGGGAGGGAGAGAGAGATCACGTGGTGACACGGAGAGGCTCAGCCTTTTCAGCTGGAGCAGTCCTTACAGCCAGAGCCGTGATGGGGTAGGGAGGACATCTAGGACCAACCAGCTCGCCAGCCAACCCATTAGCTGAGGGAAAATGCGTAAGTGGGTCCAACTGGCGGAATGTAGAACAGAGCTGAGCCCTGCGCAGATTGCCAACCCACAAGATCATGAATAGATGACTTTTGTTTTATAGGGCGGTTGGTCATGCAACAATCGAAACTGATACATGCTCTTATCTGGCAAAATTTGCTTCTAAAAATGATCCTGTGCAAGCCGTGTGGATACATGTGGCCACTACAGTATTTCTTTAAAAAAATTTTGTATAAAGGTTTATTTATTTTGAGAGAACGAGAGAGCGAGCAGGGCAGGGGCAGAGAGAGAGGGAGTGAGAGAAAATCCCAAGCAGGCTCCACACTGGCAGCGCAGAACCTGACGTGGGGCTTGAACTCAGGAACCGTGGGATTATGACCTGAGCCGAGACCAAGAGTTAGGCGCTTAGGCCGACGGAGCCACCCAGGCGCCCCGCTATTAGGGCATTTCTAGAAGAATCGAAATGGAAAAAAAGGTGACTGGTTAAAAAATTATGGCATATCCAGGTAATAGGACACTCAACCCTGCAGAGGAGTCAGGTGGTTCTACATTTATAAACGTAGAAAGATGTCTAAGGTATGTTGTTACGTGGAAAAGCAAACTTTGGCGGGAACAGCTCGCCACATTGATGCAGACGCACAAGCAGAGGCGAACGTGTAGGCGCCAGAGACACACAGAAACTATCCAGAAGCGCAGTTCTGAGCTAAGGCGCTGGGCTGGAAGTTGAGGACAGGAGGGGGACTTTGTCCATTTCATTCCTTTCAGTAGTTTCCTTTGGGCGCATATTCCCTAGATACACTAACTAAAAATTAAACGGAGATAAAAACAAACACAACCTCCAAGTCCTCGCCCTGCCTGCAGTCGCTCCTCGTCCTTGCAACGCAGGCTTTGCGGTATCACTACATGCATCTAATTCTCATACCCTTTGCCATCTCCTGCTCGGCGGGTGTCGGGAGCTCTCCACCTCTTAGCAACGGTCTTCAAAATGAGGGATGTCCGATCCGTATGTTCTAGCTCGAATAGTAAGAAAAAGAGCTCTATTTGTGTTGTATATGTGGATGCACGCGGGCACCCTCGCTCGGTATTTATGCGACCATCTATTGCGTAAGGGAGGCGAGGCGTTTTAGGGAAAGAGCTGAAGGTCTGCCACACACGGGGGTTTCCGGAGGTGCCCTTGGACTTTCCCCTGATCACAATTAATTACAGTTTGTGTGGGCCCAGCTAATTCGACCTGTGGATGTTCAAACACCCCGCTTGAAATAAAGCAACTTGTACAAAACCGACGAGTAACTTAAAAGAAAAAAAAAAAGACTCCTTCCAAGAAACTCAGCTTCGAGGCTAACACAAATAACCTAAGTGCAAATTAATGACAAGCAAATGACAGATGTGACACATTTCCTGCTCCTGGTACAAGTGCTCAGTCAGCCAGATTACAGGGTAAAAGCAGTGCCTAATAGATGCTACAGAGTTCGCCAAAAGGAAAAAAAAAAAAAAGAAAGAAGAAGAAAGTTGACTCCAGAGGTCCAAGTGTATAAAATCACATGAGACTCAGTGCAGTACTTTCCCTGAGTTCATTTAACAATGACGACAGTTTTGAAGCCTCTGCTGAGGATTCCTGCTTCTTAACAAACTACAAAATTTCACACACCACTTGGAGCACATTTGCTTATTCGGCACGAAAACATGATTGAAATAATACACGGGAAAATATGATGATAAAACAGAAATGCATTCCTCGTCAGAAAATGCTGTCGGAGGAGGCACACAAATTACTGTGGCAACACAGTTACATGAAGGGTTTTCAAAATCATGCCGAATGAGAACAGCTAGGTACCATGCAATTCCATGTATATGAAACTCCAAAAATTCTAGAAAATGAAAATTTGTAGAAATTCCAGGACACGTGGACAAAAACATGAGCGGTTGCCTGAGGCCAGGGTCAGAGAGAGGGATGGATTGCCAAGGGGCTCAAGGGGACTTTTTGGGGTGATGGAAATGGTCCGTATCTTGGTCGTGGTGGTGGTTCCGTGGCCGTATGTGTCTATCAGAACTTGTACATTTCAATGTATTCAGTGTATTTGTATGTAAATCATATCTAAAGTTAATTGAAAAGAGGGCGCCTGGGTGGCTCGGTCGTTAAGCACCTGACTTCAGCTCAGGTCATGATCTCACCGTTCGTGAGTTCGAGGCCTGTATTAGGTGAGTCCTGTCCCTCTCTCTCTCTCTCTCCCCCCCCCCCGTCTCTGCCCCCCTCCCCCGCCCCTCCTGGGATTCTCTCTCTCTCTGCCCCTTGCTCACTCGTGCCCTCTCTCTCTCTCTCTCTCGAAAAATACACACATACATACATACATACATAAAGTTAATTTAAAGATATTAGAAAGTATACTAAATGGAAAACACGAGAGGGATGGTAAGCACTCTCGTAGGTGCTGGAGATAACAGTGGTGAGCAGAAAAACGGTCGTCGGTCTTTCCCACTGATGACAGATTATACAGTGGAGGTGACCAACCACAAAGCAGATTATCACGGAGAGTTGCAAACTCCAGAAAAGGAGTAGCAAGGAAAGAGCAGGTTTTGGAAGAGCCGACACTGAAAGAACTTGCCCTAGCTTGTGAAGTCAGGGGAGGAAGGTAGCAATTGGGCCCCGACCGATGGGGAATCATGAGCTCCCCTAACCTGTATAAGCTCTACCTCTCATTTGGCACGTGGCACAAACTTTCAGTGTCGGATTGTCACGCGTCGGTATCTTCACTCCCTAACTAGACGGTCCGAAATTGGAGTCTGGAGTCTGGAGCCCAGGCCACACAGTTCTGTCTCCCTCTTACTGTACCCAGAGAGGAGTGGACGCAGGAGGCACTTCAGGTTTACCAACTCCGCAGGCCAGAGAGACTAGAGGCAGCCAGGGTCGCCTCCTGTGGGGGCTAGTGGCTGTGGGCCAAAACGGGAGATCCGGCCAGTCACTCTCAACTCCCCGTCCCTTCCTGAGGCCATGTGCACTGTGGCTCTCGCTGCCCCTTGCTGCTGGCTTTCCCAGTGACTGCTTTCTGGACACGGCATTTGGGAAAACTTTCAGGGTACCTCGGCCTCGTTGGCCTGGACGTTTTTGTTTTAGGTTTTCACTTCACAAGCTTTGAAGCTCGTCGTTTGCCTTCTAACTCAGCCAAACAGTGCAATCACTTCGGCAGCCATCGACGCACGGCAAGGGCTCGAGAAATTTCTGGCTAAAAATAGAGAATTGACTCGTCTGTAGATACACGATTTTAGGGGCATAGGGGTATGAAAATGGTTGATGTCCTGGAACGAAGAGACTATCTCTCAGACTTGAAGAAAGAATCCCCCGGGAAGTGCTGGGGGATTTTTGTTTTGTTTTGTTTTAAAGCTACAACTAAGGCGACGAGCCATAAATGGGATTGGCCTCAGCATGACCATTGATTACTGTACAGACTGGTCATTCAATTAACAGTCTTTTGGTGGTAGCTCTTCTAACTCAGCCTTGCTCTCTCAAGACGAAAATGAAGAAAAGAAACAGAATACTCTGTGGAACCAGGAATTATGTAAATTGTACCGCAATGGTTATTTCTTATGTAAACAAGGGCATGAAAACTCAGACAGGGATTGAATGCAGCTACAAACCAGAGTTCTGTACTAAACTAAATGTCAGGCGGTCCTTGGCCCTCCCTCAAAATATAGCACCGCTTCGGTCCAAAGCCACCGGGCTTTAGAATACTGACAGGACAGGGGCACCTGGGGGGCTCAGTCAGTTAAGTGTCCAGCTCTTGGTTTCTGCTCAG
The DNA here is from genome assembly GCF_027475565.1 of Acinonyx jubatus. Lineage (NCBI taxonomy): Eukaryota > Metazoa > Chordata > Mammalia > Carnivora > Felidae > Acinonyx > Acinonyx jubatus. Next base: position 110,905,453 of record NC_069389.1, on the reverse strand, counting down.
GTCGCGATCTCCCAGGTTCGTGGGTTCGAGCCCCGCGTCAGGCTCCACACTGACAGCTCGGAGCCTGCTTGGGATTCTCTCGCTCTCGCTCTCCCTTTCTCTCTGCCCCTCCCCTGATTGCGTTCTCTCTCTCTCAAAATAAATAAACTTAAAAAAAAAAAAAGAGGACTGACAGGACATGTTCCCAGTTAGTATAAAGGGAAGCCGTAGACTTCCAGAACTTCAAATCAAGGCACCCGGCACTACCAAAGCCACATGGATGAATCATACTATGAGGTGTAGTATATGCTGTGGCGGATGGGCTATTACTCATGTCACCGCGCTATATGACTCTTGCTATTGGAAACGAGACATGAAATACAAAGGCAGCCACTTCTGCACGTAAAAAATCAGAGTGATGGGGGTGACAGAAGGTATTACAAGTAAAATATGGCAACAGCCAGTTAATGAACTTTGCTAGGAAGCCCCGGGAGCCACAGGAAACTGGGGTTTGGTGGAATGCCTTTATATTTTAGATAATTATTTTCTCAACCACTTTGTAAAGCGGCAGAGGCTCTGGTTCCTTTCAAAAATGTTACTTATTTGTCCTTACTGTTCCAAGAAGGACAGATCTCCTTTGCCCAAAACGTATTTTTCTTCCTGCTCTCCTGTTTCGTTCTCACGACAGCACCAGGAAGTTGGCAAGAAACGTGTTGTCCTAGTTTATGCGTGGGGAAATGGAAGCCCCTAGAAATTAAGGACCTGCTCAGTGTCATCAGCTAGTGTGTGGCTGAGCTTGGCCCCGCGGACACCTTGATTTCAGCTCAGCGAGACTGACTGGCAACCTCTGGCTTCTAGAACTTACAGTTCAGAGGACACGTCTGTGTCATTCTCGGCCTTGAAGTTTGTGGCAATCTGTTATTGCAGCAATAGGAAATTATTACAGGGAGATACAAAACCAGATAATAAAGTGAAGTGTGAGGGCCCGCTTTGTCAGCATATATGCTAAACCTGGAGCGGTAAAGAGAGGCGTGGGCTGAAGCAGAAACATGAAGGGTTTCAACTGTAGGAAAAGGAGAACAGTTCACACAGTTGTTCTGGAAAAATTGGCTACCCGTGTGAAAATCAAGTACATGTGGATTTCTACTCCACACGACATACAAAACTCACTTTCAGGTGGCTTGAAGGTCTAATATGAAAAGCAACACTTGTGAAGCTTCTAGAAGAAAATCCAGGAAAATATCCTTATGACTTTAGGGAGATAGCTAAGAAGACAAAGGAAACCCAGACTGTGAAAGCAACAACCTGATAACTAGAAGAGCTGTCATTTTTAAACATTTTAATACAAAAAAATAGGTTTTTAAGTGAAAAGACACACCACACGCTGGGAGAAAATATTTGCCATGCACGTACCCCCCCCCCCCCGAAAAGACCAGAATATGTACAGCATGCCCACAAATCAGTAAGCAAAAGGTCATTCCAATAACAGTGAAGGCATGATTCTAGCTCGTGCTGTGATGGCCTCACAGAGAAGGGACTGAAGGAACGACAATTCTGCCCTCCATTCAATTTCCTTCTCATGCTCCCCACGTGAAACCAAATAGAAGCGGCACAAGACCCACCAGACTTTTGAAAAATTTTTACTGTTTCTCTATTTTTGAGAGAGAGACCTGGCACGAGCGTGGGAGGGGCAGAGAGAGACGCAGAATCCAAAACAGGCTCCAGGCTCTGAGCAGTCAGCCTAGAGCCCGACGCGGGGCCCAAACTCACGAACCGCGAGATCGGGACCCGAGCCGAAGTTGGGCGCTCAACCGACTGAGCCGCCCAGGCGCCCCAAGACCCACCTGATTTTAAATCCAACCATCCCAAGTGTTGGAGAGTATGTAGACCAAGGGCAAATCCGACACAATTATGATGGGAGTGTAAATCCCTACGACTGCTTTGGAGAGCAGTTTGGCAATATTTATTAAAGCTTAGCTCAATCATACTTTATGCCCCAGCGATTGTACCTCTACGTGCTCTGCTAGTGCAGCGAAAGTACCAGAAGGTTCATGGCATAATTATCTCAAAACATGGCTTGAAAAAAATGCGTCAATGAGAAGAATCTACTGTAGATTCAAGCCTGAATATGTCGTATACGCAAGGAGACAATATGGGGGCCATCTCACAAACGTTGAGCATCAGTGCACATCACAGAAGGATATTTTCAGCATAATTCCATATAATGTTTTAAAAACATACCCAATCATGGCACAGGCCATATAGCTGTACATCTGTGTGCAGCTAATTGATACAGAATCGCACGGAATAATGGACATCAACTCAGAATAGTAGCTACCTCTGCGAGCAAATGTTTTTATTCAGTGTTATGCCATATATGTGTTAGGGTGCCCTTTAAAACATGAAGTGTGACAGGTGCTGGAAGAGAGATATGCCCAGGGGCCTTTGAGAGCACAGAGTAGGGGCCCAATGACCTAGACCTGGTCAGGGCGGTCAGGGAAGTCTCGTTAGAGGAGCTAGCACTGATCAAATGGCTTAGACCATCGTAAACTCTCTGGGACATCAGTGTAGGGAGAAATCAGTGTGGTGTGGACACAGCATTGAGGAGCTCGACTTTACATGGGCCTGAAAGAATGGGCAAACATCGCATGGAGGAAGCAGTAGGTGGAAAGAAGCTAAGCCAGAGAGAGAGGACAGAAGCACCCTTCCAGAGAGAGCATGTTTCCATGCGAGAGACAAGTTTTAGCCAGTAGGGCTTTATATTTCACTCATTTGGAAACTAGAATTGCCCCTGGGAAAACATGGCCACTCCAAAAAGAAAAGGTCAAGGGAGGGGAATTTGTTTGGGTACGGTATAGCTCTCATCCCTTAAATGTGTATGGCTCTCTCTTGCTGAAAAGGCTTGTATATACTCACAGAGCGAGAGGTAAGAGGACGGGAGCTCTACCCACCCCCACCCCCCACCCCCGCCATTGTACAGGACACAGGTCAAAGCCTTGGAGAGGATACGATGGTTTGCCCGAGGCCACCTGACTACTAAGTGATGGGGTCAGGCCTAAAACCAGTCCTTCGGTTGCAAGTTCAAAATTTCTTCTGCGACCGTCTGCCTGTTCCTTCGCCTTTTCACAGCCGAAGTTAGATCGACAGTTGAGCGCTTTCCTTTGCAGAAGCACAAATCAACTGAAGAGCTTTTTAGCAAATTTGAATGGAAAGAGGGTGTTCACAGACACGTTGCTGACAATTTCTTTGTACGAGGCAGTGATGTATTGCATTGGCGTGGAGGGCCCGATCCCTTGGGAAGGGTGGGCTGGTAAGTAATTGGGATATTCCAATCTGCATAACCTTTTTTAAAGCACACAACCTGATTAAAAGTGCAGTCTCCCAGTAATAAATGGTTCAGAGGTTACATTTCTTCTATTAGACCAGAAATTCCATAAATGGAATCAATGAAATAAAGCTGATGAGGTCTTTTAATAGAGTGGTTATGAAAAATCGTCCTTTGGCAGATCAGTGAGCCTGCCTAAGAGCCCAGAGAGGGTATGAAGCACGATCTCAGCGTAGGTGACCAATTGGGTTAAAAAGATTAATTTTACTGGGTTTTATACTCGGAGAGAGCCATACAGCACAAATGCTGGTAGCCGATGCATTGAAGGAGCAATCGCACTGAAACATAACCATGACTTTACCTTTGGAGACCCACTCGGACTTCAACGTTTCACCTGATATTACAGGGGCAAGCAAAGGCACGATACACACACGTTTTCTGCCTTCAAGAAGTCTACCGTTACATCGGGGAACTATAAAACATTGCAACACAGTAAATTAGGACATATAGATTGCAAGAACTGTTTGGAAGGAACTAATTACGACGCCTAGCAGATAGTTACTGCTCCATAAAAACGGGTACAGTGGGGCGCCTGGGATGGCTCAGTTGGTTGAGCATCCGACTTCACATCACGGGAGGATCTCACGGTTTGTGAGCTGGAGCCCCGCGTCGGGCTCTCTGCTGTCTGCACAGAGCCTGCTTTGGATCCTCTGTCCCCTTCTCTCTCTCTCTCTGCCCCTCCCCCACTCATTCTCTCTCTCTCTCTCTCTCTCTCTCTCTCTCTTTCAAAAATGAATAAACATTTAAAAAAAATAGGTGCAGTGGCATCATACTGAGGCATGTTGCGCCAGTGGTTGGTTTCTTTCTAAAATATTTAAGAAATGTGGTGAAACCACTGTGCTTCTCAGCCGTTTGGAGCCCCACACCATGTGAAAGGATAGAAACTACAAAACGGCTCCTGGACTGATTATTGAGCCAATAGAGGGGGTTGCTTTTGAAGCCGCTGATTTGCCAAGAAGATGAAATTTTGTTTAAATCGCATATACCTTGAAGTGAGAATAGTTTACCGAGACAAAAATGGTTTGTTAAGAAAAACCCTCAAAACATTTTGTAACTCGCGTTATTCCCCAGGTCGCCGAGAGATGATACTTTATCCGCTCTTTCAACGCGTTCCAAAATACGCAGCATTAACCATGGTTTTAAATACAACTGGAAATACTTTACAATGAGGACAGGACCGAAGAAGAATCTCATAAGGAAAAAAAAAAAAAAACACAATAACAAAACCAGCGGTTAGGGCGAAGAAAACAAAAGCGGTGTGCGGTAATTGGATGGGCTCAAAGAAAGAGAACAAAGAATAAGCAATACCATATTACATTATTGTTAATTGGAAAAGCCGAGATGTTCCTTCAGGCAGAAATCAGTAATTAGAATGTGGCGAAGCTCCTTATCGTCCTCTGGGTTGGAAATAAAAAGTGGATTGCCTCTCCTCGACTCGGGTTTCTCCCAGTCAATTGTAGTTAGGTGTTTCCACTGGTGAGAAACAGCAGATCGCGAAATAAAATGTGCCACCCCAACCCTTTTTTCCCTTAGAGATGGAGCATATAAGCCCTTGCCTTCCAGTCAACACCTAGGTGCTCAAGGCCACCCCGACCCAGCAGGAAGCGTACAGATAGGCGGAGGGGACGCGGCGGCCGGAACAGACTAGACTAGACCCGTGGCCTACACCACCCTCCCTCCAGCCCTGATGTGCAAACCTGTGTGATTCCACCTGGCCTGTCTGTCCCCTTGTCAACCCCTGCCTCCGTAATGACAAGATTCTAGGGATCCTTTCTCTAGGCCCCCCTGAGCTCTGGATTCCCCAACCCGTTTTGGGTCTCGGTATGCAAATCCATCCCACACACCAAGAAGCAGGCCCCGATCTGTGTTTCCGAAAATAGGATTCATAGACCAAAAGAGTCAGAAATGCCTTGGGGTGAGCGTGAGGCTTTGCTAAAACGAAGATCCGGGGGCTCAACTCAGACTTACTGAACCAGAAGAGTGGCGTCGGAGCCCAGAAATTGTCATGGAAGTCAGTACTCTGGGAGATTTTAACATACATGAATATTTAAGTACCAGCCCCCCACCTCGCTGGCGCTGGCTCCTTGTCGTTTCTTCCCTGGGAAGTGTCCTGCCCCCAATCCACGCAGCTTTTCCTCCTCATTCAGCTGTCAGCTCCTAGGACACCCCCTCCTGAAGGCTTTCCCGGGGCAAGATACCCCGTCCCCCACTTTCAGTCACCGTCACATCGGCTTCTTGCATCTTCCTCGCGGTGGTTAACACTAACCAGTGATCTTGCTGTGTGTCTGTTGACTGGCGTAGTGTCTCTTCCCCAGGGAGAAGGCAGACGCCCCCAAAGCGAGACCCAGATCTTTCCCAGCGCTTCCCTCACTGGGCCCAGGATAGCGTCTGACAGGTGATAGGTAGGTTCTCAATTCTTGCTGAGGGGTGCCGGGGTGGCTCAGTCGGTTAAGCTTCAGCCTTGAGCTCAGGTCATGGTTTCACGGTTTCAAGGTCTGAGTTTGAGCCCCGTGGGGGAGCTGTGCACTGACAGTGCGGAGCCTGCTTGGGATTCTCTCTCTCCCCTCCCCTCCCCACCCTCCCCTGCTTGCGCTCCCTTTCCGCTCTCAAAATAAAGAAAGAAACGTCTTTAAAAAAACAAACAACGCCCCCCACACCAAAACCTTTGAAAAGTAGTTGTTAGGAAAAACGATTTTTCTAGATGGATTGAAGATGCACCCTTAAGTTTAATGGAATTCTTTCTATAATGCTTTACACATTTGCAGTATTAGGATTTATAAGAAATGGATCTGGATGACCAAAATATATTCCTCATATATATTTGGGCTCACAGTTCCCCAAAAACTTTGGAATTGCCTAAGTGATGAGGGCTTCAAGGTGTCTTTTGTTACGTTAATCAGGCTGCTTCTGGAAAGCTCTTCAGTGTGGGGGCTGGTTGCTTCTGGAGCCCATCAAGTGATTAGAGGGTTGACACTCTAAGTCCCACCCTGCCCCCCCACCCCGACCCCGGAGGGAGAGAGGGGCTGGAGATTGAGTTCAATCACGAATGGTCAATGATTTAATCGATCACACATATGTAATGAGGCCTCCATAAAAACCCCCAAAGAGAGGCCGGGGCTGGGAGAGTATTTTGCTCGGCGAACACGTGGAGATTCCAGGAGACAGGCGGCCTGGAGAGGGTAGGGGAGCTGTGGGCCCTTTCTCCAGACCTCGCGCTATGGATCTCTTCTTTCTGGCAGTTCCTGAGTTACATCCTTCTATAATTAGCCGGTGATCTAGTAAGTAATATGTTTCTCTGAGTTCTGGGAGCCTCTAGCAAATTAATTGAACCCAAGGAAGGGCTCTCAGGAACCTCTGATTTAGAGCCAGTGGGTCTGAAGTACAGGGAACAGCCTGGGCTTGGCCATCGGTGTCTGAAGTCGGGGTGGGGGGCAGTCTTTTGAGGCAGACTCGGGGATCTGATGCTAGCTCCAGGTACAGTGTCATGACTGAGTTGAAGTTCGGGACACCCTACCGGTGTCCCAAACTTGTTTGTTGGTGTTGGGTGGGGGAAACCTCCTCCCCAACACGCATGTTGGAAATTGATTTTCAGCACATCAAAAGAGCACGGCCTGGCCTTAACAAATGTATTAAAGGGCAGGGAGCTTGGCATATGACTTGGGATCACCTGAGCACAGATTCCCAGGCATTTGGATATGAGCGGTTCCTGAAGGATGAACTGAAGCCCCATTATCAGCATGTGTAGAGTGCAGAAATCCCTCGAGTTAATACATTTATTCAGGCACTTGATCGGTGGTTTCCTGAGCATCTGGGCACCTCTGGCGGCTGTTTTGAAGAAATGTACCTTGTTGTACTGAAATCCGGCAGCTCCAAGGATGTTCACTCCACTGTTCTTACCACTCCGTTTTGGGGTTTATCATCGCGGGGCCTAAGACCTTGGAGTAGACCTTGCTTCATCCATGTATTTGCAGATGCCATTTAATTAAAATCTGCAGCCTCCTAGCATTTTCTCTATTTTACAGAGGAGCCACAAAGGCTCAGAAAATTTAAATAACTTGCCTAGAGTCCACGCTGGTGTACGACCATGCGCACACTGGCCTTCCAAGAATTGATTACTTGGCTTCCCAGATGAGTAGCAAGGCCTTGTCGGGTTCCCCAGTTCTAGTCTTTCCCCGTGAGCTTGGTTGGCCCATTGGTGACTCATGAAATGCAGATGAGAAGATGCCTGGATTAATATTTTATCATTGTCCTTGTTTTTAGGTTTTTACATAGGCCCTTTTTGAGAAAAGAGTACATGATCATAATAAATTCCACACAGCACAGAATGGTATACCGTGAGATGTACCTGAGGCAGACCCAGTGCAACCACCATTAATGGCCTCTTGTCCATCCTTCCAAAATATTTTATGCATAGAATACAAGAAACTATCCACACACACAAACACACACACATTATATATATATATATATATATATATATATACACACATATATATATATATACACACACACACACAAATGGAAGCATCTGCACCTTGACTTTTTTCACTTGATGATACATCTTAGAGGGGCACCTGGGTGGAGTAGACTTTGGCTCAGGTCATGATCTTCTGGTTCCTGCGTTCAAGCCCCGCATTGGGCTTGCTATTGTCAGTGCAGAGCTTGCTTTGGATCCTCTGTCCTCCTTCTCTCTCTGCCCCTCCCCTGCTCAAGTGAGCTCCCTCCCTCCCTCCCTCCCTCTCTCTCTCTCTCAGATAAACATTAAAAGAATGATATATCTTAGATACAATTCCTTTTCATTGTTAAACCTAAACATCTACTCCTGTCTGATTTTTACCGACATTTGACAATTAAGTCTTTGAAGCACACGTAATTGAAAGAATGAGACAGTACGAAAATGCACATTATGTAGATTTGAAAATTAACAGTTTACAGTATCTGTTCTAACACCTACCTATCTACTGATCGGTTCATCTTCTTTTCTTTAATGCCTTTCAAAAGAAATGGCAGGCATCCATTCACTTCTGCGGGGAACACAGAATGTCTGTCATGAGCCAGCGTTAAATGTTTGTTTACAGTTCTTAAAGTAAAATTTACACAAAATGAAAGGTAGAAATCATAAATAGAGCCTTAAATGGGTGTTGATAAAGGAGTATGCCGTGTAATCCCAAACTCTATCAAAACTGTAGAACATTCCATCACTCCGGAAATTTCCCTAATGCCTCATTCCCTGTCAGACTCTACCTACACCCTCACCAGAGGTCACGTTTTGATTTTTTTTCCCCCAGTGGATTAGTGTGGTCTGTTCTAGAACTTCATATAAGTGGAATCATAATGTCCTGTCTTGTGGAAGGCTTTTACTTGACATCCTATTCATTCGTACTGTGTGTATCAATCGTTTGTTTCTTGTTATAACTAAAACGTATTCCATGGTATAAATATACAATGTATGTTATTTTACATTTATGTCCACGATCCATCTCAAATTCGTTGTTTGTGTGTGATGCGAGGGAGGAGTTGAGCTGTATTTATTACCTTCCCATATGGAGAGCCAGTCGCTCATTCCACCGCCATTTGTTGAAAAGCTATTCCTCTCAACATTGGATTGGTTTAGTGACTTTTTCCAAAAATTAAATGACTGCTGTAAGTGTGGGTCTTTCTCTGGACTCTGTTGCATTAACCTTTATGCCAGTACTGTACCGTCTTAGTAAGGGAACTTGACGGTAATCCTGGAAATAAGGTAGTGTGTCTTTCCAAATTTGCCCTTTTTCGAACTCCCTTTACCGTTCTAGATCCTTTTAATGCCGTATACATTGAGGGAATTAGGTTGTCAGTTTCTACAAAAAAGCATGGTGGGATTACGTTGGAGATTGCATTGCACCTATAGATCAATTCGAGGATTGATAACTGACATCTTAGAAGTATTAAGCCCTCCAGTTCATGAACATAGCAAACTTTTCCATTCATTTAGGTGTTAATTACCTCCAGTAAAGTGCCGTATAGATAGGGTGAAAGTAGCCATTCTTCCCTTGTTCTGAGGAGAAAAATAGTCAACGCGCGGCACCATTAAAGGTGATGTTGACTCTCGTTTTGTTTTGTTTTGTTTTGTGAATGCCTTTCGTCTAAATAAAGAAATTTCCTTCCATACCTAGTTTGCTGAAAGTCCTTATGATGAGTGGGTGTTGAATTCTGCCTTATGTGGTTTTTCCTTTATTCAATAAATACAGCAAATTACATTGTTTCATGTTTTGAAGTATACCAGCCTTACATTCCTGAGATAAATGTTGCATGGTTATGATCTGTCGTTCTGTATTTTTGACTTTTATTTGCTCAAATTGCGTTGTTTTGTGCCTGCCTGTGAGGGATACTGGTCTCCTGGTGTGTTTTTTTTTTTAAGTTTTATTTATTTATTTTTAAGTAATCTCTATACCCAACTCAGGATCCCGAGATCAAGAGCCCGATGGTCCCGCAGCTGAGCCAGCCAGGCACCCCTGTGTTTTTTGTTTTTTATTTTGGAATGAGTTTCTCACATTGTAAACTTATGTTTTTGCTTTGTCTCAGAAAAGAAGCTGTGAATCGATCCCTCTTCCTCTATTATTTGGAAGAGTTTAAGATTCATGTTATTTCCTCCTTAAATATTTGATACAGTTCACCAGTGAAGCTATGAGAGCCTGATTTTCTTTTTGCACAGTTAAAAAAGTAAAAAATTCAACTTCTTGAAGACTTATTGTGTGATTTAGATTTTCTGTTTTGTTTCTTGTCTGTTTTGGGAGGTTGTATTTTTCAATAAGTTGGCACACTTCAACTAAGTTGTCTGCTTTGTGGTTCCAAAATTATCCATAATATTTCTTTATTATACTTTAACATCTGTAAGATTTGTAGTGATAGCCACTCTTTCATTACTTTCATTGCTAATTTGTATCCTGCCTCTTTTTTACTTAAAAAAAATTTTTTTTAACGTTTATTCAGTTTTTGAGAGACAGAGAGAGAGAGCATGAGCAGAGGAGGGGCAGAGAGAGAGGGAGACACAGAATCCGAAGCGGGCTCCGGGCTTCGAGCCATCGGCACAGAGCCCGATGCGGGGCTTGAACCCACGAACCGTGAGATCATGACCTGAGCCGAAGTCGGATGCTTCACCGACGGAGCCACCCAGGCACCGCAGTTGTTGTTTTCTATTGCATGGAAATCTGCTCTTCAGGATTTATTTCCTTCTACTTATTTAGGATTAAAGGTTATCTTTGCGTTTCTTTTTCTAGCTTTTTGGAGTGGAATTTTTTTTCTATTATAAATGTTTACAACTACAAAGTTTTCTCTAAGCGCTGCTTTAGCTACATTCCATAATTCATATATGTTATATTTTTATTTATTTTGATATATTATTATTATCATTCCATTCAAAACATTTTCTAATTCCCCCTGTGATTATTTCCTCTCCTGATCATTTAGTAGCAAGCTATTTAGTTCCCAAATATTTATTTCCTTTTCTAGATATATATTATTGTTACGCATTTATAATTTAACTCCCTTGTGATCAGAGAACCTATTTTGTATGATTTCAGTCTGATTAAGTACACGGGGCTTTTTCTTTTGGTGCAGGCAGTGGTCTTTCTACACTCAGGAATGTGCCCTCTACAACTGTAAGGTGCGGTGTTCCATAAATACAAACCAACTCAAAGTGCTTGATAGAAGTTGTTCAAATTTTCTGTCTCGTTACTGATTTTCGTTTTATTCTACGGTTACTGAAAAAGGTATGTTAAATGTTTTAAAATATTTTTATTTATTTTTGCAAGAGAGAGAGAGAGAGAGACTGTGAGTGGGATAGGGGCGGGGGGGGCGGTGATAAAGAATTTGAAGCAGGCTCCAGGCTCTGAGCTGTCAGCGCAGAGCCCGACGTGGGGTTCAAACTCCCGGAGTGAGAGATCATGACGTGAGCTGGACGCTTAATGGACTGAGCCACCCAGGCACCCCTGAAAAAGGTATGTTAAAATCTCCAGCTGGGAGTGCAGAAGTGTCCAGTTTTCCTTTTGCCTTTGTCAAATTTATTATTCTGAAGATCTGTCATAAGACCTTCACACATAAGGCACATTTATTATTGCCACGTCTTCCTGATGAGTTGATCCCCCCGTTTTTAAGTAAAAATTTAAAAGTTTATTTTTATTTTTGAGAGAGAGAGGAAAGGGGAGAGAGAGAGTGAGCAGGGGAGGGGCAGAGAGAGGGGTGGGGAGAGAGAATCCCAATCAGGATCCACACTGTCAATGCAGAGCCCGACATGGGGCTCAATCCCACAAGCTGTGAGATCATGACCTGAGCCGAAATCAAGAGTTGGATGCTTAACTGACTGAGCCACCCAGGTGCCCCGATCCCTACCCCCCTTTTTAATTATGAAATGCCCCCCTTTATCTCTGGTAATATACTTTTATTGAAGTCTCCCTTATCTGATATTAATATAGTGACCCATGACTTCCTAGGCATACTTTGATATCACATATCATTGTTTCCCATCAATATTTTTTTAAATCAATTTGTTTCTGTACATGTTAAAGTGTATCTCCAGTCAATAGCACATACTTGGGTCTTGGTTTTTATCCATTCTGACAACTTCCGCATTGTAATTGGAGTGTCTGTTTATCAACATTTACCGTACAATTTGACATAGTTGGATTTGGGTTTACCATTTTACTATTTATTTTCTGATGTCTCCTTTGCTGTTTATTCCACTAATGCTCCTTGCCTTCCCCCTATTGGGTTAATAGAATATGTATTTCTAGAAATCCATTTTATTTTATCTTTTGACTTGGTAGCTGTAGCTCTTTCCTATTTTGACTTTAGTATTTACTCTAGAGATTATAATACACTTCTTTAACTCTTCAGCAGTCTACTTAAAGTTAATGTTTTATTGCTTCACAGAATATATAGAAACCTTGAACTGTATAGGTCCCTTTTCTCCCTTTCTCATTTTTTAATGTTATTTTTTTTTGTCAGAGTCTGTGTATATGTCTACCCAGGACAATTTATGGGCTGTGAGAAAAGTGGAAACTTCATATCCCATCCAAAAGAAAAATCATTTGAAAGTGATTTTATGGGTTCCAGGTGTTAGTAGTTTACATATTAACATAGCGAATTGGAAAGAGACAGTATCGCAGGGTCACAGAATGTCAGAGCTGGAAAGGATCTTAAAACTCAGCCAGTCCAGTATTTCCCCAGAGGGACACTGCTGGCATTTTGAGGGAGACCATTCTTGATTGTGGACTGTCGGGCACATTGTAGGACTTTCCGTGTCACTGGCACCTGCCTTCTAAATGCCAAAAATGCCTCCATACGTTTCCAAAGTCCCACCTGGGGGTATTCGAACAGCCCTCAGTTAAGAATCATTGTTATTAAGTCCCCTTATTGTCCAGGTGGAGAAACAGATTCAGAGAACATACGTAGGTAACTTGCTCAAAGTTGAACACCAACTTTTTCTTTCCTTTTTTTTTTTTAAGGAACCATGACTAAACCCTTCTTCTCATTTTAGTTCTCTTAACTGTATTGTGCTCTGAGATTGGTCATGAAAATATCCCAACTATAACTAAAATGTAAAGCTAGGAGACCTTTTTATTTCTTGTGTCCGAAATTAATACCATCCGTTGGAAAAACCGCCCTGCGGAAGTTAAGAGGTGGGGGTTCTGAACCCGACTGTAGTCTGTGTTTCACGGACCTTCCGTAGCATGAGAGTTGCATTAGCTGTTCGCTGCTGGGCTGATTTAACGATGTTTATAAAATGCTCCATGCAAAACCTTCACAAGGAAAAGCCTCAGTATAATCTCAGCAGAATAATTAGTGCTTTATTTTGGTTCCATATAAATATGTATACATTTCTATTTTTAAATTCCAAGAAGCTCACTTCTTAGTATTTTTTTTCTTCTGGAGTTTAATGGGCACGAATACAATCTCAGGCTGCTTACTGTCATAAGCAGAGCTACTCAGACGGCTCTTAAAACGGCTTGAAACCTAGTTCCCGCAATTGTACTGCCCACACACGACTCAGCTCGTCCCTACGTCCCCAGGATGAGGCAGGTATTGAACTTAGTCTGTACAAGATCTGCACCTGCGTCAGGTCAGCAAGGCGATGAGGGGGGCTGGCGGATCACCGCCGAGGAGAGGGGGCTGTGGTGCGGAATGGCTAGGATAAGAAATAACACCAGGTCTTGAACAGGAAAAGGCTAAATATGACCAGACACTGAGATTTTGCGTCTTCCTTTGGACAAGAAAAAGTTTAGATGGAACTAAAAGCAAAGCTGCAAGGCAAATACACGAATAGCAACATTTAGCAGATGGAAAGGGCAAAGGGGGTTCTGAGTGGGTGTTGACAGAGATCGTCATAGTTCTTGGATTCTGTCCAACCAGATTGACGCCGCTGAAGTGTGGAAGGACTTTCTTCCTGGCGTTCGTTAGTAATTAATAGGAAGAATATCATTGGGTTGCGTTGGATTACTTATTCAGCTTCTTCATATAACAAATACTTATCGTGAGCACCGACTGAAAGTCTGGCATTGTTCTAAAATGCTGTAGTGAGGGGGCGCCTGGCTGGCTCAGGTGGTGGAGCATGCGACTCGTGTTCTCGGGGTGGTGAATTTGAGCCCCCCGTTGGGTGCAGAGATTGCCGAAAGATCATTTAAAAATCTTAAAAAAATAAAATGATGTCATGAAAAAGACAAAGACTGCATGCTTTCCCTTATGTGTGGAATCTTAAAAAAAAAAACAAAAAAAACAACAACCCAAAAAACAAAAAAATAAACTCTTAGTTACAAAGAACAGATTGGTGGTTACTGGGGGGGGGGTGGTTAGGGAATGGGCAAAATGGGTGAAGGGAGTTGAGAAGTACAAGCTTCCAGCTACAAAATAAGTAAGTCCTGGGGATGTACTATACAGCATGGTAACTACAGTTAATCACGCTGTACTGCAGGTTTGAAAGCTGCTAAGAGAGTAGATTTTTTTTAATAGAATTTCATGCTGGAGGTGACTGTTTTTAAGTTTATTTTTTGAGAGCCAGAAGGAGTGCTTGCAGGGAAGGGGCAGAGAGAGAAGGAGAGGGGGAGAATCCCAAGCAGACTCCATACTGTGAGCACAGAGCCAGATGCAGGGCTCGGGCTCACAAACCATGAGATCGTGACCTGAGCTGAAATCCAGAGTCAGGCGCTTAACTGACTGAGCCACCCAGGTGCCCCAAGAGAGTAGATCTCAAAAGCTCTCCTCACAAGAGATGAATTCTGTAACTTTGTGTGGTGGCCCATGTTAACTAGACTCACTGTGATCATTTCATGATGTATGCAAATAGGAAGTCGTTATGTCTAATTACCAATGTATGATGACACAGATTTTGTGATTTTTGCAAAGAGAAAGAGGTAGCTATGGGTGAAGCACGTTCTCGTGGTTTCGGATCACCTTATGTGCCCCTTTCTTTTCCGGTACTGAACCTCTGTTCCCTTTATCCCTGTCTTTATCCACATCTCTCTGTTTATCCTCTTCCTCTCTCTCCTGCTAGAGAATTGAAATTAGCAGACAGGTTTGAAGAAACCCAGGAACGAGAGCAGGCAGTTGTGGAACACAAATGTGAGTTCCGAGCACTGTTTTTTAAGATGGCTGAGTGGTAGCCTCAAAGGCGGGTTCAGGATGGCCCTAAGGGTCATGGGTGCAAGCTAACTTCTCCCCGGGAAAGGAATCCAGGCCTCTCAGCTCCTGAATCCTACCTCCTATGGTCTCTATTAATATTTTCCTGTCAACTGTGACCTTAGACTGTTCCGCAGAGAGCTGCATGTCTTTCGCAATAGTCTTCTGAAAGATGAGCATGTCTTCTTCTGCAGTTCCGGTAACAGATTGATTTTACTCCTGATCACCTCCTCTCCAGTGGCTTGACAACTGCTGACTTGAGCAACTCCTCAGGGCCCTGTTAAGTTATATTCTATGTCTACTGTGTGGAAAGTAGCCCATAGTAGTCCAGATACGATAGGGTTGCGGCTTAGACTAAGGGGAAAGCTGTAGAAAGGGAGAAAGATGGACAGATTCGAGAAATACTTAGCTGGGGCTATTGCCAGGACTTTGGGATGGATTAGGGAACAGATGCTGAGGGAGGAGGCGATGTTACAGCTGACTCTTAGGTTTCTGACTCACCAGACTGAGTGGAAAGTGGAACTCTTCACTGAGGCATGGCATGTTAGAAGAGGACCCCGCTGGTGGGGGAAGATTATAGGGAAAAATTGCATTTAAAATGCCTTGGAGGGGTGCCTGGGTGGCTCGGTTGGTTAAATGTCCGACTCTTGGTCTCGGCTTGGGTCATGATCTTACAGTTTGTGGGATCGAGTCCCGCACTGGGCTCTGTGCTGACAGCATGGAGCCTGCTCGGGATTCTCTCTCTTCCTCTCTCTCTCTGCCCCTATCTCATTTGCACACGTGCATGCTCTCTCTATCTCTCTCAAAGTAAATAACTTAAAAAAATTTAAAATTTAGGGGCGCCGGGGTGGCTCAGTCATTTAAGCATCCGACTTTGGCTCAGGTCATGATCTCACGGTTCGTGAGTTTGAGCCCGCCCGTGTCTGTGCTGGCGGTTCAGAGCCTGGAGCTTGCTTCAGATTTTGTGTCTCCCTCTCTCCATCTCTTTCTCTCAAAAATAAACTTTAGAACATTGAAAAAAATTAAAATTAAAAAAGTTTAAAAAACGCCTTTGAAAAATCAAATCTCAAGTAGATGAAGAGATACGTTTCTGTGGAGCAGAGGAGAGAGTTGCCTTGGAAGTCTAAATTTTGGAGTATCAGCATATAGGTAGGAAACGGATCTTTGGACACCTTCCAAGGGGAGTCTGTCTAAAACAGTATAGAATGAGAGGGGATGCCCCCTTGCCTGAATCCCAGAGGGTGCCATCATCTCCAAGTCAGGTTGTGGTGGAAGGACCAACCAAAGGACAACTGAGGGTTGATGGGGGTGGGGGAGAGGGGAAAGTGGATGATGGGCATGGAGGAGGGCACTTGTTGGGACGAGCACTGGGTGCTGTATGGAAACCAATTTTTCAATTAATTATATTAAAAACAAACAAAGGACACTGAGTGGGATGGAAGGAAAACCAGGAGAATACGTGGTCACGCTCGGTCCCTTCCGTTCTGAGTTGCTTTCCTGAATGAAAAGAGAAGGGTATCCGTTGTGACCGGCGTTCTGGGGCTTTCTCACGGGAGCTTCACATTCCGTGTGCCATGGGAGAGTCGAGTTGACTACTGCTGCCTTGAGTCGTGCAATCTTTCCATTTACTGTAGCCAGATAAACATGGAGTCTTTGTAAGAAGATCTCTTTTTGACACCAGCCGGGGAAATTTAAGACAAAATTATCTTCACAAGCCAACGAGGAGGCGTTTTGGAGAATGAGTTGGTGTTGGGAGGGACTAGAGGACTGAGAGGGATGGGCCATGCAATGTTTTAATGATACTGGTGAAATGCTTGGCAAATAAACGGGTTGTGAACAACTGGGTCCCTTAATTCCTGGGAATATTCTAGCCCACAGAGCAAAACTACTCTGTGCTTCAGTCTCAGCCAAAACTGGCCGAGGTGTGTGTCATGGAGAGTCTGCAGGTAACAGCTTGTGGGGAGGACAATACTACTGCACCAAAAGCCGTAGTGAGGTTGGAGGCAGTGAAGATACTCCTGCAGTTGACATGAAGTGGGGAGAAATGGCTGATACCATAACAAAAATGCTGAGAATGCATTTCTCTTGTTCTTCTGGCTGCTGATCAGCCGGGGCAGCCGATGACCTTTGATATATAGTCACGCTGGTCTCTGTGGTAGCCGTGACTAGAGACACTTTGCAATGAAGAAAGCTACCACTTTCTGTTCCTAAGGACAAAGGAGTGCCGGGGATGGCAGTCTTGTCTTGTGTCCAAGAAAGGAGGGTGGAATTGGGGGTGAGAGGAGGAGGGAGAAAGATGGGTTTCCCGGTGCACGGCCAAGAAATAGTTCACTCCTGACATCATCTACAGAGATTGTCTGGGATAATGTCTGGCTCCCAACGAATGCTTAGTAAACGTTTGTTGGAGCTGATCTTTAACTATTTCTCTCACATGGAGTAATGGTAAGTGACTCATTCTTTTTTAAAAATGTTTACTTATTTTGAGAGAGAGCGAGAGAGCGTGCATGCACGAGTGGGGTAGGGACTGAGAGAGAGGGAGAGAGAGAATCCCAAGCAGGCTCCATGCTTAGCGGGGAGCCCAGCATGGGCTCAATCTCATAAACATGAGATCATGACCTGAGCGGAAATCAAGAGCCAAACGCTTAACCGACTGAACCACCCAGGCGCCCCTCATTGTTCAGATCATTAAATGAAACCATCGCCAACTGAAGGAATGGTTAAATATTAACATTTACGCCCAGTATCCTGCATTACGTTGTGTGTTTGTGGTTTATTGTCTACCGATAGCCCAGTTCCTCACAAGGCTGACAATTCTTCAATACTTCTTAGTAGGCAGTTGAGTAGGAATGTTCTGCAAGTAAAGGAATATTGACCTGGTGGTGCTGAGCGGCTGTTTATCTTTACTGAGACAAGGACGAGAGAAAATGGATTTCAGTGGTATAAATTAAACACCTCCTGTGACATCAGATAAAACTTAACCTGTATAGATTATTTGCAACTGACACAATACAGCCAGAGTAAACTTCCAAAAGCATAGCTCTGATCTAATAATTCCCTACTCAAAGATCTTTAATGGCTCCCCATTGGTTGGGGAATAAAATTAATCCCTTAATCTGGCTCTATGATTGGGTCTACCTTTCAAGGTTATAGCTTGCTCTTCCCCTTCTCAGACCCTAAAACTTGACCTATTCTTTCTATGTTCCCTTGTGTTTCCTCCTGCTATGCCTTCTAATGTACATGAACTTTCTCACATTCAGGTCTATTCACATCCTATCCATTCTTTAGTTGCACCGGGTTCAAAAGTTACCTGTTTTCATTAAATTGTGCTTGATCCCTTCAGAATCATCCCATTCTCCTTTCCCCAGACATTTTGAAGCGTTTTTATGGTGGTAACGCAGGTCAACCGTCTCCTTGTAACTCTCAAATCCCCAGAGCTATGAAAATAGAAAAAAAATGTCACAATTCATTAAAGAATCAGAACTGACCTGAACCTGTTCGGTAGTAAAATCATACTTGAAGCGATCTGAGACTCTCTAGTCTTTACTGATCTCACTTTAGTGTTAATGGTTCTACATTTGAGTTCAGAGATATAAATGTGTTTGACAATGGGCTACTGCCCTAAATCCCACTCAGTGTGTTATGTAATATGCAGTATCTGGATCTTATAACTGCTCTAAGTCTGAGAATTTATGAATTCTGAAATCATGTTTCCAAGGTTTTTAGATAGGGATTGTAAACTTGATTACATTTATATACAATTGTCTTTTTTTTTTTTCTGCCTAAAATCTAAACAACCATTCTATTCTGAGAGAATCGGCCACTGTATGAGCCTTGGGGAGGGCCTTAGTGTTCCATTTCTATCCTGGATTTTGAAGGGGCCATGTACCTGTTCCTCCCTGGTGCCTAGTCATGGAGACATGACCTAGGCTTTTAGTAGAGCCCAGGTCATGCTCCTGCCTGGGACTTTGAATTCTGAGGGACTACTATAAAGAAACAGGAAAAGTTAGAGATGATTAATTGGGGTGGTATAGTCAAGTGGCCAGCGACAGTGGTGCCCACACCCCACTCTTCCTGTGGAGTGACACGGGCTATAGTTCTTGCATCCTAGTCACCTTGGGTTCTTGACGATTTCTGAACCTCCGTTGCCAGACTTCCAGTTCTGTGAACTCTCCAATGTTCTTTCAAGAAATGTTTCCCTTAAGTTAGCCGGAGTTTAGTTTCTGTTATGTGTATCCCCAAACCTTAACTTACAGACTATATTGTCTTTCCATCTTTGCCTGACTTGGTCAATTTGGGCTTCTCTAACCAAGTACCAGAGACTGGGTAGCTTATAAACGGGACAGAAATTTCTCTCTCGCAGGTCTGGAGACTGGAAGTTTGACATCAGGGTGGCGGCATCGTTGGTTTCTGCTGCAGACTCTCTCTCCTCCAGGGTGTAGACTGCTGACTTCTTGCTGTATGGTCACATGGTAAAAAGAGTTAGCTAGCTGTCTGGCCTCTCCTTTTAAGGGCAGTAATCCTATTCATGAGGGCTCCATGATCATGACCTAATCACCTCCCAAGGCCCCGTCTTCTGATATCATCTCATTGGGATTAGGTTTTCAACATATGAATTTTGGGGGGACATAAACATTCAGTCCATAGCACCACCCTCATCTAGATTTGAAGCTCGTTAAAAGTGAATCACATATCTTTTCATCTTTGTATACTCAGAGCCCTTAGTAACAACAGATAATTGATTAATTTTATATATGATAGTGACAAGATCATACTGGTATTTTGGAGATCTCACTCTCTTTCATGTATGAAAAATGGGGTAGAAGAGGAAAGGTCAGAGTAAAGACTGGAATACTGGGAGGCGATTTTTGTGATAGGTAGTGGGAATGGAGATGGAGAAAAATTTTATGGATTTGAGAGATGTTTAAGGAAACAGGTCAGGATTTTGGTGACTGATTGATCATGGTCGATGATGGATAGGGAGGAAGAAACATGACTCCCAAATATCTGACTTCAGTTACTAGTTGGATAATGGTGCCATTCAAAGAGCTAGGAACATAGGAGTTGGGGGGGGTGGTGCTGAAGGAGATAATTGGGTCAACTGGAAATGTGTTGAGTTTCTGGACCGTTGGAGAGGTCCCATATACCATGAGTGATGGGTCTAAAGCTCATTCAGGGTCAGAGATTAGGTATCCTCACAATATCCATAAGTGACTGAAAGTGGCTGGGTATGGAATTGACCATCTTCATCTCGTTGGCTTGCTCTTGGCCCTTGAGGTTGTTTCTCTTCAGAAGAAATATGTTAGAGCCCAAAGAACTCAGGAGTGAAAAGAGGCATCCTGGTTTCTAATTCCACCTATGTTGCTAGTCAAATTTGTAATCTTAGAAAAGTCACTTTTTCCCTCTGGGCCTTGGTTGTTACATCTTTACAAGGGAGCTGCTGTCTGCCCCGGAGACCTCACAGGATAGTTGTGGGAATCAAGTGAGAACCTGATGTAAATAAAATTGCTTGGATAACATAAATGTGCTTGTGAAAGACAGTGCTCTTGCATTTTCCATATGCTCCCCTACAGATCCCGGGATCTTTTGAGTTATGTTGGGACCATGTGAATACTCTGGCTAATGAGCTGTGAGCAGATGTGACAGGTGTCACTGCTAAGTCAAAGCATTAAGAGTTCGTGCGCCATCTCCAACGTCTCTGTTCCTCTTCTTTAGTAACCATGGATGCGATACATTGAGATGGCAGCATTGTACAATAGAAGGAACATCAGTCTCTGAGTCATAAAATGGAGGAAAGAAAACCCCACCTGTCTCATGACCCCCAATTGACTTTGAGTGAGAAATAAATTTTCGTGTCTTTAAGTCTCTGAGATTTGGGGACTATAGGTTCCTAAAACACATCTAAGCTTCTTCTGGTTAACATAGTGTTGCAAGCATAAGGCATTGTTCCTGGAGGTTTTTGTGGAAGTCGGTGGGAAACTGGAGACACGGGGCTCTAAAAAGCTTTTGGAGATAGACAGGGAAAGCAATGAAGATAATTTGGGGTAAGGGAGAAGTTGGAACCTGGGGGGCTTGACTAGGAGGCTGGGGCAGTAACTCAAAGGTGAGGGGATAAATATTTGGAAATGGGAATAGAGAAGGGAAATCATACGGATGCAAATGACAGTCATTTTGAAAGAAAGTGGATGGAGTCTGTGGCTAATTGGAATGGGAGCTATGTCAGTAGAAATTGCCAAAGACGATTCAAAGTTTGAAGCCTGGATAGCTTAAGAGAATAAAAGTGTTGTTAATGGGGACCAGGTTTTTGGAATTGAGCAGAATTTGATTGGAAGAGGTAGCCGTGGAAAAGGAAGTTCATTATGGATATAATTTGTTTGGGTGGAAAGAGCTCACAAATTCAAGAAAATGTCTGGTATCCAGGCAGAGCTATTAGCGCAGGAACTCAAATGAAAAGATCAAACTGGAAGGGTAAATGATATGCGGAGCCACAGTATGGTGCATTGGTTAATCCTGCCAACGTGGGAGGTTGGGTCGGAGAATAAGGAGTCCATGAGAACCACTGGTAAAAACCAAGTGGGGATGTCCGTTCATTCGTTCAACAGACATGTACTGAGCGCACATTATGTGTCCTGTATTTACTCCAACATACTCATTCCTCAACAAACTGGTAACTGTAATTTGGGTGAGTTTTATTATCTCAGCACTTCCAACGTGGAAGGCAGGCACACTGGGAACATTGGTACACATATTTGACAAGTTGTTTTGTAGACCTTCTTTCCAGAGCCTACCTAATAAAAGACAGCTAATACAATGAAGGAGCCTGCTGAGACCATAGCTGTGACTTTAATGTCATTAGATTAATGCAGAAATAGGACTTAGCATGCCACCTATATACTTAGTGTTTATGACCGTGGCATAGCAGTCTGGGCGATCTCCGACATCCTCACAATTTTCCTCCTCCAGCAACAGAGAGGGAAGACCGTTTTAGTTGCATAATAAAAGTTATAGAACCTAGATGTAGAAGATTGTTTTATTTGAGATTCCATTAAGTACCTTACAGATACAGAAGGTCTTTCGAAGAAAAACAGGCATGTTAGCTAAATGTAATTTGACATTAAAATATAGATTAGCAGAGAACTGAGAGAGAGATTTCAAATCAAACCATCTCCGAACTTCACTTTATTGACAGGAGAGGAAAGCCCTTACCATCCATAAAATAGGAGGATGGACTCTTGGATCACTAAAGCAGTTCTTGCTCTGATTTTCTATAAATATGGAGCCAAGCCTAGAATCGTGGGATATCTTGAAGTTACAAAACACTGCTGCTAGTTTGTAAGCACTCCCACACAGCTTTTAGTGATAGCCACTTTAAAAAGACCATCCAATATTTTAATTGCCTTGACCACAGATCTGAGGCAGTTTTTCGCCAAAAAAATTAGGAGGTCATTTTAGAAATCAACCAGATGACTCTATGGGGCCATAAAGCTTACTTTCAGCAGAATGGTGACCAGCATGTAGAAGACAGAAGGGCGTAGAGCATGTCAACAGAAATAAGAAAGGGGTGGGTTTTCATAAATCAAGGTTCTCACCATAGCCCCAAAGATTCCAGCGGGGAGAACCCTGGCCTGGCAAATCACCACGTTCAGCCCTAGGTTGAGATACAGTCTTTTGAAGAATTTTCCGTATTGCCTAATTTGCATACACTTCCCTCCTTTCCTTGGGTGTCCTTGGAAATTCTGGGTGTCCTTTTCTCCAAGGGTGGGTGCGGAAATGTGCTGATTCTTTCATTTCTGCATCACCATGCAGCTACCTGGGATCGAGTGGAATACTGAAGCCGACCAGAAGCCTTGACTTGGTGAGTGCAATTTTTAACCAATCAAGTCAGCTGCTCATGGATCACATAAGGATTGGTTGTCCGACACAAGAGATGTCTTCTAGGAAACCTGCAGGGCGTCCGATATTTTCTAAATTTTTCGGGACCGCTCTAGATAAGGATGGAGGCAAGACATTTGCCAGATTGAATTCATTGCAGCCGTGAATGTGTTTGTGATGAGATCCATGAGATACTTCTGCTATTTACCGTTGACTAAAGCTTAGCTTCTTTATTTAATAGCGCTTTATTGATTTTTATGGTTATTTTTGAAACAGTACCTGTTTCATACCAGTATTTGATGTATTTCCACAAAATGCAAAGTTTACCTTGAGAAGAAATTTTACCATGTTTAAATGTTAGCTAAAATAGCACAAACCAAATATCCCTGTGCTAAGAAAATAACCTGGGGACGGAGGGGAGGCTTTGCTCCTCAGCCAGTAAATCCTGCTTCCTAAGCTCTAGTGTGCATAAGGCTTTCCCACGGATCTCCTGTTGCCACGGAAACCTCTCTCAGTGTCTGGGCTCTAAACAGCTGACTCATTTCAAAGTCTGGCTCTCAAACTCTCAGCTCACAGCTTAGAGAGACAAATGGAAACAAAGAACAGCACAGAAACAATGAAATACCAATATATACCATTCCATTACAAAGTGAATAAATTATGTGTCTTGAATAAAGGGACGGGGTAAGGTCGTGCAGATCGCCGGTGGCTATAGACTGCAGTCCAGGTGCCCTAGAAACGCAACGGAGGCCAAGGTCAGTAAGAAGAGATTTCCGTCCTTTGGACTTCGTGACCCAGAATAAAACCAAAGCTTAAAGAGATTCTCCATAACTCCCTCATATCAAAATAGGCTAACCAGCTACGTATGTAAACACAAGCAAAGAGCGTGAGCAGCAGGTTAGCTAGCATGGGATGGGGTGCGGGGAGAGATGGGGGAGGGTAGGGGTATCTTAGAAAAGCCCAAAGTCGGCTCGGGCAGTGTCCAAACAAAGCTCGCAGGTCTCTCTTCCAAGCACGTTCTAAAGGGGCCTTCCTGTTTTAGTGCCTTTGGAACCTATTAAGTCAACATATTCCATGAATACACGGAGCCATGTTTGGAATCTCAGAATGAGGGAATAAGTGTCCCAGCACTCTTATCCCTGTCAACTGGCCCGGAAGGTATGGTGGGATTTTCTGTTTTTCCATTTACAACTGATAATGATGATAGGCAGCAATGGAACTTTGAATCTGAACTCCTGAAAAAGTGATTTACTTAAAAAATTTTTTTAAAAATATTTGCTTATTTTTGAGAGAGAGAGAGAGAGAGAGAGAACGAACCTGAGTAGGGGAGGGGCAGAGAGCAAATGAGACACAGAATGCGAAGCAGGCTCCAGGCTCTGAGCTGTCAGCCCAGAACCCGACGTGGGGCTCGAACCCATGAACCGTGAGATCGTGACCTGAACTGAAGTCGGCCGCTTAACCACCTGAGTCACCCAGGCGCCCTGTGATTTACTTTTATGTATTGAGGATCAACTTTAGTTTGGTAGCGAGAAACTTCCTTTTGAGTACCTAACATGGTAGGGATTAGGAAAAAATGCTGCCATGTGGATGTTTCAGATTTACATTTTTTTTTTTTTAATTTTGAGAGAGAGAGGGCGTGTGCGTGAGCGGGGAAGGGACAGGGAGAGAGGGAGAGAGAGTCCCCAAAGCCCCATTTGACGTGGGGCTCAAACTCACAAACCTGTGCCTTCACATTTTAATGTGGGAAATTATGTACATAATAATATATAAATTACATATAAAAATTATATAATCTTTTGTATTTTATATATATTTAGAATTGTTTAGCTTTCGTGAGATTCTATTGTCTCTGTTATCTTGTGCCTCTGAAAGCACTGGCCGTAGTACAGCTCAAATGAATATTTAAGCATCATTTTGTTCTATTTACCAATACAAATTCTTTGTGACTTTCCGCTGGGAAGGTCCAAGTCGGTAATACATGCCAGCAAAATAGTATCGGTGAAAAGATGTGGAAAGGATCATTAACCAATGCATATTGAGTCTGCAAAATATCCCAAGCACTGCTCCCAAACAGGCAGAGTGTTAATGGCAGTAAGCAAGGCTTGTCCTTTAATAAAAGTTGTAACTCTAGAGAAGTCATGTTGTGTGTGTCCAGACTTTGGTGAAGGATAATTGGCACGTCCAGTTTATTGTGGAACTTTCCACTCAATTCATTCTGTGCATTGCGGCTAAATTAGTGGGTTCTGCTGATGATCCTTGAGAGGCTAACTAAGCTGGTAAATCAAGGGAACGCTCTTGAACCAATATGTCTGGAATTTAGCAAAAAATACTGTGGGAAGCTGAATAATGGCCCATGAAATATGTTCACATTCAGAACCCTAGTATCTGTGAATACGTTAATTTACACAGCAAAAGGGACTTTGCAGATGTGATTATATTAGGGAACTGAGATGGGGAGGTCATGTGAAATATCCCGGTGGGCCCAGTGTAATCTGTCTCATAAAGGGGAGACGGGGTGGCTCAGTTAGTTGGGCGTCCGCCTCTTGATCTCTGCTCGGGTCATGATGCCAGGGCCATGGGATCAAGCCTCGGGAACTCTAAGAGCATAATTAGTGTCAGAGAGAGGGGGGCTGTGATAATGGAAGCAGAGGTTGGAATGATGCTTTGAAGATTGTTGAAGGGGCGGGAGGCAGGGAATGTGGGCATTCTCTGACACCTGGAAAGGACAAGGAGATATATTCTCCCCTGGAGTTTCCAAAAGGCACACAGGCCTTGGTTCTAACCAAGTCAAGGCCGCTCCAGACTTCTGACCTTCAGAATTGTAAGATAGTAAGTTTGTGTTGTTTTAAGCCTCTAAGTTTGTAGTAGTTCCATACAGCAGCGGTAGTCACTAATACAGCTGATACAGATGCTCATTAAATTCAGCAAAGAATTTCACTATAGCCTTAGAAACAAGAGGGAGAAACATGGACTAGATGATAGGATTGGTAAGTGGCCTCACATCTGGTGGAAATGTATACAATATGAATGGAGCAGTGTTAATGTGGGTAGAGAATGCCCCTGACATGCTAGCTGGCTTTGTGCTTGGCTTTGGCCCTTTCATCAGTTTCTCTGAAGACACAGAAGGCAGATGGCTTGGATTGCTCTCAAGGGAATTATGCTGAATGAAAACAACTCATCTCACAAGGTTAGATGCTGTATGATTGCGTTTAGATGGCTTTCATTTTTTTATCGCGGTGAAATTCACATAACATAAAATTAACCATTTTAAAGTGTACGTGTCAGTGGCTTTTAGGGCATCCATAAGCTGTTCAGCCACCACCTATATCAAGTTCAAATCATTTTTATCACCTCAAAGGGAAGCTCTGTACCCAGTAAGTGGTCACTCCCTATTCAACCCTCCTCCCAGCCCTTGGGCAAAACCAATTTGATTGTTTGTCTCTACAGGTTTGACAAGTCTGGATCGTTCATACAAATGGAATTCTGCAACATATGACCCTTTGTGTCTGGTTTCTTTCACTTAGCATAATCTTTTTGAGGTTTATCCACATTGTAGCATGTATCCATACTGCATTCCTTTTCATGGCCGAATAATATCCTATTGTGTGGACATACTACATTTGTGTATTCACTCACCCAGTGATGGAAGTTTCAGTTGTTTCCACATTCTTTTTTTTTTTTAAGTTTTATTTATTTAACTAATCTCTACACCCCACGTGGGGCTCAAACTCACGATCCTGAGGTCGAGAATCACGTGCTCTACTGAGCCAGCCCGGTGCCCCTTGCTGTTTCCACATCCTGGGTGTTGTGAGTAGTGCTGCTAAGAACATTTGTGTGCAAGTTTTTGTTTGAATGTTTTCAGATCTCTTGGGTGTGTTCATTCCCAGAGTGGAATTTCTGGGTCATATGGTAATTCTCTGCTTAACTTGAGGAACCACCAAAATGTTTTCCATAGTAGCTGCACCATTTTCCATTCCCACCAGCAATCCTTGCCAACACTTGTTATTTTGTATTATTATTTTTTTAATTATAGACATCCTAGTAGGTGTGAAGTGATATGTCATTCTGGATTTGATCTGCATTTCCCTAATGACTAATGATGTTGAGCATCTTTCCAAGTGCTTGTTTGTCATTTGGATATCTTTTAGGATAAATGGCTGTTCGAGTCCTTTATCCATTTTTTAATTGGGTTGTTTGGGGCTTTTTGTTACTATTGTTGAGTTGTCAAAGTTTTCCTATGTTCTGGATGAGATCCTAATCAGATATGTACTTTTCATATAGTTTCTCCTATTCTGTATTTTGTCTTTTCCCTGTCATGGTCATGTCCTCTGCACACAACTTTTTAAATGTGATGAAGTTCAGTTTATCTATTTTTTTCTTTTGTTGCTTGTGTTTCTGATGAATCCATTGCCAAATCCAGGGTCATGAAGATTTACACCTATGTTTTCTTCTATGAGTTATATACTACTTTCATTTAGGGTGTTGGTCCATTTTGTGTTGATTTTTGTATGTGGTGTGAGATAGGGGTCCAAATTTATGTTTTTGTATATGGATATACAATTGTCTAAAAACCATTAGTTGAAGAGACTGTCTTTCTCCCATTGATCGGTCTTGGGATCCCTGTTGAAAATCAATTGGCCATAGATGCTTGGATTTATTTCTGGACTCTCAATTCTATTCCATCGGTCCATGTGTCTATCCTTATGCAGCACCACACCATTTTAATCATGGCAGATTTGTAGGAAGTTTGAAATTGGAAAGTGTTTAAGTTTAACTTTGTTCTGTTTTCTAAAATGGCTTGGCTATTTGGGGTCCCTGGTAAATTTATATCAATTTTAGTATCAGCCTTTCCATATCTGCAAAAAAGGATGTGGAATTTTAATAGGGTAACATCAAATCTGTAGATTGATTTTGGTAGTGTTTGAATATTATCTTAACAATATTATGTCTCCAATCCATAAACATGGCATTTGTTTCCATTTATTTAAGTTCTCTTTTGTTTCTTTCAGCAATACTTTATGGTTTTCAGTGTATAAAATGTTTACCTCTTTGGTTAAATTTGCACATAGATATTTTATTCTTCTGGATGAAATCATAAATGGGATTTTCTTTTTCTTTCCTTTTAAAATTGTTTTTTAATGTTTATTTTTGAGATAGAGACAGAGCATGAGCAGGGGAGGGGCAGAGGGTGAGGGAGACATAGAGTCCAAAGCAGGCTCTGGGCTCTAGCTGTCAGCACAGAGCCTGACATGGGGCTCGAACTCACAGGCCGTGCTGAAGTCGGACACTCAACCGACTGAGCCACCCAGGTGCCCCTGGGATTTTCTTAATTTACTTTTCAGGTTGGTCATTTCTGGGATGTAGAATTACAAATGAATTTTGTGTGTTGATCTCATATCCTGAACTTCTGCTGAATTTCTTTTAATAGCATCAATATTTTGTGTGTGTGTGTGTCTGTGTATTCTTTAGGATTTTCCATGTAAAAGGGGGCATCTGGGTGGCTCAGTTGGTTGAGCATCCAACTCTTGATTTTGGCTCTGGCTCTGATCCCAGGGACGTGGGATTGAGTCTTGCATTGGGCTGCACTCTGTAGAGTCAGACAAAAATTATAAAGTATGGAAGAGTCAGAAAAAAATATTTTAAAAAATGATCTGAGTAGACATTTGTTCCAAGAAGTCCTATAGGTGACCAACAAGTACATGAAAAGGTGCTTAACATAACCAACCATCAGGGAAATGCAGACCAAAACTGCAGTGAGATACCACCTCACTCCCATCAGAGTGGCTAGAATAAAAAAGATAAGACATAATAAGTGTTGGTGAGGATGTGGAGTAAAGGGATATTTCAGCAGGGATATTTCAGCAGGGACTAAAAAACTATGTCAAGGATGTCAAAGAGGGATTCCCACACAGAAAGGGAGTTGAACTTGATCAACCTTGTTTTCTTTCATTTTTCTTTTGAGAGAGCGAGAGAGTGTGCATAGGGGCGGGTGTGCTAGTGGAGGAGGGGCAGAGGAAGAGGGAGAGAGAATCTCAAGCAGACTCTATGCTCAGCATGGAGCCTGATGCAGGGCTCAATCCCACCACGGTGAGACCGTGACCTGAGCCACAATTAAGAGTTGGATGCTTAACCGACTGGGCCACCCAGGTGCCTGGGCTTCATAAACTTTAAAATAGTTTTCAACACTGAGATTCTATGGCTCAAATCTAGGAAGGTGAACTGACCTATGGCAAAGTGGGTGATCGTCTCCCATGCTTGGATGCTTGGTCTCTGGCCATGGTGTTTAGCAGAAATCAGTGAGTTTTTAGAACGTTGGAAGGTGCCCACAACTGGCACTGGTATATTTTTTGTCACTTCAAGGCACCTGTGGACGGTCCTATACTTTTCCAGACAAGAGTAAGCTCAGGAATGCTTTGCTTCATTCATTCAGGCTGCCTGCAGATAGAGACCCTTTCCTCTGCTGCCTTATCGCCAGTTACATTAAATACAGTCTATGACCAGAGTTGATTAATACTGTAATGTAGTCAACATCCGTGTGAGCATATACAATGGCCCCCCTGCAGAAAAAGATTCCATTGAGCTAACAGATAGCAGTGATTCCGTGAGTGACAGTGAAAGTCGTCCTACACCATAACCCTCCTCTCTCGTCTCCCTCACACTAGCCACAAAGATTTTCAAAGGTAAGTGAAGGTTAATTTGTTTAGTTTTCTTTATATTTTGTATTTATTATTTTGTATTACAATATTGTAATCATTTTGATAAGAATATTTTGGGGTTGTGGAACGAATCATCTGAGTTTCCATCATTTCTTATTGGGAAATTTGCTTTGATATACAAATTATGTTATATATTATATTATATATTATAAGCATGTTTCTGGAACGAGTTATGCTTGCAAACTGTGGTTTTACTGTATATATGAAATTCTTAAGTGCAGACTTAGAAACGATTGTGTCTCTGTAAATGTTAAACAATTTTGAGTTTCCGTTTTCTCAATGATAAAATGAAAGTGACCATATATCTAGTTCGTAGGATTTCTATGAAAATTATATGAGATGATATGTTAATTATTTAGTTCTATGCCTGGCACATCAGGCTCCCAGTAATTCTCCTATATGCTTACTATTATATATATTTTTTTATGTTAGAGAGGGAGAGAGAGCGTGCAAGTTGGGGAGGGGGGGGGGGGGAGAGAGAATCTTAAGCAGGCTCCACGGTTAGCGTGGAGCCCGACATGGGGCTTGATCTCAACAACTCTGGGATCATGACCTGAGCTGAAATCAAGAATCAGACACTCACCCGACTGAGCCACCCAGGCACCCCCCATGCTTATTATTGATGTACATACGTTAGAGCCTTGATAGGCGGTGAAAGACTCCATTTGATGTAACATACAAATGTTCTTTCTCCAGGTTAAACTGCTCTTCTATGAACCTCACACACGCCCACATTTCACCCACGTTATTCCACACATTGGCATTGGCTTGAACAAACTCCTTTGCTACCTAAGGCTGCAACTGATGTTGCTATATAGAAATTGCAAACTGGATTAAAGACCAGAAATTCAATTTTATATATGCCCACATTGGCCCAGAAAAGCCATCTTGATCTTGTTTGGTTAGTTATATCCCTTGTGATGAGGATAATATATCGTTCTACAAAAATATTGGTTGTTAGCTTTTTCCACAAGTTTGTCTTTTCCTACCTGCAATCTCTCACTTTATATTCAGGTATATTAATTATGAGATGGTTCCACAAATAAGATAAACAGCAACTCCACCACATTCATTGTACTGGATCTTTTTATGGGATATTGACGAGCGAAGGTTAAAACTACATTGAGCGGCAATTTTCCTTCAATAAGATTTTCAATTCTGTCAACTGCAAGAATGAGCGGCCTTTATTGGTTCCCTGGCTTTCATCGTTTTAATTCGATCCCGATGATTCCCAAATGTCCATCGGCAACATCGAATGCTCCCCTGATACCTTTTGGTCATTTCCATTTGGCTGGCCCACTGGCACTGCCAACTTAATATGCCCAAAATATCATTTGTCATCTTCCCTAAAAATCTTACCCCTTCTTCATTGTTTCCCATGTCATCTATCTAGTCACTAGGATAGGACATTTGGAGTTACCCCAGACTCCCTCTCTCTCTAATCACCCCATTTAGTCAACCACTCAGACTTCTGGATTTTACTCCTACAAGTTTCTCCTGTCCCCTTATCTCCATCTCTCCGAACTACTGTGCTCGTTTAAACTAACATCATCTCTCCTGGATTAACCTAACATTAGTCTGTTTAGTAATTTCCCTGTCTCTACTCTTCTGTACTGGAATGTATGCTTCATGTGTTTTCAGAACAACCCATCTAAAAGAGAAGTCTGATTGTATCACTCTTTTGCCAAAAACTCTTCAATGGCTCACTGCTGTTCTCAAAACAGTACAAGTAGAGGTGCCTGGGTAGCTCAGTCGGGTGAGCATCCGAATCTTGATTTCCACTCGGGTCATGATCCCAGGGTTGAGCTCCTTGCTGAGCATGGATCCTGTTTAAGATTCACTCTCTCTCCCTCTGCCTCTCTCCACCCACCCCTCTCTCAAATAAAAATAAATAAAGCAAAACAAAAACCTAAGTACAAACTGCCTGATTTGGGAAACATAGTTTTTCATGATCTGACATCTGCCTACCTTTCCAGCTCTGTCTCTCATAATCTCTAAAGTGCACTTGACATTCCAACAACCCAGAAATATGTTCAGTTCTCTACATAAAGACTTGCCAGGTATAGAAAAGATAAATATAGGACATCCAGTTAAATTTGAATTTCAAATAAACAACGAATTTTTTTAGGAGAAGTATATCCCATGTAACCCGTTGTGTCTTACGTGTGTTTTTGTTCCCACTATCACATCTCCCTGGAATGCACTTGCTAATGTTAAGATTCAGCAGAATTACTATCTCTTGTAGGGCACCCGTCCTCCGCACTCCCTCCCTCGAACCCTGAGTGAATTAGAGGACTCCTGTCATCACATACTGTAACTGTTATTTTTTTGTATCTTTTCCTATCAGTGAGACTCCCTGAGGGCAGGGACCATTTGTCTCTGTATTGGCATCATCCAGAAGGGTGCCTGATATGTGGTAGACACTTTACAAATATTTGATGGATAAATGGTTCTCCTGACATTAATATTAATATTTTCTCCTTAAACCCAACATGAAGAATATTTTTGCCAGCACACGTGACAAAATTAGGAGAAAGCCCGTCTTAAAACAGAACTCCAAACTCAAAGCTGAGAGGACAGTATATTTTCCCCTAGAGATTAAAAAATTAAAATAAATTTAATGGCGACAATTAAACTTTTTAACCTTGTGAAACCTATCCTATTGTGTGAATTTTTAACAGCATCTTTGACCTCAAAACAATATGATGCAGTGGCTCATATTGTTTGATTTTCTATGTCTGTGCCTGCACATCTTTAAACTCCTATGTTTTCCATATTTCGAAGATGTGTCGGCATGGGAGAGTGCTATAAATCCCAGCTAACAACCTGAGAAGGAACTCACACTAACGCTTTAGTAGGTACAAATTTATTTGCCTGTTGCCTGCATTTTCTTTCACTAAAAATACATTTTTTACTTAGCCCTGGAAAAAGAGTGCGCTTGAATATCCATTAAAAAGTGAGTCAGCTGCAAATTTGATATTCAATTCTATGCTCATAGGGAGGACAGGTAAACACATTCATCAGTGAGTAAGCAGAGATTAGTCAGATGGAGAATCTGAACACTGCAGTGAAATTTCTGCTACCAGCCTATCCTGTTTTCAAAGCACGCTCTTTAGTAGTTCATTAAACTATGCAGTGATTCTTCAAAGGTATAGTATTTTGTAGTCTTAGTCATAGAGGTTGCAGCAAAATTTGCTTTATACTCTCCTCAAGGTACCTTGGGTCTGGCTGCTGAACAAGTACCTGAAAACGGAAGGATCCTGGCTTTCATAGCTTGCTGCAAAATATTTTTAATAACAGATGGGACTTGAGAGGGTATTAGTTTGCTAGGACTGCAGAAACAAACTGTGTGGCAGGAAACAACAGAAATTTACTGTTCCACGATTCTGGGGGCCGGAAGTCTGAAATCAAGATGTCAGCATTGTTGGTTCCTTCTGTGTGTCCTGAGGGGGAATCTGTTCCATGCCTATATTCTGGCTTCTGGTGACAGCTTACAATCTTTGGTGTCCCTTGGGTTATGGGAACATCGCTCCGATCTGTCTTCGTCTTCATATGGCATTCTCCCTGTGTGTCTGTGTCTTCACATTGTTTTCCCTCTCTCTGGAAGGGCGCCAATCATACTGGGTTCTGGCCCACCCCTAATGTCTTGAGTACATCTAGAAAGGCCCTCTTTCCAAAGACGGTCACATTCACAGGTATTGGGCGTCAGGACTTCCACAATTCAACTCACAACAGGGAGGAATCTATCAATCTCTGAAATTGTAGACAAAATCAGGAGTTTTATGCACAAATGAGAGCATTTTCTTGGCAAGAGTTTCCATCTCCCTTACTTTCGTCGAATTCTGAAGGAGATCCATACCCTGAAACATTAAGAGCCACACTCTGAATAAAAGCAGCGTTGATGGGAACGGCAGAAAGGGTGTCCTTGACAAAGTTTTGGAGTATTCTTTGAAAGCTGCTAGGTAACTTCAGGATGAGTGTTGTATATCCAGTTCATGATTCAAGAGTCTCTCTTATGCTTACTGTCCGTGAAGGGCCGGGTAAGGGAAAAGTGAAAGCCCTACTAGATCCTTCTATTTTTTTTCATTAAATTTTTTTCAAGTTTATTTATTTATTTTGAGAGAGAGAGAGAGAGAGAGAGAGAGAGAGAGAGAACAGGGGAGGGGCAGAGAGGGAGAGAGGGAATCTCAAGCAGCCTGATGCGGGGCTCGAACTCACAAACCTTGAGATCATGACCTGAGCCAAAATCAAGAGTCGGATGCTTAACCAACTGAGCCACCCAGGCACCCCTAAGCCCTACCAGGTTCTTTTAAGTGCAGAGCATGGCTTCAAACGCTTTGCCTTTTGCCCATTCGTGATGGGATTATCCCTATTTCCTTATATAGATATTCAAAAGAACATTCCAACTTCCTGCCTGTATGATATGGATGTTGTCATGCTTAGCTGTATTGAAAATGTAACAAAAGCCTTTAAAACTGCAGAATCTTTGCTGACTAGATGTAATGTTGTTTTATGAGGCCAGCTCAGCACTAGTCTTGCTTACTTTTTAAGTCACACGTGTTGGCTGATGATTGTTCTACTTCCGTGGGAGTTGTAAGCTCCAAGAGATTTGTTGAAAGAAATGTTTTAATTTAAAACAGCATGGATAGCTAGTGAAAATATATAGCAGCCAGGCTTTCAGGTATATGATTCAGAATAATTAGGCAGAGATTTATAAGATGCTGATTTCATACTAATTATGTCTCATGACAATGACGTTTTAGGTTCTAAGTAGCTAAGTAGCGATTACTTATAGTTTGAAATGCGTATGTTAAATGTAGGTATCTACTCCACTGACAACGATTTTACCCCAGTTTGAGCAATTTCACTGGCTTAGCTGTGATAATGGGGAGGCCAGTTATTCATGTAGATAAAGTGTGTGCTAATTAGGTTTGCAGATGACACTAACTAGTGAATTTGCTGGTACATTTAAAATGGGATTTAAATTCAAAGTGACCTATGTAGAGACCCGGTCTTTCAGAAACAGAAATTTAATAGTTGTAAGTGCATCGTCTGGCATAGTTGGGTAGAATGAGTAGCTGACTCCTAGCTACCTCCCTACTTCTTGCCTCCCATCCATTGCACCCCTCAAAAATGTTTTTTTATCAAACATAACTCTGATCATGTCCGTATACTTCTCAAAAACCATCAGTGGCTCCCCATTGCTCAACACATTAGGTACAGAATCCTCACTCTGGCGTTTAAGGCCTCAATATTTATTTATTTATTTATTTATTTATTTATTTATTTATGTCGGCAGGATCCCTAGATATTTGGAAATGAAATCATACGTTTTTACTAACCTGTGCTTCAAACGAAAAACTGAAGGAAATTAGAAAATATTTTGAACTGAATGAAAACCTAAATATAGATCGGAATTTATGGCACTTCACTAAAGCAGTGCTAAGTGGGAAATTTATGTCATTAAATGCTTATATTAGAAAGGAAGTTCGGACTCAGTTTAATAATATCAGCTGCCGCCTTAAACTATAAAAAGAAAAAGTAAATTAAATCCAATGCAAATAGAAGGAGAGTAACAATATATATAAAGGCAGAAATCAGGGGCGCCTGGGTGGCGCAGTCGGTTAAGCGTCCGACTTCAGCCAGGTCACGATCTCGCAGTCCGTGAGTTCGAGCCCTGCGTCAGGCTCTGGGCTGATGGCTCAGAGCCTGGAGCCTGTTTCCGATTCCCTGTCTCCCTCTCTCTCTGCCCCTCCCCCGTTCATGCTCTGTCTCTCTCTGTCCCACCCTCTCTCTCTGCCCCTCCCCCGTTCATGCTCTGTCTCTCTCTGTCCCACCCTCTCTCTCTGCCCCTCCCCCGTTCATGCTCTGTCTCTCTCTCTGTCCCAAAAATAAATAAACGTTGAAAAAAAAATTTAAAGGCAGAAATCAATGAAATTGAAATTACAAAATGATAAATAATTATCAATGAAACAAAAACTTTTTTTTTTAAAGATCAGAGAAGCTGAAATAGCCAAGATTTTTCTTTTTTAAAGACTGTTATAAACCAAAAGCTTTGGACATTGTCTTAGCTTAGATATGTTAGGCTCCCATAACATATAGCCATAAACTGGGTGGCTTATCAACAACAGAATTTTATTTCTCACAGTTATGAAGGCTGGAATTGTGAGATGACGCCGGCATGGCTGGGTTCTGGTGAGAGCTCTCCTCCAAGTTCTTGACTGCCGACTTCTTGGTATCCTAACGCAACAGAAAGAGAGCTAACTGGTTCTCCGGCCTCTTATGAGGGTACAGCCCCATTCACAAGGGCTCCACCTTTGTGAACTAAATACTTCCCAAAGGCCCCACCTCCAAACACATGAACTTGGGGAAGACACAAATATTCCGTCTATTGTAGACCTAGCTTAAAGTATATGACTCTGAGCACATAGAGAAAAAGATTTACAGCAGTTTGCAGAAAGGGCAAAGATGATAGGACACTTAGAATCATAAATGACGTATTAGTAATTTGTAATTGTTGGGATATAGTCATCAAATTATTTGGATTTACAGCAAATGCATATAAAGGCAACAAGTTAATGTGGGAAAATAAGGCCCAGTTTTAATTTTGCAGGGGGGAAATGCTAGCTCAATATTACATGGTGTTGGGACAAAAGTGGTATGTTGGCAGATACCGGTAATTAATTCACTTGCATCTTTCTTTAGAGAAGGTGAACCTATATTCTTTTTTTTTTTAATTTTTTAAATGTTTGTTTATTTTTGGGAGAGAAAGAGACAGGGAGGGCGAGTGGAAGAGAGGCAGACAGAGAGGGAGACACGGAATCCGAAGCAGGCTCTAGGCTCCGAGCTGTCAGCACAGAGCCCGATGCGGGGCTCGAACCCATGCACCGTGAGATCATGACCTGAGCTGAAGTCGGACACTTAACAAGAACCTATATTCTAAAAGGGAAAAAAAAAAGCCACAAAAGTATTATGAGATGGTTCCATTGCAAAGAAGTAAACAATACGGGCGGATTTTACAAGTTAAAATCTATACGAACACCTTTGGATCCAAATCACTCGGTAAAACTCTGGGATTCTGATCGGTTTCAGAAGGAGTGCCATGATCGAAAAAATAAAGAGAAAATGCTCGCTTTGAGGAGAGCAGCTGTGCAGTTGTTCTAAAGTAGAACAAGTAATCCAGTAAAATCCTAGGGCACACAAATGATATGGAATGGCACGGATGACCATTAATGGCTTCGTTTGGGCAGGGTGTGGATGAAATCATTAAAATGGCAGAATTGTTGAGTGCAGAATGTGAGCCTGTGGGAGCTAAAAACAAAGCATGTAACATGTATCAAAGCAAATGGTATCAAAATGATGACCCAGCACTTTTCACATGGTATTTACTTTGTAAAAGATACTGTGTGTTAAGAAACTGGTGATAGTGGTGCGCTGGTCTACGAAGGAAGGATAAACATTCTTGTGAAAATGTTGCATCAATCAGGAAAATAAAAATGCATTTCAGGCCCGACTGGAAGTATTGCGGTGATGACTGAAGAATCTATTTTTAAAATAGCATCATTTATTTATTATGAGCTTTGACAAGAGGCATAAACAACCCTCCTCGTAATGAATGTGATCATTGTAACTCCTTCTCCTAGAATTGTCTGTATGCTATGCTTCCTGTAAATATTGGATTCAATCAAATCACGGAGAATATGATTTAGATGTAAATATAATTCCCTCATTTAAAATATGTGAATACTTTTTCTGGAGAGAGGGCTTCAAAGAGAAGACCGATTCTTACCTGTGTAGCGTTGTCTTGGAAAGCGTGAGCTACACACAGCTAATGAAATGGATTGCATTGTGTTTTCTTTCTAGTCGGACAAGCAGGAGGCATGCCAGAGGTGGGTGCAATCCGGCAAGAGGTTGATCACTGTTGTAAACAAATCGTCCAGAGAATGTGTGCATTTATTTTCAGGAGTCAAGGTCACATTTTAAAATATTTGTATTTGTATTTTTTGTAATGTTTATTTTGAGAGAGAGAGAGACAGACAGTGCACGAGGAGGGGAGGGGCCGGAGGACAGAGAGGGAGACACGGAATCGGAAGCAGGCTCCAGGCTCTGAGCCGTCAGCACAGAGCCTGACGCGGGGCTCGAACCCACGAACCCTGAGATCATGACCTGAGCTGAAGTCAGATGCTCAACCGACTGAGCCACCCAGGCGTCCCGAAAATATTTATATGTGTAATTATAAAGGTAATTCATGTGTTTCGTAAGTGTTGGAAGTTTTTGAAACCATACGTAAGAAAATAAAGGGATCGCTTAACACTTCTGCTAGCAGAGAATAACCTGTGAGTACTTTGCTGTTATTCTCCCAGCTGTAGGTTAGTATGTCTGTTAACATAAATGTGTCTCACAGCCCCTCAGTCCTGATTTTTAATTTGAATAAGATTGAAATTTGGGGGCATCAATCATGCCTAATTTAGATTTTAAATTTGGACTATGGGACTTCTAGCCACGGTGAAATAACAGGAACCCAACTCCTACCTGATAGACCTAAAAATACGAATGAAAACTATGAAACAATTTTCAGTTTATTAGACATCTGGCCGTGAAGGACAGCGACCTCTAAGAGATGGAAAACAAAGGAGGTAAGTTCTAGGGCACCCTAGTTTATTTGCCCAGGAGGATAATGCATGTGTGCAAGGGGGGGGGGGGGGGGCGGCTGGACAGTCTCCTTGAGTTCAGATGGAGCCGGGAGTCCAGGAAGGCCAGGGTAGCTAAAATTGGCAGGACAGGATGCTAAGAGGAGATTGCTGTACAGAAAGAGAACTCTGGAAATCACACAGGGCTGGGAGTAATTCCTGTTCCCATTAGAGTAGAAACCCTCATAATTTGTGTGGCATTAGGGTACTTGACAGGGTTCTGCCTTTGCAGTGAAAACATGGGTACAACGTCAGGGAAGGCCCTCTGTGTTATTTATTGTCTTTTTGTGTTTTTATTTTTTAATATTTTTTAAATGTTTATTTTTGAGAGAGAGCACGAGTGGGGGAGTGCCACAGAGAGGGAGACACAGAATCCGAAGCAGGCTCCAGGCTCCGAGCTGTCAGCACAGAGCCCGACACGGGGCTCAAACTCACAAACCGTGAGATCGTGACCTGAGCCGAATTTGGACACTTAACCGACTGAGCCACCCAGGCACCCCTATTGTTTTTGTTTTTGTTTTTTAGAGAGAGAGCACATGAATGTGAGTGTGAGTGGGGGTCAGGGGCAGAAGGAGAAAGAGAATCCTGAGTAGGCTCTACACTCAGCACTGAGCCCGATGTGGGGCTCGATCCCATGAACCTGGGATCATGACCTGAGCCGAAATCAAGAGTCAGACGCTCAAGTGACTGAGCGACCCGGGCACCCCGACTTTTGTTTTTTTAAACCAGAGCTAACATGTCCACCAAAGAAACCATTGTTCACCTCCTAGGACTCAGGGGTTTTAGGAATTCAGCCCCTGTAGTTGTTTGCTTACACAGTGGTTTCCGTGGTGTTTCCTCCTCCACTACCTAGGAGAGATGTTTTGGTGTTTGACCATCTAGGTGAGCTTGTTCATTTGCTGATGTCATCAGTGGCCGGTTTCAAATAATATGTCTTATTAGACTCTTACCTGCAAATATCAGTGTGGTTTCAAGAACCATCCCTAAAGTCAGGGTTATAGCCTAAGAACCAGATTATGAGCAAATCAGACTCTACTTGCCAGCTCATTTGAAAGTGTGTTGCAGACGCCAGGAGGGGCGCTCAGGCATCTGACCATCCTCCAAAGTACACTTTTACTGCTAAGGGCCTGTTGCTATCAGGGTTCCGGAAAGAGGGATGGCCAGCCAGCGGGACATCCTTTTGCAGAGAGTCTGGGGGAAGGCAGGCGATTGGGGCTGTTCATTGGGAGCACAGGTCTCCAAAGGAAGAAAAAGTGATGAGCGGTCAGCAGGCCGGATTCTAGAGCTGGACAGGGAGGCAGACAGAGGGAGATCAGGGGAAGGGTGCGGTCACGCCCGAAAGTGCCGGGATTGAGACACACACCAGCACGTGGGCAGTCGCCTCCCCAGGAGCTCTGGGGCTCAGGCAGGCCGGACGGTAGGGAAATAAAGCCCGGACAGTCCACAGACAGTGTTTGATTCTCATTGTCCCCTTCCTTCTTTGGGCCTACTTTGGACACAGGGACCTTCTCTTTGTTGCCTGAAAGACATTGGAAAGAAATGAGCCAGAAGACAGAAAGGTGAGCCTCAGGCTGGGAGGAGGGAGAACAGCCTGGGTTTAGACGAATTCAGACCAGGCATCTAGCCCCAGCCCTGTCACGTAGGAGACATGTGACCTTGGGCAAACTGCCAAGTGCTGTGAGCATTAGGTTCTTTACCTGTGAAGTGGGCTTGATGAGTCCTGTCTTGTAGGACCTGCTAGAATGATATATTGGCACAGTGCTTGGCTTTTATGGGATCTTTAATAGCCGTGACTTTTTTTTTTTTAATGTTTATTTTTGACAGAGCGTAAGCAGGGGAAGGGGAGAGAGGGGGACAGAGGATCGGAAGCTGGCTCTGAGCTGTCAGCACAGAGCCCGATGCGGGGCTTGAACTCACAAGCCGTGAGATCATGACCTGAGCTGCAGTCAGTTGCTCGACCAACTGACCCACCCAGGTGCCCCAAATAGCAGTAATTTCTATGTGATTTTGACCCCAAACTTTATCATGGTCTCATCGGGGATTGACTGTGCGTGTGTTTTCCACGACATCTCAGAGAATGAGCAGCTCCAGGGAGCAAACCACCAAGTGAGCCCCAAATGCTGCTTTGTAAATAGAAAGTGTCCCTGTTAGTGGATATATTATTTAATTTGGATATGGGGAAGTCTTCCCCAGCAGAACGCAACTCATAGCTCCTAGAATTGGAGTCAAGGACTAACTGTTCCTCCCTCCCAGCTGCTCTTGCATCCAAACCACAATTTTCACTCATTTCACCCCCACCGAAAGTCTAGCCCTTGCTTAGAGATGACCACATCACGCTCAAGATAACCTAATTAAAATGCCCTTTCAAAGGCGTGGGGCCTCGGCTTTCCCAGGCCAAGGAAAAAGCGCCAGCTCCCCCGCACCACTTCAAAGGACTGTCACCCTATTCTCAGGAACTCTTGTAGACAATGCATACAGAACACTATCTGTGCACTGCGTTCAGTGGCATGGGGACAGGGGTGCCGTGTGTCTTCCATACGTGCCCCAGGTGGAGACTTCTCTCTGGTTTACCCACGATCCCCAAGGAATTGCTAAGAGCAGTTTTCTATTCTAGACTTTTCTCTTACTTGTAAAACACTTGCAAGAATAAATGAGCCAGTGACCCAGGGCTTTCATTTATTAAAATTTAATTTCTCATGCACACTTTAGCCAAACAAATCCAGGTACAGATCTTTAATTTTACTAGCCAGCAGAGTAAACGGGATTCAGGAATCCTAGCATGACCGTCTTGTACATTTCCCCCTCTATTTCTCCATCCCATCGATTTTATTGCCGGACTCTTGAGTATTTTTAAGGAAATTCCACTATCTGTGCCATGCTATTTTCTTCCAGATCAGAAAATAAGATCGAAAG
Organism: Acinonyx jubatus; assembly: GCF_027475565.1. Taxonomy (NCBI): domain Eukaryota; kingdom Metazoa; phylum Chordata; class Mammalia; order Carnivora; family Felidae; genus Acinonyx; species Acinonyx jubatus. The sequence continues at coordinate 110,864,252 of NC_069389.1, read as the reverse complement.
TTTCCCAATATGTTTTCCAGAAGAGCAAAATTCTTATTCTTAAACCTAATGAACAGCAGTAAAGATGTGACCAGGGTCATTCATGAACCTAGACCATGAAGCTAACCTTTTGGAAGCAAGAGCATTTGAAAAATACCAAAACGAAAAAAAAAAAGATAAAATCTGCAATTCCGTCCTCCACCGTTTAGAACTTCGACTGCCCTCTTCAACCACAGAGTGGAGGATCTTCCTCAGGCTTCACTCAGGGCAAGAGAAGCTGCCGGACGGGACACTGGAACCTTCACTGGCTGTGACAGTAGTACCATCGGTGGTGGCCACTGTGGCCCGGGCTCGCTCTCTCTCGTCTCGCAAAGCTTCTCCATACCAGTACGGGAAGGAAGTGGGGTCACTGCCAGTGACCTTGGAAAAAAACTGCAGGACTTTCATCTTGCTTGTTTCAGCGTGGGCCCTGGGACCCCACAGGAGTTCGTACTGTGGAGGATCGCTGTGGGGCACCTGCTGGTATACCAGGTACTTTTCCTGCACTAAATCTTCGGTGATGAGCTTCCTGGGTTCCCCATAGATGAAATCCTTCCTCCCAGCATACACTCCGATCTCGCTCAGCACCCTCCAGATCCTATCCTCAGGGGCATGGTCGCCCTCCATAAAGATCACACCCAGGATAAGGATCAGGAGGCCGGTCTTGGGCATGCCCTGGTCGTCACTCAGCATCCCATCGTAGGTGAGGTCTAGGGTTTTGATAAGCACGTAGGAGTGGTTGATGGGGTTCACTTCCTTCACTTCAAGGCCAAAGACAATCTCCATGCACTCACAGGCTTTCTTGAAGATCATGGGGAAGTGGTTCTTGTGCTCTTTGATGCTCTTCAGCATTTCCGCCTTTGTGATGGGCTTCTTTGCTACATACTTGCCACTCAGAAACTGCAGCAATTTAGCTACCATCTCATCCAGGACATCGTCAGGCAAGATCGCCGGGTCTGGTGGAGCCTGGGAGGCACCTGCATCCTGTCTTGGGCGGCCGGAGCCCTCATTTGATTTGCTCGATAGAGTGGCTTCGACGGCGGGGGAGGAAGAGCAGGCTTCCCCTGACTGCTGGAGAACACCTGGGTTTCCAGCAGCAGGCACCGCCTCTGGGGCGCCCTGGATCAAAGGAGAGAGAGGAGAAAAGGCAGTTTCCTTCTCCTCAGTTGCAGGAACCTGTGCAGTTACCAGGCCCTGAGCCTCTCTTTGGGCCTTAAGGCCTACTTCAAGCTCGTGGCTCTGACTCTCACTGTGAGACATGATGACCGGTGTCGGGGGCAGCAGGCAGAGGTATGGGCAGCAGGTGGGTGACGGCAACCAACTGGCCTGAGGGAGAGAGGAACAGCGTGAAGGACTCAAGTGTGTCAGCTCCGACAAAGGCCATCATAGCAGGTGTTCCCTTCCTTAGTGCTCTAGGGATCTCCTGTCTTCCTGATTGGAGAAGGGCTGGACGGACTCTGGGGATCTCTCTTCTGGAACAGGCGGTCATCTGTCCTTACCTTGATGCCTGCCAGGGTGTGGGACTCCTCCCTCTGCTGACCTGAGGTCACCTTCCTTAACCCAAGACCTCACCGCCGTGAGACAAGAGAGGAGGAAGCGAACGGGGTGCCACATTCAAACGCCATGCCCTGGGTCCTATCTTGTCTGACGGCAGGGGCAGCTGGGCCCCATCTGTTCTTGAGTAGGGGTCCACCGCATCCTCCATCCTCACATTAACTCCTGGCAGAACCTTAGACTCATGCCTCTGCTGACGGCCTCCAGCTCCTTGAGACCACCAGGTAGTTCAAGTAGCAGTGAGGGTGCATTACCTCTGGACACTGTATACCAGGGTTTCCCTAGGCAGAAGCAGGGGGGAGAAGGGGACTTATCTCTCCAAGGGCCAGAGGTGGGGAGAGCCCCCAATCCTTATTCAGGGTCCTCATTTTAACTCCTGGGAGAGCCTGGGGTTCCTCTCTCCATGGCCTGACATGACTCCCTCTGCTGGTGTGAGGCTGTCCTGTCAGACCAAGGCCTTCACTTCCTTGAGACCAATGAGACAAGTGAAGAGGTGTCACATCCACCCATCCCTGCCCAAGATCTTCCAGGGCTGACAGCAGGGGTTAAGATCCAGGAGGATGTTTTGGGATGGTGGCTCGATTTCGTCATCCCTCCTGGTACTTAACTCAGTGGCCAGCAGGAGCTGAGATGCCTACTTCTGGTGGCCTGAGTGGCCTTTCCAGACAAAGATCCTTACTTCCCTGAGATCCACCCCCCGCCCCTGCCATGCCAGCTGGAAACAGGGGGGACTCAGGTAGACTGACATGCTCCTGGGCTACCAGGGGCAGGGCAGGTTTCTGTGGGGACCTCTTTGTCTGGAGTGGAAATTACCCTTAGCCTTCCATTAGCAATTCGTATTGGGCCTGCATTCCTTCCTTTCTGCAGACCTGAGGCTGCATCCCTCACCCCGAGGCTCTGTCTCCTGGAGAGGCCAAATAAGTGAGGGGGTGACAGGGGGTTGCAGGAAGATGCTTCTGCCTTACAGCTCTACTTAGAGCCTCGCAGGGCTGACGGCAGGAGCAGGACAGGGCTGGAGACCCCTCTATCCACGGCTGAAGGTCCTCCAGTCCCACATCAGAGTCCTCACCTTGACTCCTGCAGGGCTGGGGCTCCTTCCCCTGTACTTGCGGTTGCACCTCTCAGACCAAGGCTGTCCCCTCCCTAATGCCACCGAGAAGGGACTGAAGCTGGGCTTCGGCCTCCCGGGCCTGCCTGGTGTATACTAGGGCTGATGGCCTGGGGTTGTGTGGGTCTCCGCGCAATTCCCTCCGTGTTCTGGCTTGAGGGTGACCCCCAGCTCTCCTCAGGGTATCCCTATTTATTCCTGGGAGGGCCTGAAGCCACTTTTTGTTGACCTAAGAATGTTGCCCTCAGGGAAACGCCCCCATCTTCCAAAGACACTAGGCAAGGAGGTGAGCAGGGCAGACGGGGCATCTGTATCTGACAGCCCTGGCTGGGGCCCCTCACGGCTGAAAGACAAGACAGGTTTCTGTGGGGCCCGCCCTATCCTCTCGGCCCTAAAGATCCTCACCCTTCTACCTGGCAGGGTCTGAAACTCCTCTCTTCGATCACCAGACATTGGATCCTTCAGATCAAGGCTCTCACTTCCCTGAGACCCCCGATTCGGAAACAGAAGGAGGTTCCGCCTGACGCTATCTTCCAGGGTCCCCGGGGGCTGACAGAAGGGGTCACAAGAAACTTCTGGAGAGGTTCCTTAGGGTTTGGGGGGGGGGGGCGGGGCAGAGCCACAGTCCTTCCCGAGGACTCCCCACGGACTCTCGCCGGGGCCTGCGCCCTCTCCCTTCGGCGAACCCGAGAATGAGGCCCGCAGGCCGAGGCTGCCATCTCCCAGAAACCACCCACAAGGAAGTACAGAGGGTTGGGGGAGGCGCCTCGGCCTAAGCGCCCTGCTCCGGGCCACCCAAGGCCGGCGACCAGGAAGGGTATCTGCGTGCCCCCCCCCCCACCCGCTTTATCCGGAAAGAGGTCCCCTCGGCCCTCCATAAGGGTCTTCACCTTGAGGCCTGGCAGAGCCCGGGCCTCCTCCCTCTGAGGACTTGAGTTCACGCCCCTCAGACAAAAGCCTTTTTCCCCTCAGGCTCTCAAAATGGAGGCCCGTATTTGGCCCGTCTGGGGCCCTGCGCGGGGCCTGTAAGGCAGACGACGAGCGAGGTGGGGGTGGAGAGCGAGAGCTCCTCCTCAGCCCTCATTCTGGGTTCTCACCTTAACCTGGCCACCCCAGCCGGCGGCACGTCCCTCCGACCACCGGGGCCCGCTTCCCGTCAGAGAAAGCGAGGCCCTCAGGCTCCCAAGATGGACGTCGGTATCAACCACATCCGGGACCCCGCGGGGGTCCTTCCGGGTAGACCACAGCGGGTGGGGGAGGGGCGTTGGGGCACGTGCTCCGCGGTGAAAGCTACCGCCAGCCCTCCCTCTGAGTCCTCACCTGACGGGTGCTGGAACCGGCCCGTCCCTCAGGTGCCAGAGCTGAGCCCACGCCAGGGACTCCTCCCTCTGGCGACCTGAATCCACGCCCCAAGTGATGAAGACAGCCTCGCGGTCCCCCGGACCGCCCTAAGGCGGAAGTCAGGTATGTCACTTCCGGGAACTCTGCCTGGGGCCTTCCAGGGACGATTGTGGGGGCAGGGAAGAACTCAGAGCCGTTTGTGTCTGGAGAGAGGACCCCTGGCTCCTCCTCCTGGTTCTTTACCTTGAACTCCCTCTTCTGACGGGAGTCCAGCCCGCTCAGAGGGAACCTCGCTTCCCTCAGATTCCGAAAGGCAGGACGCAACACATCCCTGTCCTCAGCCTGGTGTTTCCTAGAGTTGATAGTAGGGGCGGGTCCCAATCTACTTGGGATGGGAAAACCCCTGACCCTTACCTTGACTTATTGCACTGGCCGAGTCCCCCGCCCCCTGTTGAACTGAGGCCTCATCCCTCAGGTCAAGGCCTTTATCTCACCAAAAGAGGAGGCAGGCTCCGTCTTGGCATGACGGGCCCGAGTGGGGTCTGTCCGAGCTGACAGTAAGGGCAGGCTTGCGGCTCCCTATATATTGTGGGATACTCTGCAAGTATTTATATTTCTTCCTGATAGGGCCTCTACCCTCTGCCTTTATAAGGCCCCCTGAGATGCCCACCGCACAAATGCAGACGATGTGAGTGGTAAGTGATAATTGTTCCTGGGGCCTCCCCGGGGCTGAAAGCAGGTGTGCATGCCTGTGGGGCCCCTCTGTTTGGGGTGGGTGGCTAATTCAGCTCTCCATAAGGGTCCTCACCTTAATACCTGGCAGGGCCTGGGGTTCCTCCCTCTGCTAGCCTGAGTCCTGCCCCCTCAGATCAAAGCCCTTACGTCCCTGAAAATGTACCCCTTCTCTAGTAGAAATCAGGCTCTGCCACATCTGGTCATCACGTGCCAGGGCCTCTCATGGCTAACAGCTGGGGTAGGATGGGCGTGGGGACCTATCTCTTCTGTGGTGGGAGTTCTTGGTTCTCCCTCAGGGTTACTACCTTGACTTCCAGCACTGAGTTGGCCTTCGCCTTCCATGGACTTAAGCCTGACCGCTTTGAACCAAGAGTGGAACACAACCCCCCAGGTTTGTTGTCTTGGCACATACAGGTAAGGCAATAAATCTGTAAATAACTTAAGGACAATTAACATTTCCGGCATTCTGAATCTGTCAGGAACATTTTATAGTTGTCTCCATGAAGGTCTTGAACATTTTTGTGAAGCTTTTTCTTAGGTGATCTTTGGATTTTCATGCCGTGGTGAATGGGATACGTAAACAATTTTCATAATGCACTTATCATCCTCCACTTCTTTGCGTTTTCCCAGAGACAAATCAATAAAAGGTTGCAGTGTCAATGAGACAGAGGGTAGTGTCTTTTTACAAAATTTATTTTTTCCAGCTTTATTGAACTGTACTTGACAAATAAAAATTGCATGCCTTTAAGGTATATAATATGATGTTTCGATACGTATTGTGAAATGACTATGACAGTTGAGCTAATTAACATATCCGTCACCTCCCATAGTTACCACTGTGTGTGTGTGTGTGTGTGTGTGTGTGTGTGTAGTGAGAACACATGAGGTCAACCCTCTTAGCAAATTTTAAGTATATAGTAGAGTATGGTCAACTATAGTCACCATGCTGTGTATTAGATCTCCAGGACTTATTCAGCCCAGGTAACTGAACCTTTATACCCATTTCCCGCACACCTCAGCCCCTGGCAACCACCATCCCACTTGGCTTTTATGAATTCGACTTCTCTAGATTCCATATATAATTGAGATCATGCATCCTTTTCTGTCTGACTTACTACACCTAGAACAATGGCCTCCAGGTTCGTCGATATTGTCACAAATAGCAATTATTTCCCTCTTCTTAAAAGCTGAGTAATATTACAATGACACAAGGGAGTATATGCTAATGAACAATATACAATATTATATATTAATAATATATAATGATATATTAATATAGATCACATTTTCATATATATCTCCCATTTTTATATATATTTCACATTTGCTTTATCCATCCATCCATTAATTGACACTAGGTCCTTTCCTTATCGTGACTTTTGCATATAACGCTGCAATGAACATGGAGTGCAGATAGCTCTTTCAGATACTGATTTCATTTTCCTTTGGATACATACCCAGAAGCGGGACCGCTGGATCATATGGGAGTTCTATGTTTTAAAGATGTTTGTTTATTTTTGAGGGAGGGAGGGAGAGAGAGAGAGAAAGAGAGGCAGAGAGAGAGAAAGGAGGACAGAGGATCCAAAGCAGGCTGTGAGCTGACAGCAGAGAGCCTGACGCGGGGCTCGAACTCCCGAACCGCGAGATCATGACCTGAGCCAAAGTCGGACCCTTAACCAACTGAGACACCCAGGAGCCCCGGGAGTCCTGTTTTTAATTTTTTGAAAAACGCTCCTGCTGTCTTCCATGACGGTTGCACCAATTTACATTCCCACTGACAATGTACAAGGATACCCTTTTCTTCACATCCTTGCCGGCCCTTGTTACTTCATCTTTTTGGTAATAGCCATCCTCGCGGGTGTACGGTGATGGCTCACCGCAGCTTTGATTTCCATTTCCCTGCTGATGAGTGATGCTGAGCACCTTGCCATATAGCTGTTGGCCGTTTGCATGTCTTTGGAGAAATGTCTATTCCGGTCCTTAGCCCATGTTTTAAAATTCAGGCGATGTATTTTTTGCTATTGGGTTGGTCAAGATCCTTATATACTTTGGACATTAACCCTAATCAGATATGATTGGCAAATATTTTCTCCCATTCAGTACGCTGCCTTTTCACTCTGTTGATCGTCTCCTTTGCTGTACAGATACTCTTCAGTTTGATGCAATCCCCCTGGTCTCCTGTTGCTTTTGCTGTCTGTGCTTTTGGTGTCCTGGCCAAAAAATCTGAGACCAATGTCTGGTTTTTTCCCCTGTAGTTTTACAGTTTCAGGTCTTCCATTTAAGTCTTTAATCCATTTGGAGTTGATGTTTGTGTGTTGTGGGAGACAGAGGTCCAATTTCAGTATTCTGCATGGGTATATCCAGTTTTCCCAATCATTTACTGAAGACGCTATCCTTTCCCCATTGTGTACTCTGGGCACTCTTGGCCAAGGTCACTTGACTCCAGATGTGTGGATGTATTTCTGATCTTGTTATTCTGTGTCATTGGTCTGCGTGTCTGTTTTTATGCCAGTACCATACTATTTGATTACTGTAGCTTTCTAATATATTTTGAAATCAAGGAGTGTAATGCCTTCAGCTTTGTTCTTCTTGCTTATGCTTTGGCTATTCATGGTCTCCTGTGTGTTTTCATATGAAATTTTGGGACTGGTTTTTCTATTTCTATAAAGAACGCTATTGGAATTTTGATAGGGATTGCATTGAACCTGGAGACCACTTTGGGTGGACATTTTAACAATATTAATTCTTAAAATCCACGGACACAGGAGTCTTCCCAATTATCTCCGTGTTCTTTAATTTCCTTCTTTGATGTTTTATAATTTTCGGTATGTAAGTATTTCACCTTTCTGGTTATGTTTATTCTTAAATATCTTATTCTTTTTGCTGCTATTGTGAATGGGTTGTTCTCTTAGTTTCCATTTTCTTTTTTTTTTTTTTTCAAAAAAAATTTTTTTAACATTTATTTATTTTTGAGACAGAGACAGAGCATGAATGGGGGAGGGGCAGAGAGAGAGGGAGACACAGAATCCGAAACAGGCTCCAGGCTCTGAGCCATCAGCACAGAGCCCGAGGCGGGGCTCAAACTCACGGACTGAGAGATCACGAGATCGCGAGATCGCGACCTGAGCTGAAGTCGGACGCTTAACCGACTGCGCCACCCAGGCGCCCCTTAGTTTCCATTTTCAATTGTTCATTGTTTATGCATAGAAACACCACTGAGTTTAGTATGTTAATTTTGTAACCCAGAACTTTACTGAATTTGTTTATCATTACTAATAGTTTTTTGTTCTTGAGAGTTTTCTGTTTATATGATCTTTGTCATTTCAACTTGAACAACTCTGTTTATCATTTATTGTAAGGCAAGTCTAGTGATGAACTCCCTCAGCTTCTGTTTGAGAAAGTCTTCATTGCTTCTTCATTTCTGAAGGACAGCTTTGAGTAGTGATGATCCCTGTTTCATTTCTGATAGTGATAATTCTGTCTTCTTTTACCCTGGTTAGCCTGACTAGAAGTTTATCAATTTTATTGATCTTTCCAAAGAACCAGCTTTGTGTTTCATTGATTTTCTTTGTTGTATTCCTGTTTCAATTTCACTGATTTTTTTAGTGCTTATTTATTTTGAGAGAGAGAGTGTGAGAGAGAGAGTGCATACACACACCAGGGACAGGCAGAGAGAGAGGGAGAGAGAGAATCCCAGGTAGGCTCTGCACTGTCATCGCAGAACCTGATGCGGGGTTTGAACCCACGAACCATGAGATCACGACCTGAGCCAAAACCAAGAGTTGGACACTTAACCACTGAGCCATCCAGGGCCTCCCAATTTCATTGAGTTTTACTTTGTTTTTCTGTCTGCTTTCTCTACAATTTAAGTTGTACTTTTATTGTCACTTAGCTCAAAATATATATTTTAAGCCTCGGGGCTTTTTTCTTTGACACGTGAATTATTTAGAAGTGTGTTATTTAATTTCCAAAGATTTGGAGCAATCTTGCTATTGCTTTTTAGTTTAATTGCATTGCGGCTTGTGAACATACTTTGTATGATTTCTTCTGAATTTGTTAAGGTGTGTTTAATGGCTCTGAATTTTTTTTTTATCTTCATAAATATTTTATGTCACTTGAGAATAATATGTATTCTGTTGTTGTTGGATGGAGTATTTTATAAATGTCAAGTAGATCAAGTTGATTGATAGTACTGTTCAGGTCACCCATATCCTTACTGATTTTCTGCCTGCTTGATCTATCCACTACTGACAGAGTAGTATTGAAGTCTCCAAATAGAATAGTGGATTTGTCTGTTTCTCCTTTCATCTCTATCAGATTTTGCTTCACATATTCTGACGTTTTGTTTTTAGTTGCATATGCATTTAATATCTTCTTGGAGAATTGACTCCTTTTTCATTATGTAATGTCTTTCTGTATCCCTGATGGTTTCCCTTGCTCTAAAGTCTGCTTCTCTGAAATTAATAGAGCCACAATAGCTTTCCTTAGATTATTGTTAGTATGGTATGATTCTTTACATCCCTTTACTTTTGGCCTATCTGAATCTTTATATTTAGCATTAATTTCTTATAGACAAAATATAACTGGATATTATTTTCTGTCCCTTTGGCTATCTGTGTCTTTTAACTTGTGTATTTAGGTCATTCATATTTAAAGTGATTGCTGACATAGTTAATATGTATCATATTTGTAACTGTTCTGTATTTATTTCATTTATTTTATATTTCCTTTTTTTCTCCTTTTTCTGCCTTCTTTGATTTTGAGCACTTGACTATGATTCCATTTTATTTCCTCTCTCATTTTGTCCCTTAGTATATCAAATATATTTTTTACGGCTATATTGAGACATAATTGCCATGTAACCTTGTGTAGGTTTCAGTATGCAACATGACAACTTGTTATACAAATGTATTGCAAAATGGTTACCCCAGTAAGGTTGGTTTAATATGTCCATCACCTTATACAGTTATAATTTTTGGTGTGTGTGGTGAGAACTTTTAAAATCTATTCTCTTAGCCACTTTCCAGTATGCAATCCAGGATTGTGAAACTGTAGTGACCATGCTGTGTATTACATCCCTAGAACTTAATTCATCTAATAACTGGAAATTTGTACCCTTTGTGCATTCTTACCCATTTCAGTGCCCCACCTCCATTCCTGGCAGCCAGCAATCTGTTTCTATGAGTTTGGTTTTTCGTATTCCTCATATAAGTGAGATCATATGGTATTTGTCTTTTCTTTCTGACCTATCAAATATATGTCTTTAAAATTTTTTAATGGTTTGCCTAGTTTACAATATACATTTTTTTTTAATTTTTTTTAACGTTTATTTATTTTTGAGACAGAGAGAGACAGAGCATAAATGGGGGAGGGTCAGAGAGAGAGGGAGACACAGAATTTGAAACAGGCTCCAGGCTCTGAGCGGTCAGCACAGAGCCCGATGCGGGGCTTGAACTCACAGACCGTGAGATCATGACCTGAGCCGAAGTCGGACGCTTAACCGACTGAGCCACCCAGGTGCCCCTACAATATACATTTTTAATTCATATAAGTCTACTTTCAAATGATACTTAACTACTTCACATGTATTATATATATTTTATTAAAGAGTAGTCCTAATTTTTTCCTGTTATTCAGTTTTCTTATGCATATACCATAATCATCCAGTACATTGCTACTAGGCAGTTATCAGATCAATTAAGAATAAGAAAAATAAATCATTTTATTTTGTTCTTCATTTATTCCTTCTCTAAAGTATTTCCTTTATGTAGATCCAAGGTTTTGGTCTATGTAGTGTCCCTTCTGCCTAAATAACTTCTTTTTAACATTTCTTTCAAGGTATATGTATAGGCAGTGAATTCCCTCAGTTTTTGCTTGTTTGAGAAATTCCTTATTTTCTCTTCCATTTTTGAAGAACAATTTTGCTGGATATGGAATTCTAGGCTGGTGGCTTAAAATTTTGTTTTAAGTTTATTTATTTATTTTGAGAGAGAGAGAATGAGCGGGAAAGAGGCAGAGAGAGAGGGCGTGAGAGAGAATCCCAAGCAGGTTGTGTGCCGACAGCATGGAGCCCGATGCGGGACTCGAACCCACAAACTGTGAGATCGTGACCTCAGCCCAAACCAAGAGTTGGATGCTTAACTGACTTTTCTTTCAACACTTTAAAATTTTTTTTTTTAACATTTATTTATTTTTGAGACAGAGAGAGACAGAGCATGAACGGGGGTGGGGCAGAGAGAGAGGGAGACACAGAATCAGAAGGACCGCGAGATTGTGACCTGGGCTGAAGTCGGACGTCTAACCGACTGAGCCACCCAGGAGCCCCTCTTTCAACACTTTAGATACTTCACCTCACACTTTCTGCCTAGTTTGTATAATCCCACTGTCCACTGTAATTCTTACATGTGTGTATTAGTTTCCTAGTATTAGTTTCCTGTAACAGATGACCACAACCTGGGGATATTAGAACAGAAGTGTATTCTTTCACCTCTCTGGAGGCCCAAAGTCTGAAATCAAGGTGTTGGCTGGACTGAACTTCTTCCCAGGCGTTCCTTGGCTTAGGGCTGCATAATTTGAATCTCTGCCCCCGTCTTTTCATGACCTTCTCCCTGTGTCTCTCCTTTGTGTATTCTATATCTTTCCCTGTTCTTATAAGGATATTTGTCATTGGATTTAGGGCCCATCCAGATAACCCAGGATGATCTCATCTTGGTATTCTTTACTTAATTACATTTGCGAATAATTTTTTTCTGTCCTATTCTTAGGTACTGGGGGTTAAGACTTCTACATTTTTGGGGGGACCATGATTTAATCCATTAAAACCTCTTTCTCTATAGATAAGGTACCCCCCATATTATCCTTTATTTAGGTCTTCGTTAGTTTAAATCTACAATGATTTGTATTTTTTGGTGTACAGTTTCCCTACATCTTTTGTCAGATTTATCCCTATGTATTTCATACTTTCTTTTTTTTAGAAGTTTGTTTATTTTGAGAGAGAGAGAGAGAGGAAGAGAGAGAATCGTGAGCAGGCTCTGCACTGTCTGCACAGAGCCTGATGCAGGGCTTGAACCCATGAACCATGAGATCATGACCTGAGCCGAAACCAAGAGTCAGAGGCTTAACCAATTGAGCCATCCAGGCACCCCTGTATTTCGTATTTTCTGATGCTATTTTAAAAGCACTGTTTCAGGAGCACCTGGGAGGCTCACTGGGTTAAGTATCTAACTCTTGATTTTGGCTCAGGTCATGATCTCAAGGTGGTGCGATCAAGCCCCGCATCGGGCTCTGCACTGGGCATGGGGCCTGCTTGAGATCCTCTCTCCTCCTCTCCCTCTGCCCCTCCCCTGCTTGCATGCAGACACACACAATTATTATATATACATCCTGTGTACTCCAGCCTTGCTAAACTTCATTATTAGTCTTTCTCTCATGTTGCACTGAATAGAATCTTCAACCCCCTCCCTGTCCAGGTGAGATCATCAGTTTTAGATTGTAGTTTCTTGAATGCAAATACCCAGGACAACTTTCAGCATGTGAATATCTGCCCCCTCTCCATCTATGCTGCAAAAAGACCTAAGTCTGGGTAATACACTTTCTGAGATGAACATAACCTCTCAGGTTTATTGTGTTTTTATATTTATTTTTTGATGTTTGAGAGAGAGACCGAGAACGTGAGTTGGGGAGGGGCAGAGAGAAAGGGAGAGAGAATCCCAAGCAGGCTCCCCGTGGTTAGCACAGAACCCAAGGCGGGGCTCAGTCCCACCCACAAACCGTGAGATCATGACCTGAGCCGAAATCAAGAGTCAGTCGTTCAGCCCACTAAACCACCCAGGCGCCCCAACCTCTCCGCTTTAAAACAATGCTAGGATACCCAGTAGGGCAAGTTTAATTCACTAAAGCTTTGACAGAAGTGATTCTGCCTTGAAGTCTTGAAGGCAGTGATTTTGGGCTGGAAATGGAAATCTGAGAAGTGCTACATGGACATTGGGAAAATGAGGAGGGATGGAAGTTACCTAGAAGTATCCAAGAAGTGAATGGTCTTCAAAGCACATGAGGGGAAATTGCAGGAAAGAAGTGAGATGATTCACATATCTACCAAGACTTAAATATTGAATGTCCCAGTACTTTAGAGGGATCTTAGGTAAGACATCCAAAATACTAGGTCAGGCTTGCTGAAAGATGGGCGAGAACAGAATGAACCACTGAATGGGATGGGTGTGGTCAAAGGCTTGGAGGAAACATCCTCTCTGCCACGTGGGCAGTCAGAATTGAACACGAGATGAGGAAAGGCAGAAGGTCATTTTGGGAAGGCTGTATAGGGTTGTTAATGCTCTCTTTCTTGGGGCGCCTGGATGGCTCCATCGGTTAAGTATCTGACTCTTGATCAGACTCAGGTCATGATCTCACAGTTCATGAGATGCAGCCCTGGGTGGGGCTCTGCACTGTCAGCATAGAGCCTGCTTGGGATTCTCTTTCTCCCTCTCTTTCCCTCTCTCTCTTTCCCCTCCCCTGCTTGCATGCCCATGTGCGCCTGTGCGCATGCTCTCTCTCTCTCTCAAAATAAGTAAATAAACATTTAAAAAATGTTTTAAATGCTCTCATTCTCCAATTAGAGAATCTTGTCTTTCAGGATCCCCTTACACTGCACCCTGACTTCCCGAGGTATCAGGAGTGGTGCTTTTTAATGTCTAAGTCACCCAAGAGTTACCATTGCTGGGGAAATTCCTTGGTGACCACACAAAGCCTAAGGGTATGGTTCCTCACCATCCTGGCGAAGGATATGTAGAGGGAATGACAAAAATTATTTAGACATCCAGAGAACTGAAACCCTTGTCATTTGGCTGTGGTGAAATATACAGTGTGTGTGTGTGTGTGTGTGTGTGTGTGTGTGTGTGTATAGTCAGTTTTAGCATGCACCTGAAAAGGTAGAACTAAAACCTAAATGAATCATTATTCCCAAGTTTTCATGTTTAAAAACTAAACATTCTATCCTACTTAATTGGGGAAATCTTTAGTATTTCTTCAAATAATTCAAGACAGATGTTTATATATCTATATCTATATGTATATGTATATACATATATACATATATATACGTATATATGTATACATACGTATATATATATGTATATACGTATATATATACGTGTATATATACATGTATACACGTATATATGTACATATATATGGCTAAGAAATATGCTTAACAGTGGGAAGCATGTTAAATAAAGCTTAGCAAAAGTATATCTCTTTTATCATAAATAATGCGCTCACCTTGTAATAGTTTCAGACATTTGAGACATGCTTAAAATAGATAATAAAAGCAACATGCATTTCTTTTCCACTTAAACCCCCAGAATTTACCACTGTGAACAAATTCTGTATTTTCTTCCAGAGGATTTTTATATGTATGCTAACATTTATAACAAAAATGGTTAATTATGATACCTTCTTGGACTCACTGTTTTGCATCTTGTCTTTTAGTAAACATTGGATCTTGGACGTTTTTCCATGTTAATCCGTGTCTGTCTATCTCTTTATTTTCATTGACTAGATAATATGGTCTTTAGGAGTTTGCCAGTTTCTTATATTACAAACAATATGACAGTGAACGTTCTTCTATCTTAGTGTATTTACGTGACAGTTTTTGGAGGATAAATTCCCATAAATGGAATCGCTCGATCAAAAATATATGCACATTTTATAATTTGTTAGTTACTGTCACATTTTCATGCAAAATTGTGCCAATTTATACTCTCACAGTGTTCGAAAACACTTGTTTCTCGTACGTTCTTGCCAACACATTTTAATCTTTGCCAATATGATTGGGGAAATGATATCTTAGAGTTTTAATTTGCCTTTTACAATTATTAGTAAAGATGGTATTAAATGCATATTGGGCAGTTTTGTTCTGTGAATTCATTTTTGTTTGCTTGCCTGTTTTAGGGTTTTTGTTTCTTTTCTTTATGGACCTGTAGTTCTGAATGTAACAACAACAATGATAGGTAACATTGTTAGAGCACCTAACTGTGTTCCAGAAATATTTTAAGTACTTTATATTTATTACTTTATTTATTCTTCACAAGAATCCAAAGGGGAAAAGAATATTTTCTCTCTATTTATCTGACAACAAAACTGAAGTACAGAATTGGGGAAGTAACTTGTCCAAGGTCATATAGTAAGTAGCTGCATTGGAATTTGGACCCTGGGATTTTTATATCCGTAGCTTACTGTCCTAATTGGAGTGACAATGAATTTATACATTAATTTGGCAAGAATTGATAGTTTTACTCTATTAAGACTTCCCATGACCACTTCTCCATTTATTTAGATTTTTTAAAAAAAAATTTCAGTGTTTATTGAGCACAAGTGGAGGAGGGGCAGAGAGATTGGAAGACTCAGAATCCGAAGCAGGCTCCAGGCTCTGAGCTGTCAGCACAGAGCCCGAAGCAGGGCTGGAACTCATGAGCCCTGAGATCATGGCCTGAGCTGAAGTCAGACACTCAACTGACTGAGTCACCCAGGCGCCCCTATTTAGGTTTTTAAAATACATTTCAATTAAAATTTTATAATTTTATATATAATATTCTTGTACATCTTTCACTGGATTTATTTCTAGGTACCTAGTATTTTTGTGGCTAACATAAATGATATTAAATTTTTCTTAAAAAAATTTTTTTAATGTCTGTATGTTTTTGAGAGGGAGAGAGAGAGAAAGAGCACAAACAGCGGGAGGGGCAGAGAGAGAGGGAGACACAGAATCTGAAGCAGTCTCCAGGCTCTGAGCTATCAGCACAGCTTGAACTCGCGAGTTGTGAGATCATGACCTAACCTGGAGTCGGATGCTTGACTGGAGCCAACCAGGCATCCTAAAATTTTTCCTTTTTTTAAGGTTTTATTTTTTAAATAATCTCTATACCCAAAGTGGGGCTCGAACTCACAACCCTGAGATCAAGAGTCACATGCTCCACAGACTGAGCCAGCCAGGCACCCTGATACTAAACATTTCCAACTGCAATTTCTGACTCTTTGTTGCTAGCGCATAGAAATGAAATTGATTTTTGTATGCTCATATCACTTTCAGCAAGGTAACTGAACCCTCTCCTTAGTTGCAAAAAATTTGTCTGTATGTTCTCTTGGTCTTCTATGTAGACAAAGTTGTATGGGCTTAATATCAGTCTTGTTTTCTTCCTTTCTAATCCTAACACCTTTGTTTCTTTTTCTTGTCTTATAGTGCTAGGAATTCTACGGTGTTGAATAGGTAGGATTCTAGTCCATTTCTTAGCAGCTAGGACCTTACAGATCCACAGTGGACATAACCAGAGTAAAGGTATTATGAAGGCTGCAGTTACTCAGCTGCTACCAGTTATGCAGTATTAATCTGTGTCAGGTACTAAGTGCTTTCTATATGTGAGCTCATGAAATCCACCTAGAATTCTGTGAGGTGAGGACAAATATTATCTTTATTGTATAATTGAGGGATTTAAGGCACGGGGAGAATATGTTACTTGTTCCATATCACATGGCTAGTAGACTGAGTCCATGTGGTGTGGTTCTGGAGTCCATTCATTTAACTACTCTGCCAAACAGAATTAAAACCAGACCCTAATGCATTTACTTTTTTTTTTTTAAAGATTTTATTCTTGAGTAATCTTAAAAAAATTTTTTTTAATGTTTATTTATTTTTGAGAGAGTGAGAGAGGCAGAGCACGAGCAGAGGAGGGGCAGGGAGAGAGAGGGAGACACAGATTCTGAAGCAGGCTCCAGGCTCTGAGCTGGCAGCACAGAGCCCGACACTGGGCTTGAACTCACGAACTGTGAGATCATGACCTGAGCCAAAGTTGGACGCTTAACCGACTGAGCCACCCAAGCGCCGCCCCTATTCTTAAGTAAACTTTACCCCCACTGTGGGGCTCAAACCTACAACCCTGAGATCAAGAGTCGTGTGCTTTACCATCTGAGCCAGCCAGGCGCCCCCTCTAATGCATTTACTTTAAATAGTAGATGGCACTGTAATGTCACTTGCCTATATTAAAACAACAGTGAGTATGGATTACATTTATCTTGAGGTTGTGGGGAAAATGCACACCATTTTAAATCATATGTGTATGGAAATATAAAAAGAGGTCTCCTCTAGCCAGTTAATGCCTTCGTCTTCCTTTGCCTGTATGATCACATGCAGACCATGTGAGCTGGGTTCTCCAATAAGGTGAGTCATTAAATACCAAATGGCCATTAAGTAGAACGTGAGGGGCATCTGGGTGGCTCAGTCAATTAAGTGTCCAACTCTTGATTTCAGCTCAGGTCATGATCTCACAGTTCATGAGATTGAGTCTCGTGTTGGGGTTGAGTTCTGCACTGAAGGCACAGAACCTGCTTGGGATTCCCTCTCTCTCTCTCTCTCTCTCTCTCTCTCTCTCTGCCCCTCCCCCGCTCAGGCTTGCACTCCCTCAGAATAAGCAAACAAACAAACAAACATTAAAAAAAAAGGTAAAACAGAAAAAAAAAAGGTAGAACAATGATCAAAACATAATGAGTAGACTGCTTAGGTGTGTGTAATAGTGAATAGTGTATTTTTCCCTAAAGCGTTTATAATCTGGACGTTTATATACAGACTCCGGTTAATTTAAGAAGACTCACTGGTGTTTCCAAATTGGTGTGATATCACTGGCAGAGCTCTTTGTTCATGTATATTTATACTTGGGTAGTACTTCTAAGGTAGAGAGGAACCTTCTCCTACCCAGAGCCAGTCAGAAGCAAAATGCCAGTGCCACTCATGTGGCCTGAGTCCATATTGGTGCTTCTGTAATGGAATGATGGGTTGACAACTTACAGCGTGAACTGGCTTATAGGAGCTCTGAGCCATATGAATCACTTATTTATAACTTATGAGTGACAATGAGTGGGTGAAAGCCTTGCAGGTTTTGTTTGGATTACGTTTCCTTTGTAAACACAAATGAGATTAAAAAAAATTTTTTTTGATTACGCTTCTTTATTTTTGAGAGGCAGGGAGAGACAGAGCATGAGTGGGGCAGGGGCAGAGAGAGAGGGAGACCCAGAATCCGAAGCAGGCCCCAGGCTCCGAGCCGTCAGCCCAGAGCCCGACGCAGGGCTCAAACCCACGAACTGTGAGATCATGACCTGAGCCGAAGTCAGACCCCTAACCGACTAAGCCACCCAGGCAACCCAAGTGCAGGTTATTTTTTAAGTCAAGGGCATGGTTGCTTTCACCTCTTAGTGCTCAGCATTAAATCATCCTTCCATTACTGACTTCTTTCTTGGCGTATTCCACTGTGCTTTAGGAATCTTTATTCCATGGGAGATACATCCCTCTATATCCAGAACTTCTACACAGACTACTTTGCTCTCGAGGCATGCAGAAATGTGAGAAGCCATGGCGTACTGTCTCCCAACACTTGTCATCTGAACTGTAGACTGATACCTATTCAACTGCATACTGGACATTTTTATCTGGGTGTTCCAAAAGAAACTTCAGATGAAGCGTGTTCAATGAAATCTTTCTCTCCCAAACATCTGCATAAACCTTTTCTTGTATGTTCACTTCTTACCCAATGACAAACCTGTGGGTCACATACAGAGCCCCGTAGAAGCAAAGAAGAGGGAGGACCCTAACTCTGCCTTTGGTGTCTTGAGGGTGGGCATCAGGAAAAGTTCTACAGAGGACACGACACTGCGAAGAAAACTAGTGGATAAAAAAAGAAGGTGTTGAAGAAAGATAAAACAGTGTACCCCAAATACATGCATTTGGAAAAGTATGGTAGATAAAGGGTATGGTCAGGCAAGGTGGGTAGGAGCAGAATCAGAGTCAGGAGGAGGGGAGGCCACTGTACAGAGGGTCAGTCTATTACAGGCACTAAAACACTGATAAACGACA
The DNA here is from genome assembly GCF_027475565.1 of Acinonyx jubatus. Classification (NCBI taxonomy): domain Eukaryota; kingdom Metazoa; phylum Chordata; class Mammalia; order Carnivora; family Felidae; genus Acinonyx; species Acinonyx jubatus. The sequence goes on along the minus strand of NC_069389.1, from coordinate 110,845,602 downwards.
CCAGTTCACTCACGTTCCTTTCTACACTTCATTATATAACTGGCAAAAACCGAAATCAGACCCCCTCTGACTGACGCGTTCAGCACCTTGAGTAGAAATAAAAATGTTCAGGGGCGCCTGGGTGGCTCGGTCAGTTGAGCGTCCAACTTGGGCTCAGGTCATGATCTTGCGGTTCGTGGGTTCGAGCCCCGTGTCGGGCTCTGGGCTGACAGCTCGGAGCCTAGAGCCTGCTTCCGATTCTGTGTCTCCTTCTCTCTCTGCCCCTCCCCCGTCATGCTCTGTCTCTCTCTGTCTCTCAAAAACAAATGAACATTGAAACAAAATTTTAAAAAAAGAAATAAAACTGTTCCTAGTGGTGCTGACTTCTCACTGTCGAATGGTTTTTGCAACAGACCCGTGCAGGTTGTAGGTTCCAGCTACACGTGACACAACTAAACCCAAGACCAGTTGTATAGGACTGCCACCTAAATGCAGCAGTAAAGTATAGGACTATTTATTTGGGGTAAGAAATTTCATCTGGTGGCTACATTTTAAACGTTTCACTATGCCTCCCAAGAAGTTGTCAGAGGATTTGGCAATTGTGTGGAATAAATTAATGTCATAAATCCTTCACCTTAGACATAAAGAAGAATAAAATCTTATTATCAGGAAATTCACTTCTTCCCATCCTCATTTTTAAAAATGGCTGAAGAAGTACTTAAAGAATATCGTTTTGAGGGATGCCTGGGTGGCTCAGTTGGTTAAGTGTCCGACTTCAGCTCAGGTCATGATCTCGTGGTTCGTAGGTTCAAGCCCCACATCGGGCTCTGTGCTGACAGCTCAGAGCCTGGAGCCTGCTTTGGATTCTGGGTCTCCTTTCTCTATGCCCCTCCCCCGCTTGGGCTTACTCTCTCTCTCTCAAAAATAAATAAACACTAAAAAAAAATTAAGAGTATTGATTGGATTGGGTGCCGAATTAATAGTCATCCTGGGAGTGCTACTTTCTATCCTTCATGCTCTGAATAGAGGGGAGCAATGAGATAGGCTGCAGAGATCAGTGGGGGACAGATAACTAGCAGGCCATATAAGCAACATAAAATATGAAATGTGTCTTCTGTGTCATTGGGATCCATGGAAAAGATTAAACTAAGAGATTGGTGTAATCTCATTTCCATTTCAGACGAGTCACTCCACTAGTCATGCAGAAGATGGCCAGAGCAGGGAGAGGAAGGAGTGCCATTAAAGGCCAGAAAAGCACCTAGGAGGCTGTTGACATAGTCTAGGGACAAAATGATGAATCTCTTTTCAGAGGCAGATGCGGCAAGACTTGGTGACTCGTTGGGTGTGGGGGAGGAAGTGAAGGGATGAGTCCAGAAAGATGTATTCACCCGTTCATTCCAAACATATATTGATCTCCTTATTTGTGCCAGAAGGTGCTAGAGCCTGGAAACCCAAAGACAAGTGAAACACACTTCCTGTGTTCAGGTAAAAGAAATAGATATGCGTGTAAATAATTATAAGGCCGCATGATAGGTCTGTAGTAAAATTGCGTATAAGCTACATTGGGGGATCAAGAGGAGGAAGTCATTTACGCTACCTGGAAAATTTGAGGAAGACTGCAGAGAGGAGGTACCCTTGAGCCTGGTCTTCAGGAACATATGGCAGTTCCTGTAAAATCATTCCTGGAAGAGGGAGCTATGGGTACAAAGCAAAGTAAGTTTAAAGCAATGTAACCTTATTTGGGTAATGAAGCTTCAAGTTGTTCAATCTGACCGTGTGGGTGAATGAGGGGCTGAGGGTTGAGAGAGGCCATCTTTCATGAGAATAGCTCATGAAGTGCTTTGGAAAACCCCATGCTGATGAGTTTGATCTTGTCCTAAAAGTGATGAGTAGTCCCTGAAGGCTTTAAAAACAGGGAAGGGACGTGGTCTGCATTGTGTTTTCGGAAAAATCCCGGTTTTTGAGATGGAGTTCTGCAAGCAAAGTTGATGATGCTTTTTTTGTTTTGTTTTGTTCATTTGTTTCTACGGTACTTGCTGTTTTATCACTTATCACACTTGAGTCAGACTGAAAAGGGTTTGAATCCTGGATCCATCAGCCACTTACCATTGGACCTTGGGCAAGTCAGTTTCCCATTGATTCTTTTTCCTCTTCTTTTGAATGAGGTACTAATAGCACCACCCCACTGGGTCTTGGTGGGGGTTAAAAGAGGTTGTGTATGTAACAGTGCCTTAAATACCACAGGCACAAAACAAAGAACACTGTTGTTTTTGTTTGCATGTTTCCAAGACAATGTACCCTACCAGACTTTGACATTTCCAAGGATAAGAATTGTGCCTGTATTTGTTTCCAGGCTCTAGTGCAGTGCATAGCTATGGTGGACAAGATGATGTGCCAGCCAGATCCCCCATTAGTGAAGGCATTGCCCTAGTTGTTGGGATGATTGTCAGCAGAAGGTCTTCAGGTAGCCCCTTCAGGGATCACCTCAGCTACACAGAGCTGCCTTGCTCAAGGTCACATCCCTTCCCAAGGTGCCTCAGACACAGTGAGGAGTTGGTTTAGACATATACAGGCCTGGTGATATCTACCCACGGAGAAGGCAGTTCTGAAGGGCAGCTATGGCTTTAGAGAGCACTATTAGGTTAGACAAGGCTATCACTGGGCTGCGTCGTAACTTGACTTCTCCCACTGCCCGCTCGACTTCCTTTCTTCTCCCTTCCATAGATGTTTATGTCAAGGGCAACCCTTAGTAAACATCTTGCACATTGAAGTCCATCTCTGAACTGGCTTCCTAGGGAATGCAAACCACAATTGTGGCATTTCGTAGGTGGTCAAGAAGCTAGTTGAATGAATGAATGAATGAATGCTCAGCCAATTTATGCTGCTGAATGTGAAAATTATGGGCTTTCTGTGTTATTTCACCTTTCCTCCTTTCATCTTTATGGGGATGTAGTAAACAATGTGCTCTGAAAGGAGAACATACTCTTAGGTATGTGAATCCAGGAATAAATTATACTCTGGCAGAGTGCAAACTTTCCGTGCCAAAAGTATTTCTGTTGGCTTCTCTCCTTATAATTAGACCATGTTCCTCCTTGAGGATGTCTTAAAAAGAAATGCTTAGGTTTTAAGAGAATGCAGTATGAAAGGAGGCTGTGTTGATAATGTCTTCCTTAAGAGATATCTAGTGCAAGAAACTTTAAAAATATTACATAAAATAAATCAACTCAGTACACCATAGGAAAATGTAGTCTTGTTTCTTAGTGTTCTTCTTGATAGGGAAGGGATTTTGATTTCTTTCTTCATCATGCTGTCATATATAACAAGGTGTTTTATACATATATATGTGTATATATATATATATATATATATATATATATATATATATATACACATAAGATCTGATGTCACACACAACTCAGTTCGGCTTTCCTGTAGGGAGAGAGACATTCAGGTTCAGGTTGGAAAATTCTCTCTTGCATTTTGTCACAATTTTGAAGGCACAGGTCTAACAACACTGGTCATGTCTATAGCTATTCTAATTCAGATTTTTCTCCCCTGAGGAAGATGTAGATGAAACCAGAGTTAGGGATGGGGGGAAATAGGTAGGTGCACACCATAAAATTATGCGTCTGAATGAAACTTCTGGACTGTGTAAGTTGAAAGCTGACCTGATAAGAGGCAATGATTTCAATAAAATGTGACTGTACCTCTAAATTCTGGTTTCCAAATGAAGAAATGAAATTATGAAGATATGATACATTTGGAAAATAAAATGCAATTTAAGAAGGAGTAATCAAGTTAATCACTTAATCATGGATATCACTGGGCATACCAGAACCAAATGAAGCTTTACAAATGGTCAGGCATGGGGCATCTGGGTGGCTCAATTGGCTAAGCGTCTGACTCTTGATTGATTTCAGCTCGGGTCATGATCTCATGGTTCATGGGATGGCGCCCCGAATTAGGTTCTGCAATGGCAGCATGGACCCTGCTTGGGATTCTCTCTCTCCCTCTCTCTCTGCCCTTCCCCCGTTCGCAGGTGCATGAGCTCTCTCCTTCTTTCTGTCTCTCAAAATAAATAAATAGAAACATTTAAGAAAATGGTCAAGCAGATGAACTTGCTAATTTAACAAATATGTCTTAGGCCACTGCTGTGTACAGTCATTACTAGATTCTGGAGGAAGGAATCATGCTAGTGGCCTAAGCATGCTCGCGGCCTAACAGCATAGCGTGGGCCTACAGGACCTACATATTTCAACCGCGACCTAAACTCATCAGTATAGAAAAGAGCTTCACTCCTGTAACGAGAGGAGTTTTGAGCCCTAAGTTCCTCCAAGAGGAAGAAAAATCCCTCTGAAATTTCATATAAGGGAGACATGTTACGGAAGAGACACATATTCCATATTCAAGAGTTCTAGATTGCACGGATGCTTTGTGAGGTATAGTAGGCACATAAGGGTAAAACCAGTTACTAGAAAGGTTTACGGAGTCAGGAAAAGAGCTTGAAGTTATTTTTATTTTTACGAATGCTATCGGAGGAGAAAAATTGAGATTTGTTTTTGAATTTCATAATACTCAAATTCAGCAGACAGAAGTGATCAAATCAGAGAAAGAGCCGGGTGCCAACTTGTACTTACAAGAGGCTTTTCATGATCTTCCTACAGTACTTTTGATGTGACTGCAAAGCCAGTAGTTCAAACACATATCAAAAGATTCATTTCAATCAGTTGAAAGCAGAGAACGTATCCCGTGTCTTGGTCCCAACACAGGGAATGTCCAAAATTTAATAGTAAAAGAAATCAAAACTAAAGAACAAATGCAAAAACCCCAGACGTGTGGCAACCTTTCCTTGGGTTTGGTGTGAGGACGGACTATAATACTTCAAGTTGGTTGGGGTCGTTCATTTCTGGCCTATCCTCTGAATGTCTTTATGGTCATTCTCAGAGTAAGGGCTGTTCCCAGGAGTTCAGTTTCACCCAGTTTTTACCTTCCACACTTGTTTTGCTTTGTAAATACATGGCCATTACATAAAGTAAACATTCATTGAAAAGAAATAGGCTATCTCACCTCATTTTATAGCATGTAAGGTTAAAATATGGCTCTTAAGCTAACTGCTTCTCCAGAGGTATTAGCTGTGCAGTTACATATGCATTCATCCATTCAGCAAACTTTTAAAACAGTTGTATTATCATTGGCACATAAAAATCGTATATATTGGGTCACATGGGTGGCTCAGTCGGTTAAGTGTCTGACTCTTCATTTTGGATCAGGGCATGAGCCCAGGGTCATGAGATCGAGCCCCACTTTGGGCTCTGCACTGAGAGTAGAGCCTGCTTGAGATTCTTTCCCTCTGCCTCTCCCCTGCTCACTCTTTCAAAAAAAAAAGTATATGTTTAAAAAAATGTATATATTTAAGGTATGCAGCTTGAAGTTCTGATATATATACATATATATACACATATATGCGCATATATACATATATATGTGCATATATGTACCTATATACACATATACACATATATACATATATACATATATATATGTATATACACATATACATATATATACGTATATATATACACATATATATGTATATACACGTATATATGTATATATACGTATATGTATGGTGAAATCATCACCAGAATCCAGCTAGTTAACATATCCATCACTTCTGCATGGTTACCATGTGTGTATATGTGTGTACTGAAGAGATTTAATTTAAGGTATATCCTCTTAGCAAAGTTCAAGTACGCAATACAGTATTAACTATAGTCACCATACTCTACGTTATATCTCCGGAACTTACTCATCTTGTGTAACTGAAAGTTAGTATGCTTTCACCAGCATTGCCCAATTTCCCTTGCGCCCCCCCCCCCCACCAAGCCCTGGCAACCACTGTCCTCCTACTGTCTGCTTCTATGACTTTGACTATTTTAGATTCCACACAGAAGTGAGATCATGCAGTACTTGTCTTTTTGCATCTGGCTTAATTTAGCATAATGTTCTCCAGGTTCACCTATGCTGTTGGAAATGGCAGGATTTCCTTCTTTTTAAAAAAATTTTTTTTTGATGTTTTTATTTATTTTTGAGAGACACGAAGAGCATGACCAGGGGAGGGGCAGAGAGAGAGAGAGACACACACACACACAGAACTCGAAGCAGGTTCCAGGCTCTGAGCTGTCAGCACAGAGCCCGACGCGGGGCTTGAACCCATGAACCGCGAGATCAGGATCTGAGCTGAAGCCAGATGCCCAACCGACTGGGCCACCCAGGCGCCCCAGTATTTCCTTCTTTTTAATGGATGACTAATATCCCATTGTGTGTGTATGTGTGTGCATGTGTGTGTGTGTATGTGTGTGCATATATATATATATATATATATATATATATATGTATATATGTTATATGTTATATACCATATTTCTTTATTCATTCATTTGCCAAAGGACATTTAGGTTGTTTCCATATCTTGGCTATTGTGAATAATGCTGCAGTGAATATGGGGGTGTAGATATCTCTTCACCATCCTGTTTTCAGTTCCTTTGGATCTATACCTAGAAGTGGGAATGTTGGATCATGTGGTAGTTCTATTTTTAGTTTTTTGAGGAATCTTCATACTGTTTTCCATAAAGACTGTACAAATTTACATTCCAACAAACAATGTACAAGGATTCCCTTTTCTTTACATCCTCACCAACACTTGTTATCTTTTGTCTTTTTAACAATAGTCATCCTAATATGACTGTGAGTATATATATGTGTGTGTGAAAATACGTACATATATACACATACATACATATATATTAATAGTCATCCTAATAGATGTGAGGTGATATTGTGGTTTTGATTTGCATTTCCCTGATGACTAGAGATGTTGAACATCTCTTCATATACCTGTTGGTTATATGAATTTTGTTTTTAAACAAGTGTCAATTTAGGTCCTTTGCCTATTAAAAAATTTTTTTTTAACATTTATTTATTTTTGAGAGAGAGAGGCAGAGTATGAGCAGGGGAGGGGCAGAGATAGAGGGAGACACAGAATTCGAAGTAGGCTGCAGGCTCTGAGCTGTCAGCACAGAGCCCGATGCGGGGCCCGAACTCACAAACCGTGAGATCATGACCTGAGCCCAAGTGGGACGCTCAACCGACTGAGCCACCCAGGCGCCCCTGCCTATTTTTTAATTGGGTTATTTGTATTTTTGGAATTAAGTTGCATGAGTTCCTTATATCTTTTCAATATTAATCCCTTCTCAAATATATGATTTGCAAATATTTTTTCCCATTCTATAGATTGCCTTTTTTATTTTGTTGATTGTTTCCTTTGCTATGCAGAAGGTTTGTAGCTTGATATAATCCTGCTTATTTATTTTTGCTTTTGCTGCCTGTGCTTTTTGAGTTGTATTCAAAAGAATCCTTGCCAAGACTGATGTCAGGAAGGGTTTTCTCTGTTTTCTTCCAGGAGTTTTATGATTTCAAGCTTTATGTTTAAGTCCTTAATCCATTTTTAAATGTATGTTTGTTTATTTATTTAGAGAGAGAAAGAGAACAAGTGAGCGAGCATGCACACGAGATCGGCGGGGGGGGGGTGGTGCGGGGGGGGGGCGGGCATAGAGAAAGGGAGAGAGAATCCTAAGCAGGCTCCATGCTGTCAGTGCAGAGCCCGATGTGGGGCTCGAACCCATGAACCATGAGATCATGACCTGAGCCCAAATCAAGAGTTGGACTATTAACCAACTGAGTCACACAGACACCGGAGTCTTTAATCTATTTTGAGTTGATTGTTGTGTATTGTGTGAAATAGGGGCTCAGTTTCATTTTTTACATGCAGATACCAGATTTTCCCAGCACCATTTGCTTAACAGACCATTGTTTCCCCATTGTGTGTTTTTGGCACCCTTTTTGAATATCAATTGACTATAAATGCATAAGTTCATTTTTGGGTTCTCCATTTTATTCCATTGGTCTACATGTCTGTTTTTATGCTGGTGCCATATTGTTTGGATTACAATTACTTTATAATTTGAAGTTACATTCAACATACTTTTTATTGCGTATGTGGTTATATGGAAAAATGATACAAAAGTTGGGGATCCAAAGGTGAATAAGATTGTCCTTGCATTCATGGAGCTCACGGTCATTAGGATATGGAAAAGGAAACAGAATACTACAATCCAGTATAAGAAGAACTCTGAGGGAAGCTGTAAGTGAGAACAAAAGGCTTTGGTTTCCCACAAAATGTACACTTAAGAATGAAGAAGGGGAAATATGCTAGGGCAGCTTACTGGAGAAGATGGTGATGCCCAAGTCAAGTCTTGCATGACCATTACGAGTGATTTAAGCAAAGAGACAGGGGAAAGGCATTCTAGGCAAAGGGATCAGTATGTACAAAACATTAAGGTAAGACTAAAAGAGTCAAAATGGGAACGGTGGAGGTAAAAAAACAAACAAGAAATTCAATAGGATAGAAAATTTCATTTTTAGTTCTAATGTGGTATTTCATCACCTCATTGAACAATTCAATTCAGAAGTTACCTGTATATGGATGGGATATTTCTTTCACTTTATAATTCATACATTTCCCAGAAGAATCTTCTGATTTCTGAATGTTTACTATCGATTTTATTCATCTGGGAATTACATTTCAAATGGCCCAGCTTTTACAAATACCTACATGAGGGATTGATATAGCATTGGTGCAGTAGTTTCACTCTATGTTTACTACTGAAATTGGTCCAACCCTGGGCTTCTCAAGATGACTTTCTTACCCATGCACCCTGGGGCCAGCATACCATAATAATGGAAATTTGTAGCTTTCTTTTTTTAAAAAAATATATGAAATTTATTGCCAGATTGGTTTCCATACAACACCCAGTGCTCATCCCAAAAGATGCCCTCTTCGATACCCATCACATGTAGCTTTCTGAATAATAGCACATGGCAGCACCACTTAGGTAAGTGTAGAGATCTCATAACTTTTTAATACACTTTTGTAGTTTATTTATTTATTTTGAGAGAGAGAGAGAACAGGGGAGGGGCAGAGAGAGAGAGAGAGAAAGAGAGAGAGAGAATCCCAAGCAGGCTCTGTGCTGTGCAGAGCCTGATGCTGGGCTCGATCTCACAAGCCATGAGATCATGGCCTGAGCCAAAATCAAGAGACAGACAGACGTTTAACTGACTAAGCCACCCAGGCACCCCGAGATCTCATAATTTTAGACCTATCACCCCCTTCTAAATACTTTCATGGCAGCCCACTGCCTTAAAAAATAAAGCCTAATTTCTTATGGAAAGTATTTAAAACCTGGGACAAATTCACCCCAAACTACTATTCCAGGCATCTTTCCCTATGTCTTTATTCCCCTTCATACCCTGAATGCATCAACCACAACAGAATTCCTTGTTATTGCCTGAATACATCCTGTAGAGTTTTAGTTTGAAACTCTGCTTGAAATTCCCTTCCTCACTGCACCCCACCCCTTTATGGCTCCCTTCCTTTATATTCAATATAGCTCTTTTTTTTTTGAGCCTATTGGACTTTATTTCTAGTAGAAACACTTAATCCTATTGGATACTGGTGGTTAATACCAAGTCCAACTGTGTTGTGTTCAAATTCTCTGCCTTTTTAAAAAAATATTTATTTTTAAATGTTTATGTATTTTGAGAGAGAAAAAGAGCATGAGCAGGGGAGGGGCCAAGAGAGAGGGAGAGAGAGAATCTCAAGCAGGCTCTGCACTGTCAGCACAGAGCTTGATGCAGGGCTTGAACTCACAAACCGTGAGATCATGACTGGAGCTGAAATCAAGAGTTGGACGCTCAGTCAACTGAGCAACCCAGGTGCCTCTGTAATTTATTTATATAAATTCAAGTTGGTTAACATACAGTGTAGTCTTGGCTTCAAGAGTAGAACCCAGTGATTCCTCTCTAATGTATGACGCCCAGTTCTCATCTCAAAAGTGCCCTCCTTAATGCCCATCACCCATTTAACCCATTCCCCCACCCACTTCCCCTCCAGCAACCCTCAGATTGTACTCTGTATTTAAGAGTCTCCCATGGTTTGCCTCCCTCTATGTTTTTATCTTATTTTTGCTTCCCTTCCCCTGTGTTCATCTGTTGTTTGTTAAATTCCACATATGAGTGAAATCATATGATATTTGTCTTTCTCTGCTTAACTTGTTTCACTTAGCATAATACACTCCAGTTCCATCCACGTGGTTGCAAATAAATCTCTGCCTTTTTTAATAGCACCAGTCAGTTGATCATATTAAGCCTTTGTTTCCTCATCTGTAAAATGGAAATAATTACAATACCTTTGTCATAGGGTGTGGTGAGGATTAAATGACATAATTTTAACATGCTCAACACAGTGCCTGACACGTAATACTCAATAAATATTGAATAAATGCTCAGTACATGTGAGTTCGTCCATTAGTATTTCTCTAGGTACCTCTCTCCCTTTGTAGAACCGCATCTTTCAGAACTATGTCTGGATGTACACAGCACTTGTCATGGGCTTTGTAAATAAGGAGGAATGAATCGATTTGAAAGGAGCTATGTGGCCAGTTCCCTAGCGGATCAAGAGATTTGTGAATGGATGAGAACTTGTACTGAGCCAATTTTTCTTTCTAAACATATATCTAACTATAACCAAAACTCACAATTCTCCTAGGTTTCATAGCATTCTGTAGACATGATATCATCTGGGTATCATGTGACTTCTTACGGGGTTTCAGATTATGAAATATGGTTAGGCTTTTGACTAACAGAAGAAGATTTGTAGGAGATTTCAAATTTACATAATTGGTTCTTGTTTTTCATTTTTTTCTATATTTGGAGTTCACTGAGTGAAATAATTTCCTAGTCACAGTTGAATGGAAAACCATAGTCAAGCTACAAATTAGAGCAAAATACTAGCTTCTTGATATATTTGTTCAAAATGCAATTTCCCTCTGCTCCCAATATAATTTACTAAATAAGTACAGTCTAATTACATGTCAATTTTTTTCCTTTTTGTGGTACACCAAGATATTTTTCTATCATTTAGTGATTGCTTGGAATCTTGCCAGCTAGGAATCATATACCAACCGCCAAACATCCCACTCAGAGTCCCCTCAACATAAGAGGCTTAGGAAGTGTTGAAACCTACATCTGTTAGAGCTGGATAACAATCAGAGGGAACAATGTACAAATGGCTGATACATGCTTAGAGCACAGTTTCAAAAGCACAAAGCCATTTGCTTTGCTTATCAAATTAAAGATATTATGATATTCCAGAGCATTATTGAAATAAATGTCTCTGGTTCAGGGCACACCATGTCGGTCGGCATACCAGTATAGCCCTGCATTAGAAATGTATGTGCTTAAATTGCAGAAAGTAGATCAAAGGCCCAAAGATATTTTCGGTAGTCCCAAACCCAACTTTGAATAGAGCTGTGTGATTTGCCTTGGACGGTAGGATAAGATGGAAGTAACAGCGAGCCAGTTCCAAAGCTGGGCCTCGAGTGGTGTGCGTGTTTCCGCTTGCTCTTGGACCTCTGCCGTTGCCCGAAGAGCATGGTGAACTCAGGGTCGCCCACTGGACTCCAAAGGAGGGTGAAGGAAAAGCGGGTCAGAGTGGCTATAGCACAGCGAAGCTCAGCCGAGGTCAGCCAGTTCCCAGGTATGTGAGCAAGTGAGTCTGAGATGGGCAGAGCTGCGCCGTCTGTCGCAGGCTAGATCGACCAGCCCTCGGATGTGTGAGCAAGCACACTCGAGATGAGAAGAGCTGCCTCGCTGGGCCCAACCCAGAGAAACCAACCCCAAGATGCACGAGGAAGCAAAACCGAGACCAGCAGATTTGTCCCGCAGAGTCCAGCCTGGGTTAGTTGACCCACGGTGTTGCGCGCTAAAAAAACGCTTCCCATTTGCCACCGAGATTTCGTGGTTGTTTGCCGCATAGTGTTATTGTGGCCGTAGTTAATTGATAAGCTGTGTACAAACACATAGGAGTTCTGTAATACTATGTCATAACAAGAATTCTATTATCATGACTGAAGACCAGACAGGTTTATGTTATCTGTATCTATTTACATTATCTATATCTGTTATCATGAGTGAAGACCAGATTTATAGACTATTACACGGATGTATCCAGTCTGCATGATTTCATTTCCATCTCTCAGCCTGTCTACTCATCATAACTCTGAAACCTAACTATACTGCTCTAGGAAAAGTTGATTGTCAGGAACTAAAGCAACTAAGAACATGTAAATTTCTGAAAATCTGAATTAAATTCAGAAAGCTCTTATTTAATTGTTTAATTTTAATTTTTTCATGTTTTATTTTTTGAGAGAAAGAGCGCGCAAGTGGGGGAGGGGCTGAGGGAGAGAATTTCTTAAATTTATTTTGTAAATTTCCATCCAAGTTAGTTAGCATCTAGTGCACCAATGATTTCAGGAGTAGACTCCTTAATGCCCCTGACCCATTTAGCCCGTCCCCCGTCCCACACCCCCTCCAGTAACCCTCTGTTCTCCATATTTAAGAGTCTCTCCTATTTTGTCTCTGAGGGAGAGAATCTTAAGCAGGCTCCACAGTCAGCTTGGGGCCCATGTAGGGCTCAATCCCATGACCGTGAGCTCATGACCTGAGCCGAAATCAAGAGTTGGATGCTTAACTGACTAAGCCACCCAGGTGCCCTGCAATTAGTATTTTAATACGAGAGGGCTGGGAATGACCATAATAGGGTATTTCATGTAAGGCAATGGATTATCTTCAGATTTAGAAAATTAAAAAAAAAAAGTTTCATTCACAGTAACATCGAAAAGGGTACAAATGCTGAGGAACAGATCTGACAGAATAAGTGCAAGTTTATATACTGAAAACTACAAGACATTTGTTATACGAAATTAAAGAAGAGTTTAACGAATGGAAAGACGTTTCGTGTTCAGGGATCGTAAGTCTTAATATTAAAATGGCAAGTTGATCTATAGATTCATTGCAATCAAATTCTCAGCTGGCTTTTTTTTCCCCAGAAATTGACAAGCTATCCCTAAAATCGATATGGAAATGCAAGGAATCCGGAATAACCACAAGGACATTGAGAAAGAATAAAATTTGAGGGCTCACACTTGCCAATTTAAAAGTTACTATAAGGTTATATCAGTAAAGACGTTGTGGTAGTGGTGTGCAAGCAGGCATATCAGTTAATGGAACAGAACTGAAATTCTCCAAATAATCTTACATGTGTGGTCAATTGATGTTTGACAAAGTTGAGAAGTAAATTTGATAGAGAAGGGAATCTTTTCAGCAAACGGTCCTGGAACAGTTAGATAGCATATGCCAAGAACCCCTCGAATTTATACCATTACCTCACACAATACAAAAAAAAGCAACGCAAGATCTAACACACCAAAATGTAAGAGGTAAAACTATAGCACGTTTAGAAGAAAATCTTTGTGACCTTGGATTAGGCAAATTCTTTTTTTTTTTTTTTAAGATTTGCTTTTTAAGCAATCTCCACATCCAACATGGAGCTCGAACTCACAACCCTGAGATCAAGAGTCACATGCTGTACTGACTGAGCCAGCCAGGCACCCCTGGACAAATTCTTAAATGTGACTCCATTTTTTTTTTAACATTTATTTATTTTTGAGATAGAGACAGAGCATGAACGGGCGAGGGTCAGAGAGAGAGGGAGACACAGAATCTGAAACAGGCTCCAGGCTCTGAGCTGTCAGCACAGAGCCCGACGCGGGGCTCAAACTCACGGACTGCGAGATCGTGACCTGAGCCAAAGTCGGATGCTTAACCGACTGAGCCACCCAGGCGCCCCTTAAATGTGACTCTAAATGCATGATCTATAAATAATAATACTGATAGGGGCGGCTGGGTGGCTCAGTCGGTTAAGCATCTGACTCTCGATTTCGACTCAGGTCATGATCCCATGGTTCATGAGTTCAAGCTCCACATCGGGCTCTATGCTGACAGCACAGAGCCTGTTTAGGGTTTTCTTACGCTCCCTCTCTCTATGACTGTCCCCCAGGCTCGCTTGCTCGTGCTCTCTCTCTCTCAAAATAAACATTTAAATAAATAAATGTCTTTAAAAAAATAAAATACTGATAAATTGGACTTTACATAAATAAAAACATTTTGTGCTTCAATAGGCAACATTAAGAAAATGAGAAGACAAACCACAAACTGGGAGAAAAATATTTGCAAGTTATATATCTGCTAAAGAGCTGGTATTAAGAATAAAGAACTCTTGCAACTCAATAACAAGAAGACAACCCAGTTAAGAAATGGGTGAATGATTCTAATGGACATTTCAGCAAAGACGCTATATGGGTGGTAAATAAATACATGAAAAAATGCTCAATGCCATTACTCATTATGAAAATGAAAATTAAAACCACAATGATAACCTCTAAAGTGCAGCATACATTTAGTAATGGACATACATTGCTGGTGGGAATGTAACATGTTGTAGCCAGTTTTAAAAACAGTTTGACAGTTTCCTGGATAGTTCATCATAAACCACAGAACACCATAATTCTAATCCTAGATATCTGTCCATGAGCTGTGAAAACATATTCCCACAAAGACTTAGGAGGGAATGTTTCTAGGAACATTTTTTCCCCTAACATCTACAAACTGGAATCAATCCAAATATCTATCAACGGGTGAAAGGATAAACAAAATGTGGTTTTTCCATACAATACAAAACTATTCATCAATAAAAAGAAACAGAATGTATACATTCTGCAACATGAATGAACCTCAAAAACCTAATGCTAAATGAAAAGAAAGCCAAATGCAAAATATTATGTATTATATGACTTTATTTTTTTATTTTTTAAGTTTATTTATTTTGAGAGAGAGCGCAAGCAGGGGAGGGGCAGAGAGAGAGAGAGAGAGAGAGAGAGAGAGAGAGAGAGAAAGAATCCCAAGCAGGATCTGAGCTGTCAGTGCAGAGCCCAACGTGGGGCTTGGCCTCACAGTGAGATCATGACCTGAGCTGAGATCAAGAGTCAATGCTTAACCAACTGAGCCACCCAGAGGCCCCTGTTGACTCTATTTATATGCAATTTCCAGGAAGCATTAATCTGTATAGACCAAAAACAGTTCACTGGTTACCTGGGACTGGGTCTGGAAGTGGGTATTGACTGTGCACGGGCATGAGGAAACTTTTTAGAGTGGTGGAAATGTTCTTAAACTCGACTGTAGTGACAGTTGAACAATTCTGTGAACTTACCAAAAATCCTTGCAATCTATACTTAGAAGGAGTAAATTGTATGTTATGTAAATTATACTGCAATAAAGCTATAAAAATGGCACATGAAAACACATGCTTATTTATGCTGTCGCCTCAAATCCCATTAAAACAACAATAAAGAAACATGACCATAACCATGACCAAAACCGTACCCACAGAAGAAGGGGAGATATTTGAAAAACATACCGTGGAGAGCAGATTGGTAAGTGATTTGACGGAACATGAAGAACCTCATCCTGAGCAGCTGCAGAGGGGAATAACAAGAAGATATCAATTCATCTTTCTTTGTCAAAGCAAGGCTTTGATTGGAGGCCCCAAGTGCTTCAGAAAGCATGCGTGGACTTGGGGCAATATGCCAGCGTAAGGAGTGGTTAGAAATCTACATAAAATGCTCTTTGCCTTCCTGGTCTCCAATACCAACCCGTGTTAACCACGTGTCTATCCCAACAGAGTAAGGGACATAGGTTTATTTTCTGGAAGAATTACACACGCTTAAAGAGGTTCTAGACTGCCTGTCGTGATGTTAACCAGTGGTAATCTTAGAACATGCCTCATTAATCCAAGGTCTCAAAAGCTTATGGTGAATTTTTCGGATGTGAATAAAAGTCACTGTTCAGTATAAAGTGGAAGATAAACTTTCGCTGTGACTAAAATTGTAGAAGTAGATCGTCAGTGGAGAAGTGTACGTTTTTGGAGATCGCCTTTATCAGGTCCAGGAAGTTCTTTTCTACTACTAGATTTCTAAGACTTCTCCTCTTTTTTGGCCTGAATGGATGCAAAATTTTCTTACTTTTCTTCATCTACTGAGATGATCATAAGATTTTCTTGTTTTGTCAGTTGGTATGGTGAATTCTTCCGATCGATAGTGAATGTTGAGATAGTCATGTTTTTTTCTGAGATAAACCCCACCCACCTGGCCCACTTTTTATGTATTGTTGGATTCCATTTCTGTGCTTGGTGTCTATTTTGTGTCCTGTTGGGGAGTTTTGCATTTATGTTTATGGAGAATATCGTGTGATTTTCTTTTGTTGTAATGTTTTTGTCTGGTTTCCTTAACAGTGTAATGCTGGTCTCATAAATTGAGTTAGAAAGGGTTTCCTCCTGTTACATATTCTGGAGGAATTTGTGCGGAGTTGTTATTATTCTTAAACGTGTGATAACATTTGCCAGAGAAGCCATCTGGGCCAGAAATTTTCTTTGTTGCAAGTTTTTAAACTACACGTTCACTTTGTTTGAATAACATAGCACTATTCAAGTTATCTGTGTTTCCTTCAGTGAACTTTGGAAGCTCCTATCTTTTGAGGAATTTATCCATTTTTTTCCAAGGTGTAAAATTTGTTGCTATAATATTGTTTGTGGTATTCCTTATTGTCCTCTTTTTTTAATTTTTAAAACTTTTTTGAGAGAGAGAGAGAGAGAGAGACTGCGTGAGCAGGGGACAGGGGCAGAGGGAGGGAGGGAGGGAGGGGGAGAGAGAGAGAGAGAGAGAGAGAGAGAGAGAATCTCAAGGAGGCTCCACGCTCAGTGAAGAGCCTGACGTGGGATCCCATGACCCTGGGATCACAACCTGAACTGAAATCAAGAGTTGGATGCTTAACCAACTGAGCCACCCAGGCGCCCATCCTTTTTGCCCACCCCATTTTTTTTAAACTTTACTTATTTATTTTGAGAGAGCGAGAAAGAGTGCAAGCATGAGCTGGGGAGGGACAGAGAGAGAGGGAGAGAAGGAGAATCCCAAGCAGGATCCAGGCCATCAGTGAAGAGCCTGACATGGGGCTCAAACCTACAAACCATGAGATTATGACCTGAGCCGAAACCAAGAGTCGGACACTTAACCGACTGAGCCACCCAGGTGCCCCTCCTTAATGTCCTCTTAACATCTCTATTATCTATGGTGATTTCCCCTCTTTCATTCCTTATATTTGTAATTGATGTCTTTTTTTTTTTTTATTTTTGGTCAGTTCAGCTAGTTTATCAATTACATTGACTTTTTAAAGGAACCTGCTTTTGGTTTCACTGATTCACTGCTGTTTTTTTTTTTTTTGTCAGTTTTACTGCTCTCATCTTTATATTTTTTGTTCTCCTTTTTCTTCCATTTGCTCGTTAGCTGGTTTCTTTTTGTGAGATCTTAGATCATTAATATGCAATCTTTCTTGTATGATAGAAGCCTCAAATATTATACATGGTCCTCTCAGCACTGCTTTTGTTGTGTCTCACAAATTCTGGTTATGTTGTTGTTGTTTTTAACAGCATGTGTGTGAGAGGGAGAGGGGCAGAGAGAGAGAATTTCTTTTCAGTTTATTTTTTTATTTATCTTGAGAGAGAGAGAGCGAGTAGGGGAGGGGCAGTAAAAGAGGGAGACAGAATCACAAGCAGGCTCTGCACTGATGGCATGAAGCCCGATGCGGGGCTTGAACCCACAGACTGAGATCATGACCTGAACTGAAATCAAGAATCGGATACTTAACCAACTGAGCCACCCAAGCACCGAGAGAGAAAGAGAGAGAGAGAATCTTTCTTTCTTTCTGTCTTTCTTTCTTCCTTTGTTAATGTTTATTTATTTATTTATTTTTGAGAGAGAGAGACAGAGAGAGAGACAGAGACTGAGCACGAGTTGGGGAGGGGCAGAGAGAGAGAGAGAGAGAGAGAGAGAATCCCAAGCAGGCTCTGTGCTGTCAGTGCACCAACCCAGGGCTGGATCTCATGAACTGTGAGATCATGACCTGAGCCGAAATCAAGAGTCAGATGCTTAACCGACTGAGCCACCCAGGCGCCCCTGTTGTGTTTTGTTGTACTAAAACTCAAGAGTATTTTCTCGTTTGCTTTGTGATTTCCACTTTGACCCACGAGGAGTTTCCAGCATATTTCTTTTTCTGATTTCTTGTGTAATTCTGTTACAGTCAGAGAATATGGTTTGTAGAGATGGAACCATTTTAGGTTTGTTGAGCTTTGTTTTGTGGCCCAGAATATGTTCTTTGTGAATGTCACTTGTTTATTTTTATTAACAGTATGTTATGAAGAGCTAACGTTTTAAATTTTGCCGTGGTGGGGGCAGCCTGGGTGGTTCAGTCAGTTAGGAGTGTCTTGATTTCGGCTCAGGTCATGATCTCATGGTTTGTGGGTTCAGGCTCCATGCTGACAGTGGAGCCTGCTTGAAATTGTCTCTTTCTCTCTTCTGCCCCTCCCCTGCGCATGCGTGCGTGTGTGTGTGCATGCGCACACGCGCACTCTCTCTCTCTCAAAATAAATACATAAACTTAAGAAAGATTTAAAAAGTATTTTCAATGTGGACCAGTAGGAGTTGCTGGCTGTTACTCAGTTGCACTAATGCCCTGCAGAGAGATAATAAGAAACGAAGCGTGGTTAAGACCAGCTGAAGGCCATGTGTAAGAGGTAGCAAGTGGGAAGACAGGCACAGCTGAGGAATAAACTCAGGATCTGCTAGTTCGGATCCTACAGCTCCGGAGGTGCTGGAATCATCAGCCACCGTCATATCTGTTCTTGGGAGGGTCCCTGACACACGAGAATTGGACAGCTGAGAGGATGCTCTTGAGGATTTTAGCTCTGTAGATTCCTCCCAAACCCCTCAGAGCTTGCAGAGATGGCCTGCCATTCTGGAGTCAGAGCTAGCCCTTTTCCCATGAGGTAAAAAACGGAAGTCTTCTCCGACGCAAGGCAACAGGTACCCCTCAGCCCTCAGAGATGTCTCATTTCTTCTCCTGTTTGCCAGACCAATGACTAGGGGTAAATCCCAGCATAACCGAACTCAGGATACAATGGGTCTGATAAAGAAGAAAGGAATTACACATGGAAGGAGCTACAAGAATTGGCTAGCATGTCCTGTAGAAGCCATACGACTCCATGGGATTGGATTTTAAGGTGCTTCTCCAAGGGAGCTGGGATGCAAGCGTGGATTATTGAAAATCGACTCAGGGCATTTTCTTAGGGCACAAGATTGAACACCCTGGCAAGGACCCCTGCGCATGGTACAAATCCACTTAGCGTGTCTCTTAGAAACCTGGAGAAAGATACAGCTCAGGCCGTGGGAAGTGGATCCCAGAGTTTCCCTAGCAGGTGGTAGGGGAAAGGTATAAAAAGGCTTAGGAAAGTGAGCCTACTGTAAGGGATATATTATGGAGGGCCACACAACCCACCAGAGAATTATGTGCCACAGAGGAGCCACCATTCACCAAGGTCCTCGGGAATATGCACTAGCACGTTCATTGAGAAGGTAAATGGTGGCCCTCTTCTGCAGGCCAAGAATGATGGCAGAGGACATGGACACAGAGTTTGGCTTGTTAATAGCCATGAGGATGATGGCTAATCAGCTAATAGAGGCTAGAAGCCAGAACAGACACATTCTCCAATAAAGATGACGTTTTTAAAAAGAGCTATTCGGATGATTCTGAAGTACATCTAGTTTTGGGATCCATAATACCTGGTGGCTAGCCCAGTGGTCCCCCCCTCTTGTTTGTTTAACCCTGCTCCTAAGCACACGGTTATTTTTCTCCTATAACCGAAGTAACTGTATATTGTAGACATTTAGGGTGAAGGAGATCAAAAAGAAGATAAAAAATTTTTCGGCATCACATATGACACTGACATGAGCATTCTGGTAGCTCCATCTCTGCGGATTTCCATGATTATTTCCTTCAGATAAATTCCTAGAAGCAGAACCTGTGTCCCAGCTGATGTATGCTTTTAAGGTTTTTGGGTCCACGCTGCTAAAGTGCCCCCCAGAAGTTCATCAGATGACTTTCTCAATTTCAGCCTATCATGTTCCCATTCCCCATTCCATCGCCTACACTAGTTTTTAGAATTTTACAAGGTTCTGCCAGTTTAATAGGTGAAAATGGTCTCTACTGACATCCCTTCGTGACTTGTGAGATTGGACTTCTTCATGTTTTAACTTGTCTCCATGTTTGTTTGCCTTCTGTTTGTTTTTTTTGAATTCATATAATTATCAACTTGGGGAAAATGTCACTTTTCTTCTCTTTGATTTGGAATAGTGGTTTACATAGTAGGTTCCCCCCGCCCCACCCCCGTTTCGTCATTTGACTTCAATTTTCTTCATAGTGTTTTTTCCTCACATAAGGTTTTGTTGGTTTGCTGGCTTTTGTTACATCATGTATGACAACTTTCCTTTTCCTATTAAATTGACATGACTTTTTTTGGTGTTTGTTTATTTTGGGGGGGTGGGGCAGAGTGAAGGGGAGAGAGAGAATCCCAAGCAGGCTCTGGGCTGTCAGCGCAGAGCCCGATGCAGGGCTCGAACCCACGAACCATGAGATCATGACCTGAGCCGAAATCAAGAGTTAGATGCTTAACCAACTGAGCCACCCAAGTGCCCCCAAATTGACATGACATTTTAATCATATGTTTATATTTGATATATTCTTCAGTATCTCTCAAGAGTTCCTCCTGTGTTTCATTGAGCTGACTCTGGGATCGTATTATGCTTTTAGAATTATTTTTAATACAAGTACCCTTTAATTAAAAACACTTCTTAATGTTTTAGTTATTTTTGAGAGAGAGCACAAGTGGGAGCAGGGGAGGGACAGAGAGAGAGGGGGACAGAAGATCTGAAGCAGACTCTGCACCAACAGCATCAAGCCTGATGCGGGGCTTGATCTTAAGAACCGTGAGGTCATGACTTGAGCCGAACTCAGATGTTCAAGTGACTGAGCCACCCAGGCGCCCCTTTAATTTTTTCTTTTACACAGTTTCTTGATGGATCACATGTTTATTCTTCCTGATGAGCACAAGAGGAATTTTAAGTGCCAGAGTAAATTCCGCTGTTTTTTAAATTGTGTGCAACGTATAGAGTAATTTAGAAAAAAACCGTATATTCGTATAGCATCAGATCTTCGCATTCAGTAACATGGCATGAGACGTCACTTATTCTGGTGCAGTTTTGTTTCCTTAAATAAGGTTTTGTGATGTTTGGGTGTATTTTAGTATAGAATGATCAAGTTCTTAGGTGTTTTTTTCTTCCCCCTGCCACCCTCGCCATATGGTTCTCTTCTTCACTAAAAATTGTGTCTAGTGGTCTTAAGCTAACAGCCACTTCCTTGGCCTGCCAGATAAATATAGCATGCATTTTTGGCCAAAATAGGAAATGGACAGACATATAGGAGAATGTACAAGGAGGGCAAGCAAACAGTAAGATGAATGGATACCCAAGGAAAGGATGGCTGTGCTTTAGGGCCTTACAGAGGATCCTTGATGAAAGTTTGACTCATTGATTCAATAAAGTAGTTTAATTGATTCTTGGGGCTTGGTGTAATAGATTGTTAGCTCATGTCTCCAGGCAGTGGTTATTATAAGCCTGGCATTTCACTTCGATGATGAGGAAAAACTCCCTTCAGCAACTTGAAAAGCCATTTGGGCTGAGGACAGAGGTGGTACCACTCAGTGTGAAAGTGTTAGAGGAAAGCAATCACGGTTTCCACCAGAGGTAACGTTCTCATTAACGAGCTTGAGATCTTAATGGAATTGTACAGCATCGCATGCGTTTGAGTGTATGAGTGTGTTTTAAGGATGAAAAGCAAAGCAAACGAATATGAACGCTTTGAAGGTATTCTAGTTATTTAATTTGAAACAGTGATTTTTTGTTTCAAAGCAGCTTCTCAAACCAAGAGAATAAAGCCTGTGATACTTTCTCATCCATCGTGGCTCTTAATTACAGGCAGTTGAGCACTTTATTGTATGCCCCTTTCTCTGAGGGGGTATTGGTGTTGAGAATGCTAATTCTGTCTTCCCAGAGAGGTTACAAAACCACTGAAAGAATATACACACACAGAGAGAGACAAACTGCATGGCACTACATGGCTGAAGTCCCATAACAACATATAAATGCATTTAGACTAAAAGAGTACCAGTTTTTGACTTCTTCTTCCATTTTCATTTGCTATATCTTAAACACATGTTCAGATTTGCATCTGGCTATTGCATGACGGCCGCATTTTAGGGATGGGAGAGTGGGGACAGAGAAAAGTTGAGGTATTACTGCAACAGTGCAGGGGAGACACAAGAGGGGCTGAGATGAGGTAGGCCAGTTAGAGCAGGCATGGAGAAGAGGGAACAGATTCGAGACCTGCTTAGGAAGCCAAATATGTGGGATTTGATTAGTAAGAAGATGAAGTCAGGGGTAATTGCGAGAGTTAATTTGAAGCCAGGAAATTTAGATTTGAATTTTAGTGGCTTCTTAG
This sequence comes from Acinonyx jubatus, assembly GCF_027475565.1. Taxonomy (NCBI): domain Eukaryota; kingdom Metazoa; phylum Chordata; class Mammalia; order Carnivora; family Felidae; genus Acinonyx; species Acinonyx jubatus. Next base: position 110,823,165 of record NC_069389.1, on the reverse strand, counting down.
TTGTGTGATTTGGGCCACTTGGGGATTTGTTTAAATGGTCTTTGGTTTTGTTTCACCATTCGCAAAATTGAGGATACTGATACCTGCTGCGTAAAGTTGTATAGATTAAATTGAATATATAACAATGCTTTGTCACTTCTAAAGCACTACATAAAATTTAGACATTATTTACTTCATTAAAAATAGTATATCTCAAGGGGGTACTGATAAGATGTTTATAGATCCACGTACAAAAAAGATCAGATAATGACATCTGTATCTTTTTTTCCTTGGTGTAAGAGGGTATCTAAAAGGAGACATCGATGAGGTATCTTCTGCATCATAGAACTCGTTTCCATGTTTGCCAAAAAAGACACTAGGGGGAAAAGAGAAAGAAAAGCTAGAATGTAACCCATTTCTTAAGGCCTAGCTCAAATTGTAGACCCTTAATGTATTTGGTGGTAAAGTCCCATTCTTTCCCTTTGCCTTGTTTTCCCCATCTGTAAACTTAGACTATGGGCCAAGGTCTGATTTTTACCGTCAGGTAGTAACCACTTCTTAACTCCCACCATTTGTATTAGTCCTCTTCAAGAAGAGCTATTGAAGTAGTTTCAGCCCTTGCCAAACTCATGGAAAGGATAACCTTCCAGTTGGAGGAAGTAACTCTCATTTTCCTGCACCTTCATCAGGAAATAATGAATGGTATAATTTTTTCCTTGCCCTTCTTCCCCAAAGGACAATCAGGACAAATCAGAGGCTGATTTGTGCTAAGTCCACGATTAGATATTGTTATTTTCTTTTTTAAAAAGTACTTATTTATTCATTTATTTATTTATTTATTTATTTATTTATTTATTTGAGAGAGAGACAGAGATAGGGGCAGAGAGAGAAAATCTTAAGCAGGTTCCACACCCAGCGTGAGCCCAACACTAGACTAGGTTCAGTCTCACGACTGAGATCATGGCCTGAGCCAAAATCAAGAGTTGGATGCTTACACAACTGAGCCACCCAGGTGCCCCAGATACTGTTATTTTTTCCATAGTGTGGCCTCCTTGTTTTCCTCCACAGTAAAAGCTTTTCTCTCTACTCTCCATTGAGTCTTCCTGTTCCTTAAGACCCCCTCAAATATTAGCTTCTCTGAAATGCTCCCTCTTCCTCAGGGTTTGCTGTTTTTTGATTGTTGAAGACTATAGTAGTGTATTTAGTGACTAACCCAAACTGATGTTGCAAAGACATGTATTCCTTTTTATTTCACTGAAATCTCTGTTCTTTATTGTTGTTTGTTTAACGTGTATTCATTTTTGAGAGACAGCGTGAGCAGGGGAGGGGCAGAGAGAGCGGGAGACACAGAATCCGAAGCGGGCTCCGGGCTCCGAGCCATCAGCACAGAGCCCGACGCGGGGCTCGAACTCACGGACCATGAGATCATGACCTGAGCCAAAGTTGGACGCTCAACCGACTGAGCCACCCAGGCGCCCCTGAAATCTCTGTTCTTTAGCTTGTGTTCAGGTAGTGTTCTGACAGAGATGTCCTTGACCTTCAGGAGCTCAGACAAACACACAAATGGCACCTCTCTCCATCACTGCAGATCAGCCCTGCCAGGGCACTCCTTCAACCCTTAGGCTTACACTGAGTCTAGGAACCAGTCGCAGATGAAACCTTCGGGTGTTCTTAGGTCTTTTCTAAGTGTAAATCTTGGCCCTGGACATGGACGTGCCTGTCTAAATTACCACAGATGCACAGCTGCCTTTGAATATCCTAGTTTCACAGAGAAACTCTCCTCAGGTTTTATTGCCGTGCCTTAGGTGGTCTATCATATGTTTCAATTATGGCGTTTTGCTCCTAGTTTCTGAGAGTTGTTGGGCCAACCTGAAGTGTTTTTGAGCAAATTCTTGCCACTTTTCTAGCTCGAGTCCGAAGTTAGGCAGAACAGAGATGAATTCCTCGTGTTTAGTCTTTCGGGAAGCCCCAAAGAGGTTAGAACAGACATACGCAGTAGTTTTGGGGGAAAGTCTGTTCTGTTTCCTCCAGACCCAGGGACCATGGTCCCACATTGGGGTTGCAGGTTGTTAACTGCTTGGCGAGCAAGACCACCAGTAGCACGGAGGGGAGGAGATGGGACAAGGGCAAGTAAAACACCACAAAACTTTCCGATCATTTGTAAGTTGCCTTTTTCTTGAGTCCGTGTTTGCTCGGTTGCTTTAAACTTTTGACTATTTTCCAGGATTCTGACATAGTTGGTTCTGACAGTTTCTGCTTGGTTTTTAATGCTTCTTCAGGGGCAGGGGTAGATGTAACCCTGGAGCTGCCTACTCCATCATTTTGCTGATGTCATTCATCTATACTATCTTTTATATTTACATAATTACCTTAACTGGTGCACGTGTGTGTGTGTGTGTGTGTTCTTGAATTATTGTCTCAGCTTACTTACTTTCAACCTGAAAAACTTACTTTCATATTTCTTGTAAGGCAGGTCTGCTAGCAGCAAATTCTCTCAGTTTTTTTTTTTTTTTCATGTGGAATGTCTTTATTTCCTCTTCATTTTTTAAATATAGTTTTGCTGGATATAGGATTCTTGGTTGACAGGTGGTGTTTCTTTTTTGAGCATTTGGAATATATTATCATACTGCTTTCTGGCCTCCAATGTTTCTGATGAGAAGTCAGCTATTTATCTTATTGGGGCTCCCTTCTAACTGATGAGCCATTTTTCTCTTACTGCTTTCAAGATTTTCTCCTTTTCTTTGTCTCTCAGCCCTTTTACGATTGTGTGTACGTTTTGGGGTCTCTGCTTTTATTGCATTTGGAGGTCACTGAGATTAACATTTTTCAAGAAATGGGGCAAGTTTTGAGCCATTATTTCTTCAAACTTCTTTTTTTTTCTCTTTTCGCTCCTCTGTCACTCCCATGATGCATATGTTGGGGCCCTCAGTGGTATCCCGCATTTCCGTGAGGCTCTCTTCATATTTCTTCTTCTTCTCTCTGTTTTACAGATTGCATAATCCCTATATTTTTTAACAACATACTTCTTTTCTTAATTTTTTAAATGTTCTTATTTATTTTTGAGAGACAGAGTATGAGTGGGGGAGGGGCAGAGAAAGAGAGAGAGAGGGAGGGGGAGAGAGAGAGAGAGACAGAATTTGAAGCAGGCTCCAGGCTCTGAGCTGTCAGAGCTACAAATACACAAATTATTTCCTCTGCCGGTTTACATCTCCTGTTCAGCCCCTCTGGTGAAACTTTCATTTCAGGTACCGTACTTTTCACACCAGCATTTTCGTTTGGTGCTCCTTTATATTTCTCCTTCTTTATAGACATTCTGTATATAACTAGACATTGTCATAACCCCCTTTATTAAGCGCGGTTTCCTTTACTTCTTTGGACACACTTTTAATGACTACTTTGAAGTCTTTGTCTGTTACGTATGACATCTGTTTCATCTCATAGGTTGTTTCTTGTTGTCTGATCTTCCCCTCTTATTTGTGTCAGGCCTTCCTGTTTCCTAAATTATTATGGAAGCTGGACATTTCAGATAATATATTGAAGCAACTGTGGATACTGCCCCCACTTTCCCCTTTGGGCTTGTTGTTTTCTCGTTTGTTTGTTTGCTGACTGGCTGAATTACTTCAGTCAAGTCTGTTTGCCTCTGTCATTGCTCCCTAGAAGGTACAGCCTAGGAATGCACGTAGTCACTGTGGGATGACAGTGCTTTCAGTAGGGCTCTATTTGACTGTCTCTTTCCCTGACTATGTGCAGATGATGATAAGCTCCATTAATTGCAGGCTCATTACTATATTGCTTTAATTTTTAAAATTAAAAAAAGCGACCCCACTCTACTTCTTTACACAACACAGTAAAATCTTGGTTCGCCAGCATACTTTGCTCTGGAAACATGCGTGTAATCCAAAGCACTTGTGTATCAAGGCGAATTTCCAGGACCATTGTCTCAGTTGTGATCACGTGACGTTCGGCATCTCGTACTACTCGTATTCCAAGACATGGCCCGTTTATCAAGTTAAAATGTATTAGAAATGTGTGCTTGTCTTGCGGAACACTCGCAGAACAAGTTACTTGCAATCCAAGGTTTTATTGTACTCTTAAGTCCTGGGGAAAGAAGGTAGAAAGAGGTTGCTGAAACCATAGTGGCATTGGCTCTCAGAGGAGTCAAGACACAGACTTAAAACCTTGGGGATTATTAGCAGGTATGGCTTTAGCAGAGTGACAGTTGAGTGGTGGTAAGAGTTGTGGTGATGCTGGTGGTAAGGAATGGATGGTGAGGTTAGAATTGTAGAAAATATGAATGTAAAGGGATAAAAATGGTTAATAAACCAAGTCCTTTAGTGTTTCCCTCCTCCCACTTGCTAAAGAGAATTCTAGCTTGGCATGTGTCAGTCTCTTCTTTTAATGCACCCCGGAAAGACGGCTCTGCCTTACCAGATCCACTCTTGGAGTCTTGTGACATAGAATAAATAAAGAGCAATGGGGGAGAGGGGTGCCTGGCTGGTCAATCGGTAGAGCATGCGACTCTTGCTCTTGGGGCCATGAGTTCAAGCCCCATGTTGGTTGTAGAGCTTACTTTTAAAACAAAGTAAAAGGGGAGAGCAGGAGACATTGATAAGAGACATTGATAAGAGGTATCTAGAGTAGAGAACTGGAGGAGTCTTTCAGGGATTATGAAGAGAACAGCTATGGCTTATGAAGGAAGTGGATGAAAGAGAAATGAGACATATTGAGGAAGTGTTGATCTGGCTTATGAATCCCTATTCATAGGTATGCTGGTTATTCTCCACTTGTCCCTGTGGAGTCATTCCCTACCCTTCTCTGCTCTACTTTATACCCCGAGAGGCCCTAGGTACTGCACCTCCTGGATTTCTAGCTGGGGCTAAGGTCAGATTCAGTCAGTGGGAGGCACTGGCATGAGATAAGCAGATGGAAAAAGAGGGCAGTGGGGTAGGGTTTTCATTCCCCATTCTTTCATGGCTATGGCTCTCACTGAGTTCTTCTAGTAACACCACTTCCCTCCCCTGGTTCCTTCAGTCCTAAGCATGGTAGCAGCTTCCCTCTGTCCTTAAGTCCCCCAGGCACTTTATCATCTTTGTTGGTTTCTCATAACCTGCCTACCCCTTTGTAAAAATGACCCCTTATATCAAACCTTCCTCACTTATACCCTTTGAGTGTGCCATTTATGTCCTGCTGGAACTCCGAGTGATACAGCAGTGTTTAAGAAATCCAAGTAAAAACTCGGCTCATTTTGAAATTGCTCTTGATTGTGTAGGCTGTTTTTGGCTGGGATCCAATTCCAGGAATAAACACAGGATAACAACATTGTACGCGTCTTACAATATAGGATAATTGTAGTCTCTTATGTAAAGTTCTAGAATTCTAACGAGGAAGGGGGTATGAGAAAATGAATTATGTTTCTGGCAGGGTTTTGAGGTAATACTGGATAAATTTAGAAGGGAAATAGATTCCATACTTACTGCTCTATCTGTGGGCTTCATGATTTTAGACATGTAATTTGATTTCCTAATGGCTCTGACTCGCCTTAATGAAGTCAGCTAATGCTTTCCTTTAATTTTAATGGAAACTAATTTTATTTCCTTCTTGCCTTTCTAAATTCTAATTTCTCCTCTATCACCAAAAGAGCTGTAGCTGACACATGGAGACTTTCCGGGCCCCTAGAATCAGTATTTAATAGGCTTAACAATAGTATGTAGCTACAGAATGCAATACTTACTACAAGGGATGCTGGTATACATAAAAACTTTGTGGAAATGTTTGATTCCAGCCAATTCAGGAACCACACTCAAAGTTTCAGCTCATTGGGTAACTTATTCAGCTGTTCTTAGCGATTGGTGATGAACACAGGTTGACCAATGAGACGGCAGTTGAACTAATCAGAAGAGTCGTGTCCAGTTCATGCTTGCTTTCCTTGGCTCTTCATAAATCATCACTTCTTTCCATTTTTGTACAGGCTTTTCTGCCTGTGCTCAATAGGTACCTTCACGAGGAGTTGCATATGGAGAAAAGCCATTCTAAAATGCACTATTGAAAAAAATCTTGGTGTGAATCTTTTTGTAAAGGAATGGGTTCTAATTTATCTTCACGTGACTTCAACGTAGGAACTTCCAATTTGACATGGAAACTCTGCCACATTTGTAACACGTTTGCTCTTCCCCAGAATTTCTTAAAGCAGAGCCTTTTTAGGGGAATGACTTGACTCTAACAAGCATTTGTAACTTTCAGTTATTTTCTGAACTAAATCCTGTGTAATGTCTGGGCTTTGGGCCACTGATCCATTAGGCTCGTCTGAGAGCAAACTTTGTGGCTGATTCTAGACAAGGTAAGTGGGGCGGCCTGCTCGGTAACACCACTGCCTGCATCCTTCCTTCTCGGTCTTCCTCTTCCCCATTCTCAAAAAGGGCTACCCAGAAAGATTTTTTAGCTCTTCTCTCCAATTCCTCGATTTCTCTGATCAGTCAGTATGAGTTCTTCATGAGTGGGGGTCTTTATCAAGCATTTGGGGTAAAGCTGAAGGGCTCCTGAGTCTCCCACGGTGTACCCTACCCTGACAAGCCCATACCCTACCAAGCCCACCTGGCTGATGTCTTCAGAGTGAAGATGTGCAGAACAGACTAAGGAGCCTTGAGAAGTCATTAAATTTTCCCTCCTGCCTCTTGTAATAGCATTTTAAATGTTCTGGTTTAAGGAACTGTTCATTTTAACTTCCCTTCTAGATGCTCCCGGTGGTTAAAGGAGAGCCTTTCAGAGCTACAAGGCAGCAATGGTTTACCTTTAGCTATAGTTTGGAGAAAAGAAGTGTTATGATTAGTCACCCTTCACTTTTTTGGCCTTCCTAGGCCCATGTCTGTGTCTCAAGGCCGACTGAAGACCTTGTACTCCAGGAAACCAAGAAAAAAAGGAGGGCAAAGTGTAGAGGAGGTGAATAACCATTTATTGAGCACCCATTAAGTGCCAGACCTTTGTGCTAGGGGCTTTGTAGACAGTATTTTAGTTAATCCTAATTAAACCTTCATAAATGGGTGCTAGCGTCAGTCCCATTTAACAAATGAGAGAACTGAGACCATGTTGACTGAAGTCACAGCATACACATTCAGTGGCAGATCTGGGATCTGAACCCTGGCTTCGTTGGCTCCAAAATCTGGGCACTGTCCGCCATACCACGGATACCGCCCACTTGGTAAGACCCCCCACCTCTCTGAGTTTCCTGTACATTTTCAGCCAGGTCTTTATGGCTGGACAACATGTGACAGAACTGTATGAAACGAAAAAAGGTATTTGGTGGTCACAACCCATCTCTCTGCCTGTTGGTAAGACTGCACCTGCGCTATGAGATGACACGCAGGGATCGTGAACTTCCAAGATCCTCCCATACTTGCTTAGAGGAATGAACTTGACCTTCTATTTCAGAATCAGAATCTTCGCATTTACCGCTACTTTTCCCACACTCGCAGCCTCTCTCACCCCCAGCCCTCAGATTGAACGGGTGGGTGACTTGATGTGGGCACTGTTCGTTGTGCTTCTCTTCCTTGTCCAATAACCACGAGCTGGACTGGGAAGGTGGCAGGAAACGAGGTACGGCTGTGTGGCCAGAGACACTAGATGCTTCCACATCTCAAGGAGCCGTGTAGGACGAGGGTCTTACCCTGCTAACTATCTTGTACTGCTCTTGCTCCAGCTGACCCACCTGCTTACTATAGGTGCTGCTCAGGGGAACCCACCCAGCATGCCCTGCTGTGATTTGAAGTTTTCTAGACTTTTATCTGTTTGGCTTTCGAAGTAGCTAGAACTCCTGGGGTCTCCAGGCTTTGGTGGAGATGAGCAGCCGTGAGAGAAACCCTTCAACCGGCACTAGAGGAAGACGGAGGTGATGACGAGAGGCTTAATGGGCTCCTGCTTGGACTCCTAAACCATCTGCTATTTATCAGTTCTTTTAGCTTGTATGTACTCCTTCCTCAAGTCTTCCCTGGCTTATTAGCTGTGCCAGCTCTTAAATAGCTGGCAGCATTGGGCTGTCAAAGGTAAATAAACTAGGGAAGCTTTGCTTCACGGGAACACCCCTGACCTCTCTCCGGTGACGCTCTGGAAGAGGGCCTCCTTTGCATGAGCAGTGTATCTCAGGCAAAACCATAGAGGAAACTCTATCTTTCAAAAACCACCTTAAAAAGTACTCTAGCCTAGGGGCGCCTGAGTGGCTCAGCCTGTTAAGCATCCGACCTGGACCTCGGCTCAGGTCATGGTCTTACAGTTTGTGGGCTCGAGCCCCGTGTTGGGCTCTGTACTGGCAGCTCAGATCCTGGACCCTGCTTCAGATTCTGTCTCTCTCTCTCTCTCTGCCCCTCCCCCACTCATGTGCGCCCTCTCTCTCTCTCTCTCTCTCTCTCTCTCTCAAAAGTAGATAAGCATTAAAAAACTACCCCAAACATCTGGGTGACTAGAGCAGATACCAACAATAGATCGGGCTGTGTAGGAATGTCCTTAGCTGAACATTAGCCCCGTCAGGGGTGATTATTTTACTGCTGGGGATGTAAGACCAAGAAAAGACTGAAGACATATTTTAGCAGGTATCTGGTTAACCCTTTGCTTTCCAGTAGCAGGCAAACACTTGAATTTTCATTTGTCTCAAGGCTTCCGTGGGTGTCAACAGACACTTAACAAAACGTGGAGCTCTTGGCATCCCGTCTGAATGCCCTTCTCCCTTGTCACTCCCTTAGCCCCTTGAGATGCTGTAAACTGGCCGCTGATCCCATGCAATATCCTCGGTCCCCTGGTTGGTTGCTTGCTTGCTTTTCTATAAAGTCCTCAGCTGGTGTTTACGGCTGTGCTGCTGGGGACTGGTATGTTTATCCAAGTGTCACCAGGAAAGGTTTACGTGTCGTTCAGTCTGTTCTCCTGCCACCATCCTTCAAATTCCATGTGACAGTGCTTTGTCACCTCCCCTCAGAGTTCCCCGTAGCATTCAGAGAGCGCCCCCTCCCCCAGATCCCCGAGAAGAAAAAAAAAAGAGATACTTGACGTTTCCTGTCCTTCGCCCCTTGGTTCATCTGACACGCAATCCCTTTTTTCCTGGCTTCCCGCGGCTAATAACAGGGAATTGCCGGGCCGTGGACGTCACCGGGCAAATCTCTGATTCCGCCAGAAGTTTCTTGTCTTTCTCCGCCCCTCAGAGACTGCTCCCTGACTTTGCACTCTAATTGGTCAAAGCAAACCAAGGTGCAATTTGAATGAAGGGAGGAGAAACCAGGTCGAAGGAAGGGAAACACAGGAGCAGTGTCGGGGATGGGAAACGGGCAGGTGGCTAGCAAAGTGGGGCTTCTCTCTTATTCTGGAAGTCCGGCTGTGATTAGTGTTGAAAACGTAGAGATCTCTGCGACAGGGGTTTGTGATGCTTAGGTTTTTGCCTGTGTCCAGCCCCAGTGCTTTATCACCGTGAGAGGTTGTCAGAGCTCTGCTCCTTTGTATCATTCATAATACACTCTGTCAGCTGTGAGGTCTTGAAGAGCCACATAACATCATTCTCTAACCTTGAGTCACCGATATTGAGCCCCCCCCAGAAACAAAAACAGGATGCCTCATTAATAAACCTTATTCATACAGATAGTTGTTTTCCTAGTCTGTTTTAAAAGGCATTAATAGCAGATGTAGTTCAGGAAACATTAACCATCAGCACTTTAATAATAACACGAATAGGGGACACCTGGGTGGCTCAGTTGGTTAAGCGTCTGACTCTTGATTTCAGCTCAGGTCATGATCTCATGAGCCCCACGTTGGGCTCTGCACTGGGCCAGGAGCCTGCTTAAGATTCTCTGTCGTGCACACACACACACACACACACACACTCTCTCAAAAAGAAAGATAAAGAATATGAGTAGGACACAAGATATTATAATTCAAAACCTTAATATAAGGAACTACCTAGCTTGAGACTTCTCTTGGTGTTTACCATGGGCCTATATTGATCCATTGCTGGGGGATTAAAGTAAATAAAATAGGCAAAAAAAGGAATGTTATAGGAAGAGGCCAATAGGGAGTCAAGACTCCAATCTCAGCAGATCCATGACCTAGCATTATCTAGTAATGATTAACATCTGTAGTCGGAAAGGAGACCTTTATTTGTATTTTTCATTGAAAAGCATTGTTAGAAGGGCTGACAATTTTGTCCCTCGCTCCTTTCCCACATCCCCAGATAATTTAATGCTGTAGCTGTAACTGCTTCGCATCATCCCCTTTTTGAACTAGATATGCTGCTCAATCGTTCAACATTCAATATGTCATACATTGGTCACCTGTACCTTCTGTCTAGATCGGAATAGGTTTTGTGATGAGCGTTCCAGTCATTTCAAATACTCTCCCTCTTCTAACACCCTCCTGGTTCCATATCTAGGTAAGAAAATGAACTTGATGGTGATTTAGTGGCAGGGTCAAAATCGGAGCTCAGATCTCCTGATTCTCAGACAAGCAGTCTTCCCAGTGTCCAATGCTCCTCACCACAGGGGCTCCAAGAAGGAAGACAAAGCACTCTGTCTTCCCTGCGAGGGGCCTACTTGCCACTTACTGACAGCTACCGGAGTGAGGTCTCTTAAAAACGAGCTTCACGATAGCTGGCAAAATGGCGAAACAAACATCACACAGTTGTCTTTATGATGCCTGTGCTCTTGACTTCACCTGTTAGAGCACTAATGAAAATCGCCAAAAAGATTAAAATTGATAAGAACAGACGTACGGGCATTAATTAGGCAGCGTGGATGACATAAGACAATGAAGAACCATTTTTTTTTTATTGTAGAAAATATCTCTTGTGACCGTATGCACAATAAGTTCCCTATTTATCAAAAAATATATTAAAACGACATCATTTTACCAGACGGTAATAGGAATAATATCGGAGTAGTAGGACGCTAGCAGGAAAATTTCATTTTCTTTTGTACTTGTGTATTTTCCAGGTTCTTTACAATGGCGATGAATCATTCCAGCGCCTAGATAAACATTTGTAATTGCTTTGAGATGAGATAAACATACATCATATACAGGATTGGGAACCACTGAGCTATGTGCCTCATAGAGTGGTTCTCCCACAGAGTGACGATTCTCATTTTTTATGTCGTACAGATGAGGCATATTTATGTACGAATACTTCAACTCTGGAGCTATATAGTTTATGTTTACTATTCCAGCACATACATTGTGTGGCATCCGGCCACCTGTCCTGTTACTTGTGTCTAGGTCATGTGGTTCAAAGAAGTTAGGTCAACTGCATTGACCTAATATATGTGTACACATATTGACCGTTTTTAGGAACTGCCTCGTCAGATAAATGTCCTTACAAGAAACTACTTAATCATTTTATTTTTCATGCATCTATTAAGCTGGCACCGTGGTCCAAATGGAAACCGTTTTGCCATGCTTCAGCGTTATCTGGTTTTAATGAGTCTCTGGAGGTCTCTGGATGGATTTTGCTGCCAAATATGATTCAGCCCAACCCTACAAGTGAAGCGTTGGACCCAGGGTGTTTTGTCTGCCGATAGATTTCTGCTTGGAGTAGCATCCTATACATTTGGAAGAGTTTCAATTGACAAATTCCTAATACTTTACTACAAGACCACTCAGATGAATGCAGTGTGGTTCTGAAAAGCTGCATATGCTAATCTTCACAGAACTACAAAAATATTTGGTACGACAAAAATATCTTATATCTACCTTTAATAAGTGAATTGATTCACTACGTATTTGATCTCTGCGTAACTGTATTTGTGTACCGTATCGCTATTAAACAGATTTTGTGTGATATTTGTGTGATCGGTGATGGGGGTTGATACTATATAATCTCTGCCTTCAGTTTGCTTACAAAGAGGTTGTAGGAGACAAGAAACAGCCCGTCCCCCCAAATGTCTGATAAATGTGTACAGAGGAAATGGACGAGTGCATTTTAGATGGGATTGACAAGAGTAAAAGGGAGCCATTTTTGCACTGTCACCACATAAAAGAACGAAGGAAATCAGTTCAGCTTTTGCAGTGGCCCATGTCGGAAGTGATAAGGGCCCAATCCAGGGTGGTGGATGTGGAAAACGGAGACCTGAGTTCCAGGGCATTATAATGAAAAACCAACAACTGGCTTAGTGATTAGTTAATAATGGGGAGAAAGCGTGAAAAGTATCAGAGATGGCCTAACTTTCAATCCTGGGTGGCCTGAAGGAGAAAGGGCCTCTCTGGCGGGAATAGGAAAATTAAGAGGCAGATCCTTATGGAGGTAAGGTGATGAGAGGAACTATGTTGAATTTTGTCAGACTGACAGAGAAAGGGCATTCTGTGAGAATAGCGTAACCGGATCTCCATGTGGCATCTTACAAAGCCTTTCCCGGTATCCGATGGCATCAGATGGATAAATTGGGACCAGATGATTGTGTTGATACGTATTGGGTTAAATTATCTTTGTCCTAATTCATACATCAATATTAACCCATCTGTAATGAGTGTCTATCTTATTCATTTATATTCATGAATTGAGTGAGAATATACTTGACCTGCTTATCCAACCATTAGTAGATATAAAGCCAGAAGGGATAATGCCTTACATTGGAAAATAGATTTTCCTCATCTCGTGAGCCTGGTGATATCAGGTTTTGGATTCTGATTTTTAACAAGATGAAATTTAGTAGTGACACATTTTGATGTTTTGCTTTTGCATATAAACCAGATGTTGCCAATACAGTCCTACAGTTTTGGGGTGACCCGCCTTATAAAAGCAGGAGACATGTGAAAAAGACTTCCTGTCTTACTCGGAGGGTTCCGTGAGTCAACAGTGTTACGTAGCTATATTAATAGATGTTCAGTTTCTAGAATAGGTGATAGGCCTGCTCCATTTTGCACAGGTTGAAAGCTAATTGAAAAATGGACCCGATTCTCGGTTTGACGTTTTGACGGGTTTATACTGGGATGTGCTCAGAGAAGAAGTACCAGGATGGCGAACAGACCCAAAACCTCAATATCCTCCAATATTTAAAGGAACTAGAGTTGTTTAATCTCAACAAAGCTCAGAGAGGAAATAGGAAAAATACTGCAGTGGCGTCAGTGGAATTTCTGCTAGTGTCCCCATGGCGTGGTCAGGCCTTCTACTTGGCTGTGTTGCTGTGCAGGATCCAGGGTTAGGCCCCGCCCACTCCCAGACATTCTGGAAGTTGTCCGGCAACCTGTAAAGGTTCCCTTTTGGCTCAAGCTAGCTAGAATGGATCCTGTTGTAACTAAAAACTCGAACCGATACAGGTATAGGTCTCAGACCAATGGCTGTTACAAGGGTAGCGATTTTATGAAAGCTGACCAATGATGCAATGGGATGTCTCAGGAAGATCATTAGTTATGCTCAGTTATAAGATGGACGATCACTTGGTGGAGGCAAAAGCATCAGGGGGGGCTTGGAGGAGACAACTTGTAAGTCTCCTGATGACCTGAGATTGCACTGGCATGCGTAGGAAGTATCCGGTTACCTGATCAAAATCATTCTCACTTTGATATGAATGCCAGATAGACTCAACCTTCTACTGAGGCTATTTACTTCATATTAACCCCTTTGTGAAATTACAGAGCAAAGGTCTTTGAGGAAAGAGGACTTTCCAGTACTTTCTGTGTACTCTGGGGACTCCCCCTGACCGCCTCACCCCTCTTCTTCATGGTTTCAGGCAGAGAAGGCTAACACTCAGACGGATATTTCATAATGTATTTAATTGCTCATTACTTGTGTAAAAATGGAAAGGAAATAGGAGACTTAAGACATGAAGTATTACAATATATTTGAACTCTTCTGACTCGATGTTATAAAGCCATGGTAATACAGAACCAACACTCTCCTCGAAAGTTTTGTGTTTCTAAACCAGCACGCACTTCTCTTTCCCTAATCTTGTAAAAATCTCACCTCTTCTTTGAGTTCCGTCCCAAATGCCACCTCTCTAAAGGCTTCCCCGAACACCCCAAACTCATCACTTCTTCAGAGGCTTTACATTTGCTATTCCCTCTGACGGCAATGCTCTTCCCTTAGACACAGGCAGAGATCACTCCTTCCCTTCATTCACGTGTCAGTTCAAATGCCACCGTGTAGAAAGAAAAGCCCGACTACCCTAACTTAAATAGCAATACTAGTCCTCTTCTCTCTTGTTACTCCATTTTATTGTTTTTATTTAACTTCCCACTCTCTGGAAGACTATTGGGCCCTGAAACCACCCTACTTACTTGTTTTCTTATTTAGTGTGAAACTAAATTCCATGAGGGCAGGGAGTTTCTCTTTCTTTTTTCAATTACTGTATTTACAAAACCTAAAATAGTAATTGACCTATAGGAGAACTTAATAAGTTTTTTATATTAAAAACTTGGGTTTTTAAATATATTTAAATATTTGTATATTTAAAAGTTGGGCTTTTTATATTAAAAACATTTTTTAATGTTTATTTATTATTGAGAGACAGAGAGACACAGAGCATGAGCAGGGGAGGGGCCGAGAGAGAGAGAGAGACACAGAATCCGAAGCAGGCTCCAGGCTCTGAGCTGTCAGCACAGAGCCCGACGCGGGGCTCGAACTCACAAACCACGAGATCATGACCCGAGCCGAAGTCAGACGCTTAACCGACTGAGCCACCCGGGCGTCCCTTAATAAGTATTTGTTGAAGGAAGGAAGGAAGGAAGGAAGGAAGGAAGGAAGGAAAGAAGGAAAGAAAGAAGGAAGGAAGGAGGGAAGGAATGGACATTTTCTCTCAATGGGATGTGATGTCTCCCTTCTCTGAGTCTCCCTTCATTGTGCTTATACGTTTATAGAGGTATTAACAATCTTCCTGTCATGTGACAATAAAGATGATGTCCCACTCATTTTTTTATTTCTCCTGCAACCCCTAGCATATAATACGGGCTCAATATACACATTTGTCAAATTGGATATGATCAATAATTCCCTCTAAGCTCTTTATCATATCCTATACATATAGAAGATAAAAAAATTTTCAAGCATGAGGATATATATGTAACTATCTTTAGCTTGACCAGAACTGAAGACAAGGGGATCACATATAATGAGGGAGGGGCACCTGGGTGGCTCGGTCGGTTGGGCTTCTGACTCTTGGTGGCTGATCGGGTCGTGGTCCCACGGTTCATGGGATTGGGTCCCACGTCAGGCTCTTCACTGGCAGCGTGGAGCCTGCTTGGGTTGCTCTCTCTCTTCCTTCTGCCCCTCCCCCATGCACCCTCTCACTCAAAATAAATAAATAAAACATTAAAATATATATAACTAGGGACACAAACTACGTAACAAGTAAACAAATAGAACCATATTTTTTTTGACAGTTCTTATCAAAAGCCAGTGTGATGGTTAATTTTATGTGGCAAGTGGGAGGATATTTCTGGACGAGATTAATATTTAATTAAATCCACAAACTTTGGGTAAAGCAGATTGCCCTCCATAATGTAGGTGGGCATCATTTGCTCTGCCCATTTTCTTGATGGGCAAACTCTGTAACTGACATTCCAGTTTTTGGTCTCAGAATTTCTCGTTTTCCTGTTAAAACGAGACTGTTGCTGGAGGAGCAAACATCTGCAGCCTTATTAGCCATTCATACTTTTGCAAATGGCTTTCAAATCTTCTTTTCCTTAGAACAGGGTTTGACAAGAGAGAGGAGCGAGGGGGAAACGAGGTTGAGAGAGAGTGACTCTCTAAGTCTTGGCAAGCTTCGTTAAATGGACTTTGATGAAATATGGGCTATAACTTGATGTAATCTACAAAAGAGGTTTTAGATATATTGTGCCTTACATCCAAAATGCTTAAAACTACGATTTCATCATCGGGACCTAGTCACAGCTAATACTCACATTAATTGACCAAACCATTACTGCTACCGCTTCCCAGAATAATGTAGTCTTTACACCCCAGAGAAAAGCCTAAGGACATCCGGGAAGAAGTCTTAGGTCATTAGAGTGATTGAACATTTATCAGGCTTTCACAGCGTACCCGACTGGCTAGGATGTGCAGGAGACGTGTGCTTTACTGGTACACAGCCCTGTTTGAAAGAAGAAGGGCAGCGCTCTGCTAAATCACTCTCTGTTACAGAAGCAAAAGAAAAATTAAGTTGATTTGACTGAATTCTATAATGCTTGTCATTTTGAGGCGGGAATGTCGATTGGGAGGATCAAAGGGAATGCCACGTTTCTGGGCGTCAACACTAATAACATCTCATAGTCTAGAAGCCACAATTAAAATAATTCACTTCCTCACTGCTAGAATTAAAACTAGCCTTTCAAGGGTAGGTAGACAATAATCGCCTAAATGTGTTCGGAGTCACCTCAATTTTCATCCACGTTGTCTCCTTACTGGCTGTGAGTACAGAGCATGTCCCACAGCCATTTACTTTTCATTATCTGTCCTGCCCCCAGTCTAGACGATGCCTTCATCAATTCTCATGTGAGCCACTGCCGTCTTCTCCCAACTGGTCTTTCGGCTTCCGCCTTCAACCCTTTAAAGGTCTTCTCCACAAAGCAGCCAGAAATAGCCACTTTAAATTTCAAACCCGATCATGACACTCCCCTGCTAAAAGCCTTCCGTGACTTCCCATTTCCCTCGGAGTAAAATCCCAAATGCCCAGATCCTTCTAGCAATCAAGTCCCTTTGACATCTCCCCTCTCCTGTTCTGATGTGCCCCGTTCTCTACATTCAAGCCACACTCATTTTTTTCTTTCTTTTCGAAGTCATTACCACTTTAGAGTTATCGCTTTTCTGATTTCCTGATGAACCCTGTTCTGAAATCTTATACATGGCTGCCTCTTCCCTCTTAGTCATATCTCAGCTCCAATGTCTTCTGCTCAGAATGGACTTCCTAGATCCCAATCCCAAGCAGCTTCCCCCCATCACTGTCTTTCGCAGAAGCTTTTCCACTGTTTTCATATAACGTATTACTAAGCGCAACTTCGCTTTCTCTTCACTGCTAGAATAAAAGCTCCTTGTGAGGAGCGAGACCAAATCCGTTTGTTTGTTGCTCCACCTCCAAGGTCTTGAAGAGCATCTGGTATATAGTCTGCACTCAGTAAATAATTCCTGAGTAAATGAATAAATAAATGATCTTGGAGAAGTGGTTAAGAGCTTAGGCCCTTAGAATCGGACTGCCAAGAGTCGAATCCTGACGCACGGATCACCGGTCCTGTGCCCTTGCGCAAGGTACTTAACATTTCCGTGACTTGGCTTTATCATCTTTAAAAGTGGTGATATGAAATGGAAGCTACCATGTAAGGTTAACATGATGATCCAATGAATTAATATATGTAAAGTACTGAAAACAGTGTCTGTCACATAACACATGTTATACGACGGTTTTATCGTTACGATCCTTAACAGTACTCCTGCTGCCGCTACCAACGTTATAACCACCTCCGTCGTATGGTTCTGATGGAGATCAAATAAGTTAAAAGAGGTAGAAATAATTCCCAAAGTATAATTATTCTTTACAACATACAGAGCACTATGCGTATTTTAGAGATTGCTACCTGGCTTGATCATTGGGTTCAGGTGTCAACCCTTAAGCCTGTTTACATTTTAAAAGAGGTTGCCAATCAAAACGGGTGAATTACGAGCAGCGAGCGGTGTGTGGCACAAGTAATTCTGGGCAGAAGGACGTACCCACGGTTCCTTATATTATACTACTGATGATGTCTGTGTTATATAAGGCCATTTCTTGATATTGGCCCCGTTTCTTTCTTTGGAACTATGAATTCAGACTGTTATAGAGATGCCGGATATGGAAACATTTTAACCAAGAGATAGCTATTGCACAGTTTTAGGCATCCAAGCATTGTTTTTAAGTATGATTCATGGTAAAGGCTTACATTCATATAAGGGATTATTTACAGATGCACAATAACAGGACGATAGAGACAAAGCCTTGTAACTGTTATTCCAGAAAGGGTTATTGTATTGTGACTTACAAAAATGTATTGTATCTTTTGCAGTGGGGGAAATTCTGATTGACTGCAGATAACCTCTCACTGTGGCTAAAATCATTCATGTGACTAAAACCAGAATCTTAACCCCACCCCCCGTGCTCTATGACAAAGGGCAATTTTCATGAGTCACAGGTTCACGGTACTTTGGCATTTGTGTCATAGCTAAGATCATTTTTTGTGTTTGATGGAAATATAATACATTATGTTGTGTGTTCTTTTCCTACCTAATCATATTTGGGAGTCAGTAGCAATAGATTTGGGGCCAAATGGTCTGTAATGTTATTTTTGTTTATGCATTTCTGTACTTACTCAGCCACTGTGATGTGACTTGAATCTGAGAGGGAAGCTAAAATGTTTAAGCTTTAGTCATTTCTAATTTTTCTTAATATTTTGAGATTCAGCATTTGATTAAAAAAAATGTAGACTCTCAAGTACAAAAGTGGGCGACACCAGGTCCATATTATAATAAAGAACTTTCAAGAAGTTCAAAGGTTAGACCTACACATAAATAAGTATCAAAATGAGGCAACTAGAAAAATTTGCCTCTGGGAGTTTCCCACTTCCTTTTTAAGGATGTAGAAGGAAAATGTTGAATTTTGAGTCAGCTGACCTATTTGAGTACTGGATTTGCCACTTACTAGCTGAGGGACCTTGGGCGAGTAACTTCAACACTGAATCACATTTTCTTGTCTATGGGATGGGAAAATGGTGCCTACTTTTCGGGAAAAGTAAGAGTCAATAATGCATATAAAGTTCTCAGTACATAGTAGGTCCTTAATAAATGACAGCTATTAAGGTGGCTCTAGCATTTGAAAATCAATCCCTATAATTCTTTGAACATTAACAGAATACAGGAGGGAAACTGTATGATCATTTACATAGATGTAGTAAAATCATTTGATAAAAGTCAGTACCCTCTTTTGATAAAAAAAAAAATTCTCAGCAAACCAGGAATCCAAGGGAATTTCTATGGCATATGACAATTACCAGAAACCTACAGCTAATGTGGTAGGCTTTCTGCAAATATAGCGACCAACAATCAAATACATGTTACTTCTCCCAAAAAGTAGTGAGCCCTATTTCCTCTCTCCTTGAACTAAGGCTGGTGCTGTGGCTTCTGTTGACCAAGAGATGTGGCGGACGTGTCCTGTCTGACTTCTGGGCCTAGGATTTGGAAGCCTTACAAGCTTCTGTAGTTGCTTGCTTGAAATGCTCTCGTAGCCGTGTAAGGAAGCCTCATCAAACTATTCAGATGAGAGACCGCATGGAGAGAGAGGTCCTGAGATTTCATAAAGGCCTAGCTGTGCTAGCATCCCGGTTGAGTCAGGTACATCATGCTGTACATCATGGCGAATGCATCCACGGGGGTTAACCTAGGAGAAACTTGCAGAGAAAGTCCCTGGCCAATCCACAGGTCTGTGAGAAGGGATAAAGCAGCTTGGTTTTTAAGCACTAAGTTTTGTGTTAGTTTGTTAAGTGGTCATAGGTAACATTGCACATAACAGCGAAGTAAAGAATGTTTTCCCCCTAAGATCAAGAACAAGGCAAGAATATAAACTGTAACCAGTTCTATTAGCGATCTAGAGGATCTAGCCCATGCAGTAAGGTAAGAAAAATGAATAAAAGATATTGGTACAGGGGCAAAATCCTAAGGAATCCACACAAAACTGCTGAAACAGAAGTAAATTCAGTAACATTGAAGAATACAAGGCCCAATATATAAAAATCAGTTGCATTCCTACATACTAGCAGAAAATATTTGGAAAATAAAATTTTTATTTATTTATTGCCGTTTACGGCAGCATCAAAAATACTCAGTACTGAATGTATTTATTTATTTGTTTTTGAGGGCGGGGGGAGGAGGAGGAGGGGCAGAAGGAGAGGGAGAGAGAGAATCTTAAGGAGGCTCCATGCCACGTGTGGAACCCAGAATGGGGCTCATTCTCACCACTGTGAGATCAAGACCTGAGTCGAAATCGAGGGTAAGAAGCTTAACTGACTGAGCCACTCAGGCGCCCCGGGACTGAATTTAAAGGAAAGATAAGACCTCTTTACTGGAAATTACAAAATATGGCTGAAAGAAATTAAAGATGACCTAAATAAATGAATTGGAAGATCCAACATTGTTAAAATATTAATTCTCTCCAATTCATCTAGAGGTTCAATACAGTCCAAATTAAAACCCTGGTTTTTTTGTTATTTTTCTTTTTTAATTTTTTTATTTGAGAGAGGGAAAGAGAGCAAGAGTGGGAGAGGCAGAGGAAGAGAGAGAGAGAGAGAGAGAGAGAGAGAGAGAGAGAATCTCAAGCAGGCTCCAGAGCCCAATGCGGAGCTTGATCCCATGACCCTGGGATCCTGACCTGAGCCAAAATCAAGAGTTGTATGCTCAACCTATTGAACCACTCAGGAGCCCCTAAAATCTGGTTTTAAGAAAATTTTTTTGTAGAATTATCATAATTCTACAAAATTATATATAATTACTATGGAAATCAATATATATGTAACGGACAAAACAATGTTGAAAAAGAACAAAGTTGGAAAACACATAGTTATCAGATTTCAGTATTTACTGTAAAACTCTGATAATCAAGGCAATATGTGGTGTTGATGTAAGGACAGTGGAAAACAATAAAGAGTACAGAAATTAATTTAAACATATATAAGAAATCTCTGGAAAACACAAGGAATTGAACGGGAAAATAACATACGGTGCTGGAATAATTACGTAAACATACAAAGAAAAACTGAAACTTGATTCCCTACCTCATGCTTTACAAAAGTAATTTATTATTGATCATAGACCAAAACCTAAAAGCTAAAATCCTTCATTTTCTAGAAGAACACAGAGTAAAATAGACAGCCTTAGGGGCAGGTGAACATTTATTAAACCAGACACAAAAAGCACTAACCAGACAAGGAAAAAAATGTCCTGCGTTAAAATTTAAATATTCTGCTCTATAAAGAGATGATTGAAGAAACAAAGAGTGGATAAACTGCGGTACATCCAGACAATGGAATATTATTCAGTGCTACAAAGAAATGAGCTATTACAGCACAAAAAGACCTAGTGGAACCGTAGATGCATATTACTAAGTGAAAGAAGCCAATCTGGAAAGACTACATACTGTTTGATTCCAGTGATATGACATCCTTGAAAAAGCGGAACTAAGGAGAATCTTTAAAAGATCAGTAGTTACCCAGGGATGGGGGGAAGGAAGGATGACTAGACAGAGCACAAAGGATGTTTAAGGCAGTGAAACTACTCTGTATGATACTAAAATGCTGGATACGTGGCCTTAAAAATTTGTCCAAACTCAGAATGTACAACATGAACAGTGAACCTAATGTAAACTGTGGACTTTGGATGATAATGGTGTGTCGATGCAGGTTCATCAGTTGTAACAAATGTGCCACTCTGGTGGGGAGATGTTGATAATGGGAGAGGCTATGCATGTGTGGGAGCACAGGGCATATGGGAAATCTCTATACCTTCCCCTCAATTTTTCTGTGAACCTAAATCTTGTCTAAAAAATCAAATCTGTGGAAGAGAGAGAAAGAAGAAATAAAGGATTGGGGGAAGGAGGGAGAAATAGAGACTGTGGGGGAGAGGAAGAAAAGAAGGGAGGAAGGAAAAGAAGAGAGAGGAGAGGGAGGGAAGGAGGGATCAAAGGGAAAAAAAGAAGGAAGAAAGGAAAAAAAGGGCAAGACACAGACTGACAGAGACCTTGAAAATAGACTATATAAAGACATTTTAAAATCAAAACTAAAAAGACAGCCCAGTCAAAACGTGCAAAGTACTGGAACAGAAATTTTGCCAACAGAGATCTACATGTAGCCTTTAACCACGTGAAAATGCGCTCAGTATGAGTATCAGTATCGTTTGGCAGCAGGGAATTCAAATGAAAACCACAATGAGATGTCACTATACCGCCACTCAAATGGCTAAGATTGAAATACCTGACGGCACCAAACGTGGGTCAGGAGGTAGAGCAACTCTCCTATTTTGCAGGTAGAGGTGTAATACGATACAACTATTTGCAATACCGTCTGGTAGTTTCTTATCAAGTTCAATATACGCCTACCATCTGACCCAGAGAGTCCATTCCTAGGTGTTTACTCAAGAGAAATGGAAACATATTTTCATACTCAGAGCCGTGTGTGGATGTTTCTAGGAGCTTTACTCACAAGAGTCTAAAACTGGAAGCAACCTGAAAGTCCAGCAAAGAATGGCTAAACAAATTGTATTATGTTCATATAATGGAACACTGCCCTAGGGTTTAAAAAAATGAACACTGATATATGCAACAGTTTGAACGAATCTCATAGTATGTTGAGTTAAAGAAGCCAGAACAATAAAGAAGTAAAGCCTTTGTGACGCCATTTATATGAAGTACAAAAGCAGGTGCAAAAATCTATGGTAATGAAAATCCAAGCATGGTTGCATCGGGGGTGGGTGGGAACTGACTCGAAACGTGAATAAGGGTACTTTCTGAGGCAATGGAAATATTCTTGATTGGGTTGCATTTACACAGGTCTGTATGTAACTGTCAAAACTAATCCAATTCTGCACTTAAAATATGTCCATTCATGGTACATAAGTGTTACAGTACCAAAAAAAGGACAAAAAATAAATGAGAGGAATTACAGTTGAGCTTTGGAAAAAAAACATTTGAACTGCATGGGTTCAGTTATATGTGGATTTTTTTCTATACAGAACTGCAAATGTATTTTCTCTTCTTTTTTTAAATAATTTTTGTAATGTTTATTTTTGAGAGAGAGAGAGACAGAGACAGAGACAGAGTGTGAGCAGGGAAGGAGCAGAGAGAGGGAGACACAGAATCCAAAGCAGGCTCCAGGCTCTGAGCTGTCAGCACAGAGCCCTACGTGGGGCTTGAACTCACGGACCGTGAGATCATTACCTGAGCTGAAGTCGGATGCTTAACCGACTGAGCCACCCAGGCGCCTAAAAAAAATTTTTTTTAATGTTTATTTATTTTTGAGAGAGAGGGAGTGGGAGAGAAAGAGGCAGAGCACGAGCAGGGAAAGGGCAGAGACAGACGGAGACATAGAATCCGAAGCAGGTTTCAGGCTCTGAGCTGTCAGCACAGAGCCCGATGTGGGGCTTGAACTCACGAGCCATGAGATCATGACCCGAGTGGAATGAAGCCGGACGCTTACCCGACTGAGCCACCCAGGTGCCCCACCTCCATTCTTCGTCTTAACAAAATTCTCATTTCGCCAATGCCCCCATTTCAAACGGTTCCTGTGGAGGAATATAACTGCGTTTCAAAGTGATGTGCAACAGTTTTTTCCCGGTTCTGGATTATGGCGTAACTGTATTTGTATTGAGCGTAGCCAACTAGCTGAGTCCTATCAGGCGAGTCATTGTATTTCCCCGAACCTTGCTTTCCTCATGTGTGGAATGAAGAGGGCTGGTGCGAATATTTTATAACGTTTCTACAAAATCAATGACCATTTTCACCAGGGCTTTTGCTTTAGCGGAGGGGTGTGAAGGAGCGCACGCATTCAGGGCACCCGACTCTGAGAAGTCACTAAAGGCAGTTTGTGCCAGTCCTCGCCTGGACGTGACCTGTAGGGACAGTTGGAACGAAAACACTGCGTGGTCATTGGACACCGCTTTTCCTTGCTTCGTGTGGGTTGCTAAGGAGATGAGGCAGTTAAAGTTAACTTCCGTAAGCTGCCTCCTTTATTTTCGCATTGTCAATACTTGGATATTCAGGAGGAGAGTCAACTTGGGCATAGGGCAGACTCACCCACTTTCTGCAGTTGTTTGGGGTTGCGGTAATGGACAGAAACTGAGTTAGTCATGTTGTTTTAAGCTACAGTTGAACTCTATGTTTTTACTACTATTTACTTCCCATATATACAAGTGCAGGTACTTAGATCAACGTAAACCATAAATGAACGAGCATAATAAGCATTTTAAATGAGCAAGAAAGATATACACAGGATCACCTCCCGTCTGATTTCCTTTCTTTGACTCTTCTCCAGAAAATGGGAAAGGAGAAAGAAGAAGGGGCACCTGTTACCTGGTGAGGGTGTGTCCAAGCTTTTCATTGGTCACAATCTGATGCTGCCTTTTTTTTCCTGGACTGTTTGCATTCATGTTTACCTCCAATTATGGTTTCTACAGTGTTGATCATTTTCAGAGGGCTCTAGCATATCTTCTAGATTAAATGTAATTTCATGGAATGTATTAAATATTATTTAATCAGTTCTACAATTTAATTTCTAATTAACAGTCTCTTCACAGCCTGTGCTTTTTAGGTAATCAGTCTGTAATTCACCAAGAATCTACTCAGAGCCCCCAGCACTTCACCGACTGTTGAAGGCCCATAATCAAGGTTAATTAGGTTTCCATCCTTAAAATACCCACAGCTTGAATCGAGAGGTGGCTCTTTGTCTTCAGATACTTGGAAGGGAACGCCACTCTCCATTCAGCACAGAAAACAAAATTTTGGGGGCGCCTGGGTGGCTCAGTCGGTTGGTTAGGCGTCCGACTTCGGCTCAGGTCGCGATCTCGCGGTTCGGGGGTTGGAGCCCCGCGTCGGGCTCTGTGCTGAGCGCTCGGAGCCTGAAGCCTGCTTCGGATTCTGGGTCTCCCTCTCTCTCTGCCCTCCCCCGCCCACATTCTGTCTGTCTTGCGCTCTCTCTCAGAAATCCGTAAACGTTAAAAAAAATTGTACACGCATTTGGGAAATCTGCTTTACAGTATCAGCGTCGACACCTGCCAATCCTTTTGCTGTACATACGGCTATTACCAGGGACTACTGGTCAGGTTTACAGCGGCATAGAACAGTGGACGGATGGGGAAAGTGGCTTGAGATGCTGATCCTAAAACACATCTGCCTAGAACATCTAGACAGATACATGAATGAAAAGTGGGTTGATTTGAATGATTTTGATAAATGCCTTCAGTCGATCACAAAGACTAAATCAGTTCAAGCAAATTTCCGGGATATAATCCACATGCGACATGGCTAGAAATAGCCACACAACTTAAATCAGCGTAAACAAAGATCCTCCACGGAATTCAGAGGAGGAAAAGAAATTTAGTCCAGTTGATGGTATAAAATGACATTTGCGTTTCTTGTTTTTGCAAAATCTCGGGCAAATCAAAGCAGAAAGCTGGCTCCCAGCTACATCAAGGGAAAAACTGACTGAGGAAAAATGTGATCAAGGCAGAACCATCTGTGGCAATTTAATGATATTTCGGGCTTGTACCAAAAACACACTTAATCAGAAATTAACAGCTAAAGGGAAGACAATTTCAAAGGGATTTGGACACTGAAGAAAATATCTGTGTCTATAGATACAATTAACTGATGATTTGATTTTAATTCTCCTGGAACAGGATGTCATCAGTGGAATTAGGAAGACTTAAGAGAAAACAAACTGCCTTAAAGTCTTTGTTTGTTCTTATTTGGGTCAATTTTTTAAGAAATTCATTTCACTGCCTCTCTTTTGACATCTCAGTCACGTAAGGAAGAACACATAGAGACCCAGCTAAAAAACCAGAGACTTCGGCACATTTTTTAACTCAGTTATAACAGATCATTTGCTAAAAGCATTTTTAGCACATTGCTCCGTGAATAAAAATGCTGGTGTTCTCTCAGTTTGAGAAGTTCGGCCCTATTTAGTGAGGTGGGGCTTTCCTGAGTCAGGTGAATACAGTATCCAGCAGCCTGTGGAGACGAGAAGGCAGGGACTCCCGGAATTCTGTCATCAGGTTATGGCCCTGTCCTACTTACAGAAGTAGACAAACCCAAATATAATATAAAAGAGGGCATGAGTGGCCTGGCGATTTCAGAGCATTACCTTTTCCATTGCCAACTGAAGTGAATGAAATAGCAACTTTTAGGAGTCAGAAATGAGACAGAATCTTTCCTTGGTCCACGGAGAAATTAATCAAAATCATTTCCCTGGGTGAAAATCTTACTCTGCAAGTAATATCAATACTAATATTGAGGTCAAGAAACCTGACATTGAGCTCTGTTAGTTTAATGTACTCAACAAGTGACAAATACAATAAAATGAAAGTGAATATTCTGATCTGGCTAGGTGCCATTCACTGGGGAACCTTTCAAACTTTATTGGTGCTCAGTCAGCTTTCATTAATGATTCTACCAACTGTCCAGGGGCATAGTTATAATTTTTTTAAGTCAATGATCACGTTTTAGAGGGAGTAGTTAGATCACACCCTCCCTTCTCAGGCCCAATTTTCCGATCGCACATCATAGACCAATTTTTAAAGAATACACCTGAACCATGCCCCACTTTGCAAGGTAATTTTGTATTTGCTCTTTACAGGGGGAAACTGTGCATTTATACCATGAATCATGTCTGTAGTGTTCCAGCTGTGGTACGAGTGGCAGGTAAAGCATTAGGGCTGCAGGTTGAGAATCTGCAGAGACCCCTCTGGGCCGCTCACGATATCACAATGGTGAGAAATGCGTGTGCTGTACTTGCAGGGCATTTAAACTGTCCCTTTGTTCTCTGGAAGCTTGTTTGGACATTCCAGTACGAGTGGACAGCAACTCGCATTCCCATGGTCCACTCAGCCTCTTTGTCGAGAATGTGCCAGACAGTGAGGAAGAAAGGGAGGTTGGGGAAAAAAAGCAATCATTAAAATAAAAGGCAGACAGCATAAATACACGGGATCAGTAACTAAATCCACCTCTATTCAAATATGAGCTGGCTTGATGCTTGAAATGTCTGCTCGGATGCACAACAGGGTGTTTGGCTATACCAAACCAATCCTTCCAATGGAATTCCTTCTGCAGAGAAAAATAAAGTAGGGTAAAGGTCCAGGAACACGGGTGCACCGAAGGCCACAACATTTGTAGCCCCCAAAAAGTCCAGAATGAGTGAAGACTCCCACTGTCCCTGCTTCACCCAAGTCTCAGTCGTTTGATAAAATTCCAAAATCAATGAAACGTCTCCCTCGCGGTAGCATGTGTTCAACGATTTAAAGCCCCAGAGTGAAATCAACCAGTTGGAACGACCGCTTTGTACATCACAGAGCGGTGTCACCTGTCTGCACTTTAGGGTCAGAGGCATTTCATTGATTTCATGCACTAGATTTAGCTCATGTGGGGGAAATACTTGTTGACACTCTGCTTCTTCACGGTAAAAAAGGGTAACATCAGTACCTACCTCATAAGGTGGTTATGGTGTTAAATAAGTTATTATAAATATAGTGCTTAGAACAGTGCCTATGACAGACTACACATTGAAAGGTCATCATCGTCATCATCATCCCTACTGAGATCATCTAACCCACTCAAAATTATTTTACTGAGAGCTTTGACTAAAACAACGTGACAGAAGAGAAATGGTACGAGTTCTGAGCCTGACAAGACTTGGTGGTTTATTCTCATGCTCTTGGGAACCCTATAACCACCTCCAGGTGAGCGAGCCCAAGACAGTCCTGCCGTGGGATGACGGGATGTACATGGATGTCCCTAGGTCATCTCGGAAGACAGATTCTGGGGTTGAGACTTTCGAGCAGGAAGTCTATTGGGGAGTGCTGTTGGCACCAGCTGTAAGGCCGTAATAAATGTGGGATTGGTCATAGGGGAAGTTAGGCTGCAGGACAACTGAGACGGGGGTCTCAGCTGATCCCTTGGGGAGCCCTAGAGCTGAGATAGCCATTGAAAGTTGTTTCAAGTTGAGGCCAAGGGGCCAAGCATTTTAATGTCTGCCTCAGTCACTGGATACGGGCTGCCCTTGAGGGAGGAATATGATCTTGGATTAGGAAGCTCTCTTTGGCGATCATTGGGGTGGAGACTCAGCGGTAAGTTGTCAGCAGGCAACACTTCTAGACTCCGTGGGGAAAATGTCTTTGCCCCGAAGATGGGGGTCATGGGTTGCATGCCATAGTATTCACTACAGAGGTAACGTAGGTGTTCCATTCAAGCCTGCCAAGTGCCAGACGTGTGAGTGAGGCCATCCTAGACCGTCCAGGAGCCACTCAACCAAGCAGCTGATGACAGACACATCAGTGAGCCCAGAAAAGATAAACCAGCCCAGACCAGAAAAGTATCACAGAATTTGAGAGATAAGAAATAGTTGCTTATTTAAGCCATTAAGTTTTGAGGCAGTTTATTATGTAGTGATGGATAACTGATACAGAATATTACATTATGACAGTAATCATCAAAGGCCAAGAGTACGTCAGATTAAGGTGATTCTAGGGGTGCATGGGTGGCTCCGTTGGTTAAGTGTCCAACTCTTGATTTTCGCTCAAGTCATGATCACATGGTTCATGAGATTGAGCCCCGTGTTGGGCGCTACACTGACAGCGTGGAGCCTGCTTGAGATTCTCTCTCTGTCTCTCTTTTCCCCTCCATGCCCCCCACTTGCATGCACTATCTCTCTCAAAATAAATAACATTAAAAAATAAGATTAAGGTGATTCTAGTTGTAGTGTTGTAGTGTAATAACAGGTTTCTTTTTCCCTCCAAACACCCATTGTCAAGGGCATTAGGATCAACATACACTTGAAATTAAATCAGCGACGCATATGACACTGATGGAGGCTGGGCTGTGACTATGCGGTACAATTCTTACATCAAGAGGACGTCTGTTGCCAACACATGGGATGGGCACACAGGCCTCTTGGGAAGGACCAGCATACACTTCTGGGAATCAGTGTTCAAAGCATTTATGTCATCCAGACAGCCTAACTGCACAGGGTTGTCAAGAGCTTTCCCTAAGGTATTCTTTGAGAAATTGGAAACTTACAAAGGGGAACCAATGTCATTCTATTTAAATATTGGTATTGTACCAATTTACTTGAAAGCTAGAAATATTTTTTTTTCTGTAAGGAAAGTTGAATCAGTTGAAACAAGAACTTTACAAAAAATTTATCTCCTGAACAAACATAACTAGGAAAAAAATCACCATTCTAACAAATCAACAATTTTTATTCTCTCACCTTGATTTTCAGTCCTTATCTACATAATGATTGGATACCTTTAGCTATCGGGTAGAGTAAGATCTTTGGAAGAAAATGATCAGAACTTGGATTTTTGTTTTTACATGGGGCCTGAAATTCTTACCCATCAAACGGAACTCTAGACTAAAGGCCTTCAGGAATTCCTTGCTGTCAAAGAATGGTTATGCTTTAGAGACTCTCTGAAGGACCTATAAGAGGATACATTTCAGAAAGAAAGAAATTGATCCTACAAGGAGTGGGATGCAACAGTTAAAAAAAAAAAAAAAAGAAGGGGGTGGGGGAGACTGAAGTTGAAGCTGAACAAACTCTAACTCTATAAAGCCAGGATTCTGCAAACTATTTCTGGTGGGCCACATGCTGCCCACTGCCCATTTTTTTGTACATACAGCTTTTATTTTATTTTATTTTATTTTATTTTATATCATTTTTTAACAGAGACATAGAACATGCACATGCAAGGGGGGCAAAGGGGCAGTGGGAGAGGGAGAGAGAGAATCTCAAGCAGGCTCGATGCTCAGAGCAGAACCCAATGGAGAGCTCGAACCCACAGCCCCGGGATCATGACCTGAACTGAAACCAAGAGGCGGACGCTCATCCGACTCAGCCACCCAAGCACCCCTTGGACATAGAGTTGTATTGGAGCACAGCCATTTGCGTTAATTTACCTATTGTCTGTGTCCATTTTCATGCTACGTCATCAGTGTTAGGGACTGTGTGGTCTGTGAAACCAAAAATATTTGCTATCTCATCTTTACAGAATAACTTCACTAGCTTCGTATTCATGACTAATCACATTCATGACTAATCTTGAGGTGACATGATAAAAGAGAAGGTGGGACTGTACTAGAAACCAATAACATGGAAGGGTGGCCAGAGTTATTTATAAGATCCTTGTGTTTATTGTGTGGAAAGAAAGAAATTTTCAGGTATGCATGTTAAAAATACATGCATATCATTTTTTAAATATATACTATAGTATAGCACTCTGAGATTTCATATTGAAAGCTTAAAATAATTTCAAGTGACCCTTCAGGTTGACGATGTAGTAGTTGTCTTTTTCCCACACGGCTAGCAACCTTTGGGATTCACTTAGGTGGCAGGGAAAGCCAGGGGACGGGTAAGCATGTCCTCTGCATGTGGCATGATTGCTCTCGAGTCCGCCTCTCACAATTCTAAGTGATTAAAACTTATATGGGGGTGTCTGGGTAACTCAGTTAAGCGTCCGACTCTTGATTTCTGCTCAGGTCGTGATCCCAGGGTTGTGGGTCTGAGCTCCGCATCGGGCTGTGCTCTGAGTGTCGAGCCTGCTTGAGATTCTCTCTCCCTCTCTCTCTGCCCCTACCATGTGCTCTCGCTCCCTCTCTGTCTCTCAAAATAAATAAATAAAACTTAAAAAAAAAGAGACTTATGCGGGAGAAAAGTAGCCCCCAGTAGAAAGTCAACTGTTGGTGACACATGTAAAAACAAAAAAAAATTAATGATTCCCAAGCATAAAACCGAAGTTTTAGGGGGAAATTATTTGCAGTCTTAATATCTGTGAAGTTTGGAACTTGAAAAGAAAATGCCCTGTGTAAATGCAAACAAAACTGCCTAATGTAAGAAGTTCTCTACCGAACCAATTCAGCTACTCCCAGTTGTGCAGAGGTGCATCAGGGCAACAATTCTGTGAACCAATGAACGTTGCTATATTAAATTTTTTTCATGTTTATTTTTGAGTGAGAGAGAGAGGCAGAGTGCGAGTGGGGGAGGGGCAGAGAGAGACGGAGACAGAACCTGAAGCAGGCTCCAGGCTCTGAGCCATCAGCACAGAGCCCAAAGCGGGGCTCAAACCCGCAAGCCATGAGGTCATGACCTGAGCCGAAGTCGGACGCTTAACCGACTGAGCCACCCAGGCGCCCCTTCATCCTACTGTAAACATTTCTTTCTTTTTTTAAAAAAGATAATTCATTGTCAAATTGGTTTCCATACAACACCCAGTGCTCATCCCAGCAAGTGCTCTCCTCCGTGCCCATCACCCACTTTCCCCTCTCCCCCACCCCCCATCAATGCTCGGTTTGTTCTCAGTCCTTAAGAGTCTCTTACGGTTTGCCTCCCTCCCTCTCTGTAACTTTTTTCCCTCCTCCTCCTCCCCCCCCCTCCCCCATCGTCTTCTGTTAAGTTTCTCAAGATCCACATATGAGTGAACACTTCTTACTTTTCTGTCTTCTCTAGGCACATCTCATTTCCGGAAACAAAAGCTTCATCTATGTAGTCCCAGTCACCAGCACTAGTACAATTTCTGACACAGAGTACTGGGTACTCAGGAAGAGATTTTTGAACCGACTGGATCTTCGGAAGTTATATTCTCTTCGGGAAGAGGATAGGAGGAGTCAGCCCTTATGATATTCTCTCTCTCTCCCCTTTGATTCTTCTTGAAGGTAGGGTATGAGGCCTAGCCACCTGTCCTCGGTACCCGGCACCTGTGTGGCACACAGTGCTCGAATGGACTGGATTGAACTCCCACCTCTAATCTTCCGTCGGACTTCATTACCGATTAACCTAGCCCAACCATTAGAGGCAAATAGCTTCCTGGCTTGATTCGGTAAATGCAATCAGATTCAAATCTTGAATGTCTGCAATAAATCTTAGAGTTTAAAGTGCCAGATTAGACGATTCTGCCTTAATTAGTTTAGCTTTCTTTGAGTTGAACACGGCTCATTAATTTAAATTAAATAAGCAATTCAAAGCCTGTGGACAATCAATTAGATAAATGTACACGTCAAGGACTGCGGTCCCCTGGCTATATTTTGAAGACGGTAAATATGTAAGACATCAGAACCAGACATTCCTTTTGATGATGGTAATGAGATGTTCCAGATCGAGAGTAAAACTGGAACGTATTTTTAAAACCCACAGACACTAGAAGCATTCTGGCAACAACTTCTCTCTATTTCTGTGCATAGAAGTTGCCCTAGTTCAAGTACAATTTTAGAAGTTCTCACCAAGTTGTTGCATTGTTGTGCTATTTTTAAAGAGTGGGGCTGCGATGATGGTTTAGGAATCTTTTTGCCATCCCATAGTATCTGCTTTGTTTCTGGTGATCATGTGTGGAGGAGCGTTACAAAGTCAACTACATCGCAGGGGCGCCTGGGTGGCTCAGTCGGTTAAGCGTCCAACTTCGGCTCAGGTCGTGATCTCACAGTTCGTGGGTTCGAGCCGCACGCTGGGCTCTGTGCTGCCAGCTCAGAGCCTGGAGCCTGCTTCGGATTCTGTGTCTCCCTCTCTCTGGCCCTCCCCCACTCGTGCTCTCTCTCTCTCTCTCTCAAAAATAAACAAACATTAAAAGAATTTAAAACAAAGAACAAAGATTGCTTCCACCCATCCGCTAGAGTTTGTCCGAATGTATCCCCCGCGCTACAGAAAACCACCGCAACTAACAATTTGGTTAAATGTGCCAGTTTCGTGGACACTTGACAGCAGAATACACGAATTATTTGCATCAGCCGAGAGTTTGTTTCAGGGCGCCCATCAGTAAATCCCTCCGAAAGAACCGATGCCGTTTTCTAACACCCACCAAGCGTGTTTGTTGACATAGTTTCTCGTGCTTTCTCTGTATGATAGTATTCTGAGGGAGGATCCGACATCCTCTGGGTCAACACGGCCCTCCCCCTTCAGATGTTCATGCTGCTATGAGCCATTCCACGCGCATGTGCTATCCATATGGATAAATAGCTCCCAGCAGCTCTCGGATTTTCAGAGAGGCCCTTTTGCCTGAGCTGTAGGTGCTAACCTACAACACAGTAACCCATTTTCAAAGGGATCCCATTTTAGATGTAGGGGAAGAAAACGTCGTCAAGGAGAAGCCAATTTAGGTGGAGAGTGCGTGGCAACGTTAGTACTTGAAATAGCTCCCTTCCCATGAACAGATACTCTTTGCCTAAGAATTCATTGTCAGTTTTCTTCGTTTCTTCCAACAAAATAAATAGTGTAGACGACGGCACTGTCCAAATGACAGAAACGGTTTTTGAGGTTTGGGGTCATCAAAATGTAGGAGTACAGGGAGTTTACTAGGGTACTAGCAGCTGCTTAAAGTTGAAGATTTGAAGCAAATCTAGACCCAGCTGATATGTGTCTATATCCCACGTTTGTGGAATATGTCATGAGTCTTGCCATTAAAGCAGTGCAAGTACATTTTAAGCACCAACTCCGTAGCATAGCGCTTCAGGGACTAAAAGGCTACCTACCTCCTTAACCGCGAAACACATCCAACAGAGATATTCATGAGAATGACTAAGAGCTAGCACTGGGACACGATCTGGGGGACAGTGATGTGGGAATATCCCGCCGACTGCCTGATGATCATTCGAAAACCAGGAGCTTGTAGGAGAAGGTAATCAGGAACGGATGCAAAGGAACAAAAAGAAAAGTCAGGGGCTTCGCGGTTGGCACGCTCGTCTGACACAGTTTGTGGAGAACTTAATACAGGGATTATTTACAACAGTGTGGATAGGGTTTTGAAGAAAGCGTGAGTGGGGTTTAGGAAAAGCAACAAGGAATTGCTAAATTGGATCCCATGGGGTTACCAACCCTGGCCTTGAAAGGACAAAGGAGGGAAGTGAATATTGGAACTCAGAGAGCACAGTTAGGTGGAGAGGGCCACAGGGCAGGAGTTGTGGCCGTTGGTAGAGGGACACTGCCATCCCACAGGCCGGCAGGGAGGGGGGAGGGGCAAGACACTACATACTCTAATCTCAGCCTCGCCTCTTTGTCTCACCTGATAGTGCCTCCCAACTGGCCAAACCCAACAGGAAGCTGGAGGCGAGGGAGCTTGTTGGGATTAGTACAGAAGACAGCCCCCCCCCCGGGGCAATGAGCGAGGTGTAGAAGGACGCAGAGTTTTCCACTGCAAGGATTTGGGGAGAAAAATGACCTCATTGTCTACACGTCTCCCAAGGTGGATATGAGTATAAGTAGGTTTCTTGTGAAGAAGTGAAATTAATTCAATTTGCTTTGAATTGCTATAGCTGAAGAGTACTATAGAACAATAGAAGTACAATTACAATTTCATGGCATAACTTGCTCCGTAAATGTATTGCAGATTTTGGTAAAGAAAGCGTGTGGCATCGCAGAGGACAAAGAATTGAGTATCAGAAGATCTAGATTTTGGTCCCGGCTCTGCAAGCAGACATGCTCTTGTGACTTTGGGCACGTCACTTGACTTTCTCTGACCTTAGTTTAAATAAGAGTAAAACGGATAACAATACATCTATTTTTCCATACCTCCAAGGGTGGTTGTACAGCTCAGATGAAAACATATTAAAAAAAAAAAAACCACAACACTTTATGAACCCAAATGTCCCTTCTACCACAAGTGTCTACTCTTCCAGCATTGCAAAGTGGTGTTTACTTATTATTTTTTTATATATATGATTTATTGTCAAACTGGTTTCCATACAACACCCGGTGCTCACCCCAACAAGTGCCCTGTGGTGTTTAAAGATTAATGCTGGGCTCGTAGAGAAATAAGCTGACTTTTCGATATTTTTTCTTATAGCGACAGATCTATTTCCTTCCACCCAGACGGGACTTTGCCAGCTTCCCACCAGATCTAATTAGGTTTTAAATGAGATTCAGGAAGACATAATAGCTTATTCTGATTGTTCTTTTTATATCATACAGTCTCTAAATATTCATTGTGCTCATATGATTAAGCTGTAAATCAATAGAAAAAGCCAATGGGCTTTTTTGAATTTTTTATTTTGTCCCATATATTTGGCTGTACCAGTCATCTTAACTTTATATCAGTCTTTACTCTTTTCACATTGCCTTTACCCATTTGGCTCTGTCCAAAGAGCTCCTAATCATAGTTCAACACCCAAAGTACATAGTCCCTCCTCAGGGAAGTCCCTCCTTATTTCCCCCTAAGATGATTTGTTCCTGCTCTGCTACGTATCGTGCTTGGAACACATCTCCATTATTGCAGGGATGACTCCATATTGTATTAGAATAATTTGCTTCTATTTTTGTATTTCCAGGTAGATCCTGAGAGTCTTGACCGTAAAGGCCATGTCCTATCTGGGTTTCCATCTGCATCAATTAGCAAAGCGCTGGCACTTCGTGTGGGCTCAGTTCACTGGAATTCAAATCCTGGGGACAGGTGTAGCTCTGCAAAAAGAAATGGGGGTGGGGGAGACTGGTTTCACTGAAGTGTCATTTCTACTCCTCAGATTAGTTCGTCAGATTCAAGCTACTAATATTCGGGAGAAGGTACTCACTATTTTCTCTCAGGGGAGAGCTTCTGCTGAAGATCAAACACTGACTTAGATGAAAGTTCT
This sequence comes from Acinonyx jubatus, assembly GCF_027475565.1. NCBI lineage: Eukaryota > Metazoa > Chordata > Mammalia > Carnivora > Felidae > Acinonyx > Acinonyx jubatus. The sequence goes on along the minus strand of NC_069389.1, from coordinate 110,787,913 downwards.
CAAAAGGGGTCTAAGCTGAGAGTGATCACAAATGCGTATGTTGAAGAAAAACTTGCCTGGCAAATGAACTTGAGAACTTTTACCAAACCCTTTAAAGCCACACTAATGTGATGGAGGGGAGGGGTGGATAAGATTTGTGTTCGCTTTTTTTCTGTCAGTCCCTGTTTTCCATTTGCTAATTAGCTTTTGTTATCTATGAGTACTCCCTAGCAGGCGTGTTGTAGCAAGTGCCAGAGGTTTAAGGAAAAAGTACTTATGGGAAGAAATAATTAAAATGGAAGATATTATATCTATTGACTTAATTCCACCCCCTTACAGACACAAAGACCGACAACTCAACGGTAAACACACGTATAATCAGTGTTCCGTGAAACCTAGTTTGTTCTGTTGGCCTTTTCCGTAGCCTGAATTTGTGACGTTTAAAGATAAAAGCAGAGGCTCCAAAGGCTGATTGCTACACACATCTGCCTCAATGCAATAGATGGACGAGGGGCAGTAGAGAACGTTTCTGAAAGTTCTATTTATGATTATCTGATCTCAGCGGTTGGGCTAAAGAATGGCGAAGTAAATTTTAGACTGTGCCTGTGAGTTTTCCCATTTTGTAACCACACTAAATAAAGGCCAAACTGTTCAGATTTTAACAGTCTTTTTTTTTTTTAATGTGCTTTCAGAATACCTTAAGGTTCAAAAGATGACTTTGTACTGGTCAGAATGACCCAGTCAGAGGAATGGTTTGAATTTTTACAATTTTCTCCTGAAAGACAATACAGCCAGACCAACATTGCTGGCCCTTCCTCTCCTGTGTCTGTATTTTGGGAAACAATAAACCAATGAGTCATAAGTGCCTCTCCCCACTTCTAGTGTTCCCGGCTTAGGGGAGAAGGACCAGTGGGAGGTTGGTTCTTCTCAGCTAGGCAGGAATTATAAAAGGTATTGCAAGCATCCACGCACCAGAACCAACTCTGTTATCCGCTGGGGTTCCCAGGGATGGGGAAACAAATGAGGGCCGGGTGCTACTAAAATACTCGTGCAGCTGAGGCAGTGGGCCAGTAGGAGCCGTGAACGTCGTCCACCGTGAGCAATATTCATCCCCGAGGCGGGACATGCCCGAACCGTAAGAGCGTTCCAAACTGCGGCCAGTGAGAGGCGGAAATGCTGAGCGATTGGCCTCGTTTCTGGTTTTGCATTTTTTATCAATTCTTCCAGCAAATAAACTTATGTTTACATTTTTAAACATACTTATTTGTTTTTGAGAGAGACAGCATGCACGAGCAGGGGAGGGGCAGAGAGAGAGGGGGGCAGAGGATCCCAAGCGGCTCTGCACCCATCGCCCAGAGCCCGATGTGGGGGTCGAACTCACAAGCTGTGAGATCGTGGCCTGAGCCGAAGCTAGCTGCTTAGCCGAGTGAGCCATCCAGGAGCCCCCAGATAAACTTCTTTTTAAATGCCCCGCTTTGAGGGGTGCTCAATTTGGTTGAACCATGTGGCTGTGCCAGGGAGAAATGAAATAGTGTCAGGCTCTAAGCTGCGTGTGGAGCCTGCCCAAGATTCTCTCTCTCTCCCTCCATCTCCCATTGCCTCTCCCCCACTTCCTTGCACACATGTGTTATCTCTCTCTTCTCATGAATTAAGTAAGTAGGGGCACCTGGGTGGCTCAGTCGGTTAGCGGCCGACTTCGGCTCGGGTCACGATCTCGCGGTCCGTGAGTTCGAGCCCCGCGTCGGGCTCTGTGCTGACAGCTCAGAGCCTGGAGCCTGTTTCAGATTCTGTGTCTCCCTCTCTCTCTGCCCCTCCCCTGTTCATGCTCTGTCTCTCCCTGTCTCAAAAATAAATAAACGTTAAAAAAAATTCAAAAAAATAAATTAAGTAAATAAATAAATTTAAAAATAAATAAAAAACCCTGCATTGAGGAATTAAAAACAAACAAACAACAAGATGAAGCGACTTGCCCAAAGCCGTACAGCTGTAAGATGGAGTTACGGTTGGATTCATTTGTTCTGATTTTTAGTCCAGGTCTCATACTGTGCTACCTATGAAAGTGTCACGGCCTTTGAAGAAATTAAGATTATGCATAAAGAACCTAGCTTAGAGGGCGCTGTAGCAAATGAACCTGTTACAGGGATTGGGGCTCTTGAAAATCAGATCTGCTAGCTTTCTTTGCAAAAGTCAGAATATGACTTAAACAGAGGAGCTTTGTGTCTTCTAGAATGATTTCTGTGGGCTAGTTTCAGTAATTTACCTTCTATTTCAGAGCCCGCTTGGGATCCTCTGTAATTATACCTGTAATTCTTTCTTTTAAGTTCACTTATTTTGAGAGGGAGAACGCATGCACATGAGCGGGGAGGGGCAGAGAGAGAGGGAGAGAGAGAATCCCCAAGCAGACTCCTCGCTTCGACATGGAGCCTGATACGGAGCTTGATTCCCACAAACCGTGAGATCATGACCTGAGCTGAAACCAAGAGTTGGGTGTTTAAGTGACTGAGCCACTCAGGTGTCCCTATACCTGTAATTCGTTTTTTTTTAATTTTTTAAATGTTTATTCATTTTTGCGAGAGAAAGAGAGACAGAGCAAGGGAGGGGCAGAGAGAGAGGGAGACACAGAATGCGAAGCAGGCTCCAGGCTCTGAGCTGTCAGCACAGAGCCCAACGTGGGGCTCGAACTCATGAACTGTGAGATCATGACCTGAGCCAAAGTTAGCTGCTTAACCAACTGAGCCACCTGGGTGCCCCCCTATACCTGCAATTCTTACCAAAATTATGTGTGTAGGACACAATACATTTGTCGGGGAGTAGTCTGTAATGTGTGATTGGAAAGGCACATATCCTAAAATGTCACCCAAAGAATTCTTGAGATGACTCCCATTTTAAGAAAGTTATATCTAATACCTACAGGGGTAGCACAGTATCAGTGATTGGTTTTCCCATTATCCACTGGTACTCATCTTAAGGAAAGATTTATGCTGTAGGTGAGCAAGGAGTAAAAGAAAGAGTAACATTTATTTCATGACCACTATGTGCCAGAGCCATGTAGACATTTTCCAAAACTTATTGATTCCTTATAGTAATCCTGAGGCAGGCATTTTCTCCATTTTCAAGAGGAGGACGTTGGGGCATAGAAAAGAATATAATTTTCCCGTATCTTGCATTTCTTAAGTGACAGAGGTGGCCTTAAACAAAGGTCCATTTGAATATAAAGTCTATTACATTTTCCAAGAAAAAATCTAAACCATGGGACAACGTGGGTACCAGAAAGAGGTGTCACTGTGTGATGGGAGATGGTTGACCACCAAAGACCATCCCTTCCAGAAGTTTTCCCTTCCACAGAATTAAGTTATTAAAGATTACTAAGTTGAAAGGAATGAAAGAAGAACCAAACAACTGGAAAGACATCTTGTGTTCATGGATCGGAAGACTTAATATGGTTAAGATGGCAATAATCCCCAAATTGATCTACAGATTCAACATAATCCCTATAAAAATCCCAGCTGCTTTTTTTTTTTTTTTTTGTAGAGATTAACAAGTTGGTCTTAAGATTCGTATGGAAATATAAGGGACCCAGAATAGGCAAAACAGTCTGGAAAACCTTACCACAAAGCTAGAAAAATTATGATAGTGTAGTACTGGCCTAATGGTAGGCATATAGATCAATGGAATAGAATTGAGAATCTAGAAACTAACCCATACATCTGTGAGCATTTGATTTTTGACAGTGGTGCTAAGATCACTCAACAGGAAAATAGTAGTCTTTTCAGCAAATGCTCTGGGGACAACTGGATACCCACGTGCGAGAGAATATAGTTGGACGCATAAAGCACCTTATGCCATATACAAAAATGAACTCAAAATGGATCAACAACCTAAATTTAACAGCGAAAACTATACAGCTTTGAAGAGAAAACAGGAATGAATCATACGACCTTGGATCAAGCAGCAGTTTCCTAGATAGGACATGCAAAGCACAGGAAACAAAAGAAAAAAATGGATAGATTGGACTGAAAAATCTTTGAAATTGTGGGTCAAGAGATATCATCAAGAAAGTGAACGGTAAACCCACAGATTGGGATAAAACATTTGCAAATCATATATCTGGTAAGAGACTTATTGTTAGGAGATATAAAAATTCTGATAACAAGATAATGACAAATAGCCCAATTACAAACGGGTTAAAGCATCTTAATCGATATTTCTCCAAAGAAGATACAAAATGGCCAATAAGCCCATGAAAAGATGCTCGATATCGTTGTTCATCAGGGAAAGGCGAATCAGAACCGTGATGAGATACTGCTTCACACCCACTAGGATACCTATAATCAAAAAGATACGTAATAGCAAACGTTGGCAAGGATGTGGAGGGATTGAAAACCTCAGGGACTGCTCGCGGGAAGGAAAAGGGTATAGCTGCTTTGGAAAGCAGTCTGATAGTTCCTCAAAAGGTTAAACGTATGGGTGTCATGTGATCCAGGAATTCTGCTCCTTGGCATATATAGCCCAGTGAATTGAAAACGTATGACCACACAAAACTTTACATGAATGTGCATGGCAGTATTATTCGTAAAAGCCTACAAGTAGATACAGCCCAAATGGCCACCACATCGTGAATGACAAATAAAACTTGGTATGTGTATATGATTCAGTATTATTAGGCAAGAAGACGGGCTAGGTACTGGTCTATGCTTCAACGTAGATAAACCTTAAAAACATTATGCTAGACAAAATAAGCCGGATACAAAAGGCCACCTGTTGTACGATCCCATTTTGTGAAATGTCCAGAAGAGACAAAATTACAGAGACGGGAAGTAGATGAGTGGTTTCCAGGGGCTTGGGGAGGGAGGGGAGGATGGGGATTGACAGCTTCATGAGTACAGGGTTTCTCTTTGGGGTGATGAAAAATTTCTTAAGATTGGATAATGATGATTGGTTGCATAACACCGTGAGTGTAATAAAACTGGATTCTCTGTATTGGCGAATTATACTTGGATATAACTGTTAAAAATTGAGTCATTTGCATTAGTTTTGCTTCTAGAGGGAATAGCAATTTTCTTGCCGGTTTTTTCTTTTAACTTTCAGTTTTTGCCTCCCCCTGCCCTCCCCTCATTTGGCCCAAACTCATTTGTACACTTAATAGCTGCATATTTGCTTCTGGTTCTTGATGCAGCCTGAAGTGAAATAGGTCAGTTCCTCCAATCGCGCTCGTTCTGACGGAAGACTCAGGTCCGTGAGTGACAGGCATCTGAGAGCCTATCTAAGTGAACTCAGTCATCCACATTTCCCTTACACATAGATGGCATAGTTTTGAGAGACAGGACGGAGTCCTAGCCACCACACTTCTAATCTAAAATAAGATAGCTACAGTTCTTTAAACCAAGTGACACAGCTAGATTTTCTACTCACTGAAAGCTACTTGAGTATATTACTTACGTTGCAATCTTTCAAAAAGAACATTTCATCACGTTGGCGAATACTTTTTATGGTGAGTATGTTGCTTGTCTCCGGAAATGCAGTGACGGTATTCACTACTTTCTCTACTAATTTGGAAAAGTCCCGTGCAGTCGTGAGATGTAATTAATTATACCGACTAGCAACCGACGAGAGAATCCAAAAATTCCCATATCTAAAACTCAAAATTAGCTGCACCCTTCACTTCCCCTCTGTCTCTTTATGTGATCGGTTAGAATGGATAAAAAAAAAAAAAAAAGGATTTTAACAGAGACTGATGCTGATTCTAGATCGTCCTGACTCCAACACCTGCCTTTTTTTTTTAATCTACTGCATTATGCAGCCTCCCCATTAAGTGAAGCTAATTTCACAATCAGAATGCCCCCCACGGATTTTCATTAGTAAGTGGCATATATGTCTATGTGATGGAAAGACTAAAACATTTATTGTGTCACTGGGTCGGAAAAGCATACTGAAAAAGGAAACCCTTTCGTAACTCTGGTAAGAATGCCGTAAATTTCAGATCGTATCCAAATGTTACAACCATGGTAATCTTCAAAGGCTCAGGCCTGGCTGACTCCTTATTACATAGACCAGAGTTCCCTTGCCCATATAACGTGTACACGTTGGAAGGTTGCTGATTATTTCTGCTCTAATTCATATGAGGTTTTTTTTTTTTTTTGCTGCAGTTTTATACAATTACAATTTGCTACCAGCGTCTGTTTGCCCTTTCTCTCTTCATTTTGTGGTTTCTTTGACTGCTGATAAATTATGAATTTTTCATTTATGTTAATATTTTTCTGGAGGAATTGTTTCAACCCAGAAAGAAATTCACAATGAAAGGGACCGGAGCAGTATCACCATATTTATGAGCACTTTTTAATCCAATCAACGAGGATCAAATGGACGTGCGAACACTTTCATGAAAGAAAAAGAAAAAAATTAAATGCCTTCGGTGAAGGCCTTTTTCTGCTATACCCAACAGTCTGAAACCAACATAGATTAAATAATGGTATCCAGGAAGAACATTTTCAGGGACATACTACTACCCATCGGGGACATTGTTATGCGTCATTGATAAGATGAAATAATTTAAAGAGAAACACCCAAAGGTTAAAAACCGAAGCCGCGTGCCCTTCATTTATTCCAACTGGTACACTGTCCGAGAGCCAGTTACCATCTCTCTGCCCTCGAGTGGCCAGGTTCAAGCAACCTTTTCCTGCACAGGACTCTGTCGTCTACACTGGTTGTTTTCAATGAGAATTCACTAATAACAGCCGGCACCATCCTTGATGTGACCAACTTCCCTATGGTCTTCTGCAAGGGGGATTGGGTTTCATGCATTCATTCAACACTTATTTTTCGCATTTATTATGTGCCTGGCGTTTACACAAGTATTGGGGGTACAGTTAACAAGTCATGCACCGTTCATACCCTCACAGGGTTTCCATTTTGGTGAACGACGTAACTTACATGAATGTATGCCAGAACTCATCCTAAGCACTTTGTGCACATTATTTCATTAAATGCTAACAACACTAAAAGAAAGATATTCACTGCCAGTTAAAAAAAAAAAATAATAAGGGCACCTGGGTGGCTCAGTCGGTTGCACATCCCACCTCAGCTCCGGTCATGATCTCACGTCTTGTGAGTTCGAGCCCCACATCGGCCCGGAGCCTGCTTTGGATTCTGTGTCTCCCTCTCTCTCTGCCTCTCTCTCTCTCTCTCTCTCAAAAATAAACAGTAAAAAATTAAAGGAAAACCAACTGAGGCACACAGAGATTAAATTAGTAGATAGGAGAGATGTGATGTATACTCAACTCGTGTGGCTCCACAGATCACGAATTTTCATACAGAATCCATCTTAACAGCAAAAGCCATACAGAAACCTGTATCTGAAAAGTCTACTCTGATCTTTTGATTAAGCAATCAATCACTCACGGTATTTCTAAAAGTGTCTGCATTTCTGTCCACAAACATATACTAGTCCTGTTGTCTGTGTTGAAATTTAGCAATCAAAACAGAAAAGCTATTCATTTTTCTTCTATTATCCCAGAGAAACAAGAGAAACGAACGGATTATCGCTGAGGTTCATGGTCCGTTCATCTTCCTGAGTGTTTGGATATTCTGCATTTACTTCCTCTTCATTTTTGAAAACTTACTTTTGCTCTCTAAAGCTCAATTTCCCCACTTCCTCTAAAATGACGTTTTTATGGATGAATCCGAGTTGTACTAAATATAGCACCAGGAAAGCTTCATCATTTGCACTTCATCAATTAGCAGTTACTCTGCCTCTCGTTTCCCTTCACATTAATGAGCTGAGACGGTACCATGTAGGTTTTTCATTCGTTGGTGGGTCCTGAACAGTATACAGGAAAGAGGGGGGAAAAAAAGAAAAGTTGAAGCAGGAGTTTTAACAGGCTCTCCTCTCTCTTCATACACCTGATTAAACTGCTGATGTTGGAATAAAAGGACAGAAAAAGTCTCCAGGAAGCCCAGTTAGCAGTTAAGCAAGATCATTGCTTATTTTTCATAAGAATGTTCTGAAACTTCCTATTCCAGCACATGAAAGAACCCCTTTAGCTTTCCTCTTTCATTGGGTCTAGGAGTTTTATAACTCTATGGCAACCACACTTCAACTTCTTTCCACCAGGCTTACCTCTTCCTCCCTGGCCTATTTTCTCCACTTTTATAGGTCAGTACTTAACCCATCAAATAGAACTATTCCAACCCTTAGCCTTTCAATAAAGAGGGACTAGGTGTTTTATGTGCTTCCTCTCAATGCCTTCTGTCTCACCATACATTTGGAGAAGCCAGCTATAGTATCTTCAACTGTGGGTTAAGCATAAAGAGTACTGTGTATAAATGGATGGCTTTATTATTTTTCTGGGAAACGAGCAATAAAATTGTATGTCATTATTCCTCCTAACGTGACTGCATGTTTATAAGGTTTGATCAGAACATCTATCTAAAACTTTATGAACTTATGTTTGAGTCTAAAATGTTATGTCTGAAAATCTGAAAAGGCTTATATTGTGTTACTCAGTGTAGCAGGAAGTAAGGGAACTAACTTTGTAGATGTTAAACAAATACCCGGGGAGGTTTCTGAATGACACACAGCTTTATGCACAAGCTGGTGGAAAAATAAGATGGCAAGGAATTGAAAAGGTCTCAACATTTTTGTATTTGTCAGTTTCCAGGTATTATACTAATTCCAACAACGTGGGCATTATGTTAATAATGTACTTGCCTGTTTGCTCCTCTCACTAGACAGTAATTTTCTTCAAGGACTGCATTTAATCTCTGTTTTCACAGTATACAGTACAGTTGGCCTTTGAACAACGTAGGGCTTGGGACACTGACCCCCTGCACAGTGAAAAATTTACATATAACTTTTGACTCCTTCAAAACGTAACTACTAATAGCCTACCATTGACCAGAAGCCTTGCCAATAACATAAACAATTGACTAACACGTGTTTTGTATGTTACACGTATTATATATTATATTCTTATGATAAGTAAGGTACAGAAAAGAAGATTTTATTAAGAAAATCATAAGCAAGAGAAAATACATTTACAGTACTGTATTAATTGAGAAAAAACAGATAAATAGACACGCACTTCAAATCTATATTGTTCAAGAATCAACTGTAGTGTGTGTGTGTGTGTGTGCATATGTGTGTATTACATAGTAAAGGTTCAATAAATGTAAGTTGTATGAAAAACTAGAAAGCTCACTAATGTGAAGGGAAATAGGAGGCATAGTTTGAAAATAACCGCTAATTGATGAAGTATTAAACAGCAGCACAAATGATGGACCTTTCCTGGTGCTATATTTAGTATAATTAACACTGTCTCCCTACCATCAACTCACTAATTCTGGCCTTAAAATGTAATTTTATAAAGTGATGGGAAGTATATTAAAAGTAGACTACTTGAAGACCCAGAATCATACCCCATGTCTCTGGCCAGAAGCGTGGTGATTACAGATAGCACCAGTAGGAAAGGAGTTGAATGAAAAATAATATGATTTCCAACCATGATGGAGTAACTGGTACCGAATACAAAGTTTGGAAGTTGAGTTCTACCAAGAGGAGCTTGGGAAACCACGGTGGAATTTCCAGATCTTACCGACCAATGTGTAAGCCTAAGCTAACACAAGTTTGAGAGGACGAGTCAGTAATTAAAAAAGAAGTCAACACTTTCCAGATGAGAATAAAAGAATAAATAAAAGAATAATAAAAGAATCTAGAGTATTTAAAATGTGTCATCAACAATATCCGGGACAGAATTTTTTACAAAAATTAGTAGACATGCAGAGAAGTAGGAAAATGTGACTCATAGTCAAGGAAAAAAAAAAAAAGTCTGTAGAAACTGACCTACTAATGGTTCAGACTTTGCATTCAACAGATAGACTTTAAAGCAGCTATTACGAAAATGTTCAAAGAACTAAAAGATGTGTTTAAGGAATTAAAAGAAAGCATGACCTTAATGATGAAGAGATCATTTTAGCAGATAAAGTGAAAGCATAAAAGTAGAATTTTTCGATGTGAAAAACACAATAACTGAAAGGAATAATTCACTGAAAGGAATAGTATTGGATTTCATAGTGAAGGTAGTAGAATTATGAGTCAGTGACCTTCAAGACAGAACAATAGATGTTAACCAACCTGAAAGATGGAGAGAAAAAGACTGACAGAATAAAAAGGGCCTCACAGATTTGTGGAATAATATTGAAAGATACACCATACTTGTATTTGGAATCCCAGAAGTAGAAGGGAGTAGTTATAGAGAAGAAAAAATGTATAGAAGTAATGGTAAAAAATTTCCCAAATAAGCAAATATTGACATAGATCCCAATGGTTAAAAAAAAACCCAAGCAAAGCCATAAACAAATCAAAATTGGTTGCATCATAATCAAATTACTAAGCCGCAAATTAGCAAAAGATCATGGAGGTGGCTATAAAGTGAAATGTCGTTACGTATAGGGAACAGCGGTAAGAGTGGCTACTGGCTTCTCATCAGGAGCTGTAGACCAGAAGATTGTGAAGCAGCATCTTTAAAGTACCTAAAGTGATAAAAATAAAACCTCTCTACGTCCAACAAAAATATTTTTCAAGAATGAGGGTACAAAAAAGGCATTTTCAGATAAGTGAAAACTGATAGAATTTTCAGCATCTGGCTTGTAATACAGGAAATACTCAAGGATTCTCATCAAGCGAAAGGGGGAAATGACACCAGATACAAAACGGCATCTGAAAAAAGGAAGAGGAATACCAGAAATTACAAATGAATGGGTGACCATAAAATAGTAGGTTTTATTTTTCTTCTCACGTGCAGTTGAAAGACAACTGATTAAAGTGAAAGTGATAACCCCATCTAATGAGGTTTGTAGCGTGTGTAAGAGTAATAGATGTGCCACCAACCGTGCAAATGCTAAGAAGCGAGTAAATGGGACGAAATTGTTGGGAGATGATCGTATTTGTGAAGGTGTGAAGACAGAGGTGGCAGGGGGGAAGTGAGAAGTGTGACTGAAGTAGGAATAGGAGGGGTCAGCTCTCCAAACTATGACAACAGCCTCACAGTCGAATCCATTCTTTAACTCGACCCATCCTTTGCATCTAACCCCTCCACGTTCCTGCCACGAGGACCAGCTTCATTCCCGTGTGATCAGTGCAGTTGCAGAGGGCGCCATGTTCATAACCGCTTTGCGGTTGCTGTCGTAAACTTCAGAAGTGATTTTCGTCTCGTTGTGTTGTAGGTTAAGTCAGATGGGACAATGGGGCATGCATCAGAGGCTTGGAGTCTTGGCTCACAGGAGATCTCACCTTCGGCGACGTCTCAGAATAGGTTCTTGGCTATCTGCCCCCTTAACCCTCTGGCACCCTGGACCCTGCCTGGTCTCCTCTCTTTCCCTAGGCCCTGCCTCTCTCTTCTCTGAGCAAGAACCTGGGCACAGGGGTGGGGAGGGTTGGAGTTAGCTGTGTGTGCCCTGTGGCATCTCAGGGTGGGGCAGAGCGGCAGCCGTCCCCACTCCAGGTTGGTGGCACCACGGCATGGCTGCTGGGTGGCCAGCCTGAGCCTCCATCTTGGTGAGGACAAGCCTCTTGCTTATCCACCTCCAATCCCAGTACCCAGAACAGCCCAACACAGAGGTTTAAAGAGCTCTGGGAATCACTTGTCTGCCGTGGGTTGGTGAGATGCCTAAGTGGACTTCCCCAGACCACTCCCTCCATCCAGGGTATAGCGCATAGGTCTAGTGGCTGGTGGGAGAGGCAGTCCAGCGGCAGTCAGGCCTGAGTGGGTGTAGGAGCAAGCCTCATGCCGTGAGGCCAGGCCTCTGGGCACCCGTGAAGGTATGCACCCCACTTGCTAGCATCCCAGTGCCCAGGAGTGCTCCCTCAGCCAGCTCCGAACCTGAGGGTATTCTCTCTTTCTCCTTCCAGCCTTCCCGAGTGTGCTTTGCGTTTTTCTCGTCTGGCCAGCTCTAGGAACCCTCCAGGGATAAGCCACAGAGTACTGACTAATGTGTCATGTTCGCCATTTTGCATACGTGTTATAAAGATGGATGGTAAAATTCATGCTGATAGTTTAAAAATTTAATTTTTCCCTTCTTATGATGGCATTCAATAGCAAATATAAGACACCACGACAAGTCGAGAGGCTGTAGACAAAAGGAAGATATCTGTGTAGGTACCATTATGTAGCTGGCTCTGCTATACTTCCCTTTGAAAAACAAAGGTAAATGGATCATGCTTCTCCCCTGGTCACGTACCTCCTACAGCCCCACCCCCACCCCCCTTACCCACAGGATAAGGCACAACAATGTTTAGATTGAACTTTAACTCATTTTTACAAATATGATTACACCATTCAAGAAAACATAATTTATAACAATATTACCTGAACCCATGTTGTGCTTTTCTTCCCCTGTGGCTTCTCATGCCCATTTTCTTCTCGATTCTAGCTGCAAAGACTAATCACCCACCAAGGTCACACAAATTTATCCTTTCTCATTACCCCTGGATGGAAGTGACTATTCATCTCCTGGACCTTCATGGAAATTCTGTGTTTGGACTGTTTGAGCAGAAAGGACCTCAAAGATCATCTGGTCTAAGTGGTTCTCAACATCGGCTGCACAGTAGAAAACTCCAGGGAGAATTCTGAAATCCTAGTACTTCAAAATATCAATAGCCAGGACCCACTTCTGCACAATTAAACAGGATCTCTGGGACAGAGGCATTGGGATTTAAAAAAATATCTCCCAGATGATTCTACTGTGTAACCAGAGTTGAGATCCGGTTTCTTCCTTTACAGACTAGTACACTGATAACCAGGGAGTGGAGATGATTTGATCAGAGTCAAATACCTATTTGGGGAATTATTGGATTAGAGCCTGGGGCTGTAGCTTTTCCATTTCATTATATATTGTCCATTTTACATATTCACTACTTATCGACCATGTGATCCTGCCATTTATGATCCCCGTATACGTACGTATCTTGTCTCCCAAACTAGATTGTGAGTGACGTAAGGGAAAACAGCTATGTTCTTTGTACTCCCTTCATTGTCTATAATGTAAGTGCTCAGGATATATTTGTGGATTGGATTTGTTTTATTTTGTTTTTTAGCCACACATTTCTGATACTGGATGGCAGCCATCTTGTTTCTCAGAACTCAGAGGACTCTGGTGATCTTAAGGTTTTATAGTTTAATCAATTAGTAAACATGGTGAATGTTCTCTTGGTTGATTTGGGCAACAAATCACCACTAGCCAAAGTTATCATTAATTTCTTTATAGGCGTTCATTCTATGTGTCTTGTTTAAAGATTAAAATGTTGTATTGAATTTCCTGGAGGAATGGAGATAAGGTTATTGCCATTTTCATTTCCTTTATCGTATAAAAATTATCTCTGCAGAGCCTGATTTTTAAATTTTTTTTTTCAACGTTTATTTATTTTTGGGACAGAGAGAGACAGAGCATGAACGGGGGAGGGGCAGAGAGAGAGGGAGACACAGAATCGGAAACAGGCTCCAGGCTCTGAGCCATCAGCCCAGAGCCTGACGCGGGGCTCGAACTCACGGACCGCGAGATCGTGACCTGGCTGAAGTCGGACGCTTAACCGACTGCGCCACCCAGGCGCCAACAGAGACTGATTTTTAGTTGATCCTATAATAAAGAGGTTTAGTGTAGTTTTGAAACACAAAAACGTATAAACTAAGCAGTAAGTGGATTTGTTTGTGTTTATTAATGAGTTATGAGAGAATTTTGGGTCACCAAAGAATTTAATCCCAACTAAGATATATGGGAAGAAATTCCAGATGTCAATGGCTCATTATAAGCTTTGAAAACATTTGCGCTAATGCCCAGGCATGGATGGCTTCAGTGTGTTTTTTATTTTTAGCTTCTGGCTTATCTAGTATTTCATTAGCTGTAGAGGATTATGAATTTAACACAGCTAGTCCTTGGATGATTTGGTGTTCTGTGACTGTGACAAAACTTAGCATAAACAACACAACCGCAAGGTTGAGGATGAGAAGAAACTCATAAACAAGCGATCACCCCACCACCTTCACCAGAAAGCACTCAGTATTTAGTGTAAAACTAAGCAATGGTAGGCTCGTTTTTTCCAGGATCAATCCCAGAAGCCTAATGCCCATGCTCCTGAAATTCCTGATCATCTCTGTCACCTATGTGCACTTTTTTTCTGGTGAAATTTTCATGATGTACAGTTTCGACCAACCACACACACCCCCGGCGTATGTCATATTCTTTTATGCCTAGCTATAATGGCCTAGGCAAAATAGGGATATGAAGGCAAGACTCATATGCAAAACATGTGATACAACAAGCCCATGATTCAAGAAATGACACTTCATATATCACCTCATCCAGGAACCCTTCCTGATCTCCCCAGTGAGACAAAACTCCCTCTGTACTGTTACAGTAGTTCACAGCAAGGACCAATGTTGGACTTATGTATATGCCTTATCTCAACAACTACACTATCCGCAGGTTCCACGTCTAAATCACTTGAGTATTCCTCCCGACTTGTCCCCGATCATCTTAATATGTCATCTCTCAACAAGTATATCATATGGCTGCATTCTGAAGTTTACCACACGTTAGTTAGTAGTCAGGATAATACAAATGAAAGCAACAATGAGATACCGTTTTTTCTCCACTGGATCTTCAAATATAAATTACTAGTCTTTCTGGAAACAATTTTGTAATACCTATTAAAATAAAAAAAAATCACATACCCTTTAGCTTGATTCCTTTAGGGAACCTATCTTACAGAAATAAAACCACCATATTTATATAAATATATTTATAATACATATTATGTAGTGTCAGAAAAACCCTGGTGTGATATATTGTAAAAGTGATTAAATTCTTCTTCCGGTAAGTAGATTCTATTTCTCTTTCCCTTTCCTTGGGGTTGACCGTGTGACGTGTTCCACCAATAGGACATTATTAGCCAACCTGATCCAAAGGCATCAAAATTGTGCGCTGGAGCTTTATTGTCTGCTTTTTTGAAAGCTTAAGACCACCATGTGGACTGAACCTAGCCAGAATGCGAGATGACGAGAGACCCGTGTACCTGTGAGTCCCGTCACTGCGTCCAACTGTCTGTATGGCCAAGAGCTTGGCAACCGGCAGTGATGTGACTGAGGCCGTCCTCGACATCCAACTTGCTGTTAATTCGCCAGCATCTCCTAGGAACAGCAGAGATGAGCTGAGTTGACCCAGATGAGAAAAACTTCCCCGCCAACCCAGAGAATCATGGGAATTAATACATGCTGCTGTTTAAGCTACTAAAGTTGGGAGTGGTTAGTAACACAGCAAAAGCTAACTGACATATTTTTTTTTTTTTTACAAAGCTAACTGATACAACTTGAATAAATAGTGGCACATTATGGGAAATTATGCAGCTATTAAGAAAAGTAAGTTAGATACACATCTATTGATTATCCTTCGTTTCTGCCTCTCCAACTCCATCGTGAGCTCTTGAGGGGACAAGAAGCTTGGCTCTCTCCACCGTCATTGATTTTCTCCAAAGCACAGTGGTAGCTCAAATATTTGTTGATTGATTTGATAGTTCCACGGCTCCATTTTTTAAAAGTGAAACAAGTAGCCTGGAGCTGGAAGAATTTTTCTACCGGTATAGTCTCGAGAATGTACCATCCAGTGGAATTAGCTCCGTCTGTTTGCCTATTAAAGCTATAAAAGCGGAATTGGCCGACGTCCCAACGTAATGAACGATCATTCGATCCACCAGGGCTGGCTTCACGAGCATATTATCAGTGCAGTCATACAGGGTCCTGTGCTCAGAAGGGCCTCACGCTTGGGGATTGAAGCTCTGTGGTTGCAGTCTTGAAATTGTTCATAATTTTATCCTTGAAATTATGTTCTGTAAGTGAATTCAGAAGGGACGGTGGAGCCTCAGCTCACCGTGTGGTCCCACGATGCCATCTGGCTGAGATGAGTTCTCAGCCACAGGGGTAGGGTCCAGAGTAACCGTGTAGCTGGCACTACAGAAATTATATTAGAAACTGCAGAGGAAAGAAAATATATATTGTTTCAATACAAACAGAAAAGCCGCGGCAGCGTGGGAAAGCGCAAAGTTGCTACCTTTTGTTTGTGGTGGGAGAAATGAAATTCGCCTAACACGGCACCTTTGACAAGGAAGAATGTAAAGAAATGTTTCCTGGACCTGACGTTAGCTCTTGCCAGCTGTTTGTCTCTCTTTTCTTCCCCCCCTCCAAAGAATCAGCTTTTGCTTTTGTTAATGTTCTCTGTGATTTGGGGGTTATCTTATTCGCTTTTGCTCTTGTCCTACTAATTGTTCTCTAGGGCTTGATTTTACCCTATTGTTGTCCTTGCTATTTGGATCAAATACTTGATCTATATATATATAGCTAGGTGCCTCATTACCAAGAACAGTTCTATAAGCTGCCTAGCCTGATACTATATTTAACCAATTTTCCGGAACAGGTGGAGAGAGTTCCACAACTATACAGCTGCACCTGCAATTGAATTTGAGCGAGGGAGGGGCATACAGGGAGGGACGCAGAGAATCCCAAGCAGGCTCCGCGCTGTCAGCGCAAAGCCTGATGTGGGGTGGAACTCACGAACCGCGAGATCATGACCTGAGCCAAAATCGAGTCGGACGCTTAACTGATTGAGTCACCCAAGTACCCCTGTTATTTTTCCTTATTGCACATAATTACTTTCCTTCAGAGGACTGATCTCAATTTGTATGCATATATTGATTCATACATTATAGATGCATTTGCCGAACATTTGCTTATCCCATTAGACTGTTAGCTTGACGAGTACAGCGACCTTGTCTGTTTTCTTCATCACTTTATACCTGCACCAAGTAAACTATCGGCTACATAATAGTCGCTCAATAAATGTGTGTAGCATGAACAAACAAAATGCTCAGCGTAGCGCGCTGTATGTTGAAAGTAATAAAGTAGCCGACTCAGGAACCAAAAATAAATACAAAAAAAGGAAGGGTAATTTGTAATTTACTTGACATAAGGTGGCCCTGAGCACCCTCGGCCAATTCTTGGTCAGTTTCAGCTCTGTAAGTCTCAGCAGGGTTCAATGTCAGGCTCACTTTATTTCATCACTCATTCCTTTAGGAAAAGCCTCCTTTTGCTGAATTTCCCATATGTGACACTTTCCTATCGTCAGGAGAGCCTTGGTTTCAGGTATCTGGGGGCAGTCTCCCATAAGGCAACTCAGTTTTTATTTTTTATCACCTGCACCTCCCCCCCCCCCCCCCCGCCATACCCAACGCCAATCTCTGTGTAACAAAGACTAGAAAGCCTAGATTCTGGCTAAGGTATTCTAAGGAATATTAAGTGCATTCAAGTACTTGTGCAAGAAAGTAGCAGGGCCAGTGTCCTAGAGGACATGTTAGCAGCGCTGACCCGCACCAGCTTGATTTTAACCAACGGCCCAAAGACAAAAGGTCTCTATGCCGGTAGCAATTTCCTGTGGCGTGAATGCGCGTCTCATTTATATTTACTTTGCCCTAACATCTCCGTGTCAAATTAATACCAGTATCTTTCCCATGCTTTCTTTGTGCAGTACCTAATTTTAGGGATGCAGAAATCAAATCAAAGAGGACTCTCACATTTCCCTCTACGTATTTGATATTTCCCGTGCGTCATTTCCTCGCATCTTAGCATTTAGCTGAATCAGACTTGACTTTGAAACTGCTAAGTCACTGTGTTGTCTGCGTCTAATGATACAGGGTCACTCGGCATAGCTATTCTGCCTAACAAAGCAGATGCTCGTTACTACAGATCCTCGTATTTGGTGAGCCCATACTTTCGTATTTTCATTTTGAGCTTTCCCAAATTTCTCGCGTGTAAGATTTCACATGTTGGTGTCTTCTGAGATGGAAGTAAACAAGCGGTTGAGCATCTGCTTGTGGACTCACTTCCTCGATGGGCCTGTGAGAGTGAGAAGACAACCTTACCATTATGTCTGCACTTCCTTTTCAGACTTCTCTGCAAGGACATCTTTGTGTGGTTCATACATTTCAGGTATGTTCTTTTTTTTTAGCATTTCGGCTATACAAAGAGGTCTCAGGCTCTGAGTAATGAAGAGCTGTGCGGTTTGGCAGGTAATGTCACTTGAGAAACCGTGATCTACACAGGACAATATGTAGCTCCTACCTGGATTGCTGACAGCCATTTCTTTTTGGAATTATTTTGAGGTGAAAGAAAGGCTTTACGGGAAAGGGTGACCACAACGCCCGATGCATACATGAGGATAGGCTTGAGCAGCCAATGCCCCGAGGCCTTGCTTGTAACACCGATTACGGCGTCGACACCATCTTACACGTCGGCTATTGTCACAGCTGCCAAATCGACACTTTTTTTAGCCCCCTGCATCCGTATGCCCATCTTAAGTATTAGATTTCTCTTAATATTACCGTTAGGCTCAAAGCCTTTCAAAAGCGGGCACCTGGCTGGCTCAGTCAGAAGAGCATGCGACTCTTGATCTCAGGGTCATGAGTTCGGGCCCCACATTGCGTGCAGAGATGACTGAAATCAATCAGACTTAAAAAAAAAAAAAAAAAACCTTTCAAGGGTAACTACAGTTACCATGTCTTAGGGCCTTGGCCCTGTTGCATTTAACACTTTGTTTCTAATCGTCCTGGTTATACTGCTGGAGAACAATTATGACACCCATGGTATTTAAAAAAATTTTTTTCAATGTTTATTCATTTTTGAGAGACGGAGAGAGACAGAGCACGAGTAGGGGACGGGCAGAGAAAGGGGGAGACACAGAATCTGAAACAGGCTCCAGGCTGTGAGCCATCAGCCCAAAGCCCAACACGGGGCTCGAACCCATGAGCTGTGAGATCATGACCTGAGCTGAAGTCAGACCCTCAACCGACTGAGCCCCCCAGGCGCCCCAACACCCGTGGTGTTTTTTATGCAGATGATATGGCATTGATTCATAATGATCCTGTTAAAATATAAGCCAGATCATATCCACTCCTGTGCTTAGCACCCGCCAAAGAATCCCTTCCCTTCCCGCTTAGACTAAAGACCATAGAGTCCTCGCTATAAGGCCTTATATAATCCTATCCCCATCACTTCTCAGACCTCATTTACTCCTGCACTCTTGGGTGAGAGTTTCCCTGCCACCCACCCTCCATATTTAACTCCTTTCCTGATTTATGGTTTATCCTTAGCACTCATCACTCTGTAGAATACAAGTGACTGTATTGATCGATCTTATGCATTGTCTTCCCCCGCTAGAATGTAAGCACCATAAGAACTATCTTTTTTGTCTTTTTGTTCACTACCGTATCCCCAGCACCTAGCCTATGGCAAGCATTCACTAAATGTTTGCTAAATAAAGTAATAAACTCATTCCTTTGCGTTTTAAACTGTGAAGTCTATCATCTACACAAAGGGCCTGTATAATGCTAGGTACAGTTTATTTTATGTTTATTTATTTATTTTTTTAATGTTTATTTATTTTTGAGAGAGAGAGAGAGCAGGGGCGGGACAGCGAGAGAGGGAGACACAGAATCCGAAGCAGGCTCCAGGCTCCGAGCCGCCGGCACAGAGCCCGATGCAGGGCTCGAACCCACGAACCAGGAGATCATGACCTGAGCTGCTGTCTGGCGCTTCGCCGACTGAGCCGCCCAGGCGCCCCAATGATAGGCACCATCTAAAGACTGCTACAACAATTGCCAATACCTTCGATGTCCCCATGATGCTCCTCCTCTGTGGCTTGTCTCTCCACCCTCACCTCACCAGAAATCTGGATCTAACACCACTGGTCTGTCTGCTCTCTGGGCTGAGAGCCGTGTTCCTGAAATGTAGGGCTGGGGTGAGGGAGCTCCTAGATATCAGGAACCACGTAGTCTCTGCAGCTCTGACGCAGGGCTCATGTGTTGGAAGAGGGAGAAGGCGGAGAGGAAGGGAAAGAAGGAGAAAGAGGAAGAAGGAGGAGGAGAAGGGGCAGGAGGAGGGGAGGAGGAGGAAGGGGAGGAAAAAGCAGCAACAGCACAAGCGGAAAGCCAAGGAGACGGCGTCTCCTCCGTTTCGGGTGACAGAGCTCTCCTTCGGTGTTTTGTTTCGATAAATGAAGGCTATATTGATGATCCTCTCCCCTCTTGCCTCCTGTTCCCTATGCTCAGAGTCCAGTCCTCCCCAGTGCTTCCCTCGTCCTGTGGCAGGGGTACTCCAGGCCACGAAACTCCCTTCTTCCTCATCTCAACCCAAATCTCCATCCTCTCAGAGCAGGGGTTAAGAGGAAGTTTTCACATTTTCAAAGAAGATGCATATGAATGCAATGAAGGCTCTAACCCGTAGTTCTTGCGGTGAAAAATCTGAGGGGGTGGGCATGAAACTTACAACCGTGGCATCGGCTACAGGGTGTGACTATGAATCTGTCATTGGGTCTCTTCTGAAAGCGACTTCTTCGTTAAACAGTGTCTTCCCTCCTGCCATTTGCAAACCTCCAGCTTGTCTAAAGGTTCCGGTTGTTTTTACATTGACAGCAATAGTTGGGGTAACCGTGGCATACTGCACCTCTGAATCATTTATGACTCAGATGCTAAGTCAGGGACTGCTTATCCTTCTATTTAAGATTATTTTTAAGTTTTCTCTTTGAAGGGTTTGTGATTTTGAAGGGTTTGTGAAGAGACGACTCTGGAAGATAATAGAGGTATGTTCACATACTGTGTCTCAGTTTCCGGAACAATTCCCACATGCCTCTCCTTTGAGCCTTCAGTGGGCCTGAGAAGTGACTGAACAGCATTATCACACATCACACATCCTTTCCAAAGGAAGAAAGGAAAAGCTGGGAATGTGAGTGGCTTGTAGAGGGTTGGCCACTGTTAAATACACGGAAAAAGCCTGGACTAGAATCCGTGTTTCTCAACCTGGATTGAACTCTTTCTACCACACCATGCTGCCTCAAAAAAGAAAGTCTAGGTTAAGCCAATACCTGGATAACTTTGACCTCCGGATTTAGGAGACACAGCCCAATTATCGGTTGCTAAGGAGGACGTGCGATAAAAATATTTTACGCCGCAGTCCGGTACAGAGATACATACGATAGTTAAGGTGGGGAAGAGTGAAGAGAGATAAATCTCTTACTTCATTACAGAGGATGGGAGAATTGTCATCCTTCCTCTGGATGAACCAATCTAGGAGGGGAAGGTCTCTTCGCAGAGTCGTGACTCAGTTGCCATCGCTCATGTGGTGTATGGTGGCTTACCCAAATGACACAAAAATCCCTCAGAGGAGATGGCGTTCTGCATGTTTAACTTGTAAACGTTACGCACCTAGCGACAGTAACAGCAGAGGAGTCATAAAAATAGCATTTATTAATTTGGGGGAAACAAGCTAGTAAATTCATCTTAATGCGGGTACAAATTCTTTAGGGAACATTAACTGTTAAAGAGTTAATGTTGATTTAGGGAGCATATAAACTGAGCCCAAACTACCTGGATGGAAAACACGTGTAAACTATGGACGTTGGAGAAGAGACTCAAAGACAAGTTATTTTCAGGTGGATTTAGGGTGGAAACAGATCATTCAAGACCGAAACGCTGGGAAAAAGACAAGGGTTGCTGTGTGTGCTTATTTTTACAAAGTATAGTCGTGCCCTGTCACCAAAAGTATCATCGTGCGTGGGTTCAAAGAGAGGCCAGGCCCAATCATGTCTTTCAAATACAAACGTTCGAAGCTGCGGCAGGTGGTGTGGTCGATAAAACCCTGAACTATCTATCGGTCAGAACACCTGAACTCTGTTTCTCGTCCTTTCTCTTAGAGAACCCGCCGTAACCCATCACACACCCTGAGCAACCCACTTCCCATACGACCTGGGGCCCCGGGGCCGCAGCTGAATGTTCCGGGGATGGAAACCCGTCGCAAGCTTGGACGATCAGTTTCTCTTTTCTGGAAACCGGATCGTGGGGGGTGGGGGGCGCACGCTGCCGCGTGCTGGAGGCAGGCAATGCTGGGCCATGTGGAAATGGTGAGCGAAGCAGAAAAGGGTGACGCAGGAGTGTAGAGGCAAACACACGTGATGGGTGCAGGCAAGTGACTAAGAGAAAGAGAAAGCACGAGGGAATGAATGAGAGAGCTAGAGATGGAGGGAGGCGGTGGTGACAGAGGGAAGAGAGAGTGCGTCAAAGCACGGACAAGGCTGAAAAACTGGCGCTGGGAAATGCCGGAAAGGAGAGAGCGTGTAAACACTTGTGAGTAGTGCTAACGACTACCACGTTCACGTGTCACCATTGGAGGTCAAGGAAAATCAAATGAGGTAATGGGCAACAGCAGGTCCTTTGTGACTTTCAAGTGGCATTTCCATGTAACAGATGATTGTAACCACGTGGTGCAAGTCTGCTGTCGTTTATCCCACACCCGCAGTCCGTTGTACCTATCGGATTTCAAAAATGTATTCGAGGCAGGGAGTGGCATGGGTATGACGCGATGTAATTTTTGATTTATTCCCGCTTTCCTTGTGGGTGTACGAAGCTTGTCGAGGCCAGAATAACTGAAGTGGTTCTCTGGTCCTCCAACTCCAACTCTAGTTTCTAGAACGAACTAGGAATCCTTTTCAGCTAAGGAATGCAGAGCGAAAGTGCCAAGAGTAGTTTGATCTTGGGCATATGAGATATGCGACGGTTTTGTAGATAGTCCGCCCTGAAGGCGGACAGAGGTAACAGCTTCTTTGGCGCCTTGCCTTTTTATCCCTCAGAATCTAAAACTTCCATTTTTCTAATACACCAAGCAATCTGTCAAGTGTCCAAGGATCAGAATGCTTGATAACCCTTTTCACAGGGCAAGAGGAAAAATCAGTGGGTCTAAGTAGCTACATAAGAGAGAAGGGAGACAGAGTGGTCTCTTTCCAAAGGAAGA
Source organism: Acinonyx jubatus (assembly GCF_027475565.1). NCBI lineage: Eukaryota > Metazoa > Chordata > Mammalia > Carnivora > Felidae > Acinonyx > Acinonyx jubatus. The sequence goes on along the minus strand of NC_069389.1, from coordinate 110,765,057 downwards.
GGCTGCTCCCCAATGGAAAAGGGTTGGTCAAACGGTTGGTAAACTGAAAGGGCCGAATGAAGACGTCGCGCTCATTAGGAAAGCTGGCATGAGCTGAAAGGTTTTGAGAAGACAGTCTTTATTCTGTGCACGAGGTGCAAATGATGTAAAAGTATATAGATTAGAGAACATTTTTATCTTCTTTTGGACTCCTCAGACAGTAAGAGAATTTGGTTAGGGTCTGTGTCACTCTCCACGTTTTACTCTGAAGGGTTAAAATCTGATCCTACGTATATTGGACAAATTGATTTTTCCGAGTGAGGATATTAAGCAAATTAATTATGATCTAATTGCCGGCGATTATCACTGTCACATCACAAAAGAGGTAATTTGGTTACCAAAAAAAAAGCAGGAGGGACGTAATCCGAGACTGGGCAGCACAAAACACAAAGTGTTTTTTTAACAATATATATTCATTTGAGGAAAATGTGATTCTGGAAAGTTGGAGAGGTGGAGACAGATAATGTTCAGAATCATGCGGGCGCTTATTCTGAGGATACGGCCTTACTATAGTCCATGAACCCACCGTATTTGAGACCCCAGTATTTTGTGAACACTACTGTAAATGGAATAATACCGAACAGTGTTGTAATTCTTCTAGACCAGTTATGTAACCCTCGAGTATAAAATTTCTTGGGTTCAATAGGCATTGCTGTCACAGACTAGCTATTCAGTTACCTGCTCAACATCCATTTTCCACTTCTTCCTTACTTACGGAAATCAGATTTTGTTTGGATTGACAATTTGCCAAGCCACTCGTAATACTAAAAGTACCCATCTGTTTAGGCTCTGGCTCTCTTGCAGCCACGAGTGGCTATGCGACTCAGTTCTGGGAAACAAGGGGCGATCTAAAATCATGACTCTTCTTAGAGGCGGGATAATAGACAAAACCCTGGCCAACGTTTGCTTACTGTGTATGTCTACTGGGTTCACAACCCCATCCAAAGGTCATTTCCCTCGTCCCACGTGTATAACTGGATTGGCATACTTGGAAGCCAAAACAATCCACACACTGGGACCTTGGCCTACTGTCTAAGAGCTGTCTACCCCCCACCCCCACCCCAGATGAAGATAGTAAATTCAAACCAGTATGCATTCCTGGCAGAAATTAGTGCCACGAGCAAGGATCTGAAGGATGCAGAGACTGTAGTTTCCATCACATCTCCCTCTAATTCACCAGTCTGATCCCTTCAGAAAAGGAATGGATCCCGGATGATGACCATAGACTACGATAATCTCCAGCAAGTGGTAGCTTAAGTCACAACCACAGTGCCAGATGTGCTTGTTAGAAGGGATGGATATGGTCTCAGGTACATGACATGGGGCCGAACTTTCGGCAAATTCTTTTCTATGCTAGGCCAAGAGGATCCAAAACAGTTCACATTCTCAAGGATGAAAATCAATAGAGTTTTACAGTTTTGCCCTTGTGTTATGTAATACCTCTGGCTCTTTGATACAAAGTAGCCCGAAGAGATCTGGACAGCCTGTACATCCTGCAGAATATCACATTGATCCTTTAAATCAATGACTTCACGCTAATAGGCCATAACAGCTTGAGCTGGTTAGCACGCTGGAGACCTTGGTAAGACACATGCAGTCCACTCCAAGAGGCAGGAGATAAATACTAAAAGATTCGGGGGTCCGCCGGATCAGTATAGTTTTCAGGGCTCCAGTCGTCACAAGTGTGCTGGGACCTTGTCGTCAAAGGAAAAGACACATTTTCGCACGTGTTCTGCCTACCACAAAGAAGGAAGCACTGTGTTTAGTAGGCCATCTAAAATCCCTCAGGTAGTATGTTTCACATCTTACCATACTGCTCCAGCCCATATACCAGGTCAAAAGCAAAGCCGCCGGCTTTGAGTGGGGTACCGAGCAGGAGAGATCTCTGCAGCAGGTCAAGGTGCAAGCAGCCCTGCTTCTTGAGCCTTACGATTCTGCAGGCCATATGGTTTTACAGATCTCAGTGGGGAGGAGGGAAGATGTGACATGGCATTTGTGGAAAGCTTAGTGGGGGGATTACAACGGGAGCCCCTGGAGTTCTGGACTAAGGCCATGCCATATACATTAGAGAATTTAACGCCTTTGGAGAAACGACTCTTGTTATGGTCCTGGACAGTGGCAAAGACAGATTATGTAACCCGAGGACATCAAGTGACCATGCGTCTGGAATTTCCCGTTATGATTTGAGTTCTGGCAGACGTGTCCGTCATAAGGTCTGTTGAGCCCAGAAACAAGTCATCGTAAGATGGAAGTACTACATCTGTGATCAAGTGCCAGGAGAACCAGAGCGTCCCAGCAAGCTGCATTATGGTAGCCCAGATCCCAGTGTCACCTACCACAATTGCACCATCAGCTCTCCCTCAGCCTTGCCTATGGAGATGTTGGGAGCCCAAATGATCGACAGATGCTCGAGTTTTGAAAAATATCAAGCTTGGCTTAAAGATGGGTCAGCTTGGTAGATGAATGTGAACCGAAAACGGAAGGTGGCTGCACTCCAATCCCAGGCGTGGCCAGGCAAGACAACAGCGAGGGACAGTTGTCCAAATGGGTGAAATTTCAGGCAAGACACCGTACTGTCCCCCGTTTGTGGAAGGAGAAGAGGTCAGACAGGAGGCTATATTATAGACTCGTGAGCAGTGGCAAATGGCTTGTCTAGCCAGTGGGGGCCAGTAAAGAGAAAGATGGAAAGGTCTGGGAGAAGAAGAAGAGCCGTGCGGACAGACATATTTGAGCGGGCATGATGTGTGAAGGTCTCCGTTCCATATTTTAACATATACCAGAGAGCATCTGCTATGAAAGAGGCACTGAACAACCACATTGATAAAACGAGTTGCTCGGTTGATAGTAGCTAGCCTTTGACATCAGCCACCCCCAGACTGGCATGATGGACACACAGAGGCAGAAAATGAGGCTATAGACGGGCTTCCATTCATCAAGGCCTATCTAGCTTCTGCTGGTGTCAAAGGTCCAACTGGCCGGCAATAGATGCCAACACTCACCTTCCAATATGGAGCCATTCCTTGAGGATGTCATTTGGCCATGAGTGTGGCAAACTGATCCCTTTCCATCGTGGAAGGGTCAGTGGTTTATTTTCAGAAATAGGTACAAGTTTAGCTTTTTTGTCTGCAGGGTGTCAGCCAACACCATTATCTGATGGCTCCTAAAGGGACCCATCAAAACGGGATCCCACATAACACGTCATCGGGAAATAGCACCCAGAAAAGGAGTGTGGGAGTAGGGCCCAAAGCCTGAGTCCCACCGGTTGTCTCACATATTGCGTCACCCCGAAGTCGTCAGCCCGATAGAATGCTAGTAGGCCTGCCGAAGACGTGGTTGAAGTGCCCCCTTGAAGATAACACTCTGAAAGTATGGGGTCCCCCGTTCTAGGATGCGGCATATGAATAAAATCAAAGACCTCTATATGGTTCTCTGGGCCAACAGGATGCATATATGGTCTAGGACACAATAGATATAAAAGTAGGAGTGTCCGCCCTAATGGGAGACTTTGTGCTTCTGGCCCCTGGAACTGTGGGCTCATCCGTTAGAGTTGAGGTCCTTGTCACCACAGGAAGCATACTTTGACCAGGGGACTCATTAGAGGTGACAATGAATTACAAGGCACGACTAGCAGTACAGCACCTGGGGATCCTTGTGTTCTTGGAGCATTAGAGACAGGAGGCACCATCTGGGCAGGAGTCGCTGACCTTAATCAGCAGGAAAAGGCAGGGTTGTTACACAATGGCAACAGTGTGAATACTTCTGGAACACAGGTGACAGCACGAGCATCTCCGGATCCCCGCGCATGCACATTGTAACTCTCAGTGAACAAGTGCCAGCAGTCCCAGCCAGAGAAAGATAAGGTGGCCAGGGCTCCGATCACTCAAGGAGGGTCAAGTTTGTTTGTTTTTAGTATGAAATTTATTGTCAAGTTGGTTTCCATACAACACCCGGCGCTCGTCCCAACCGGTGCCCTCCTCCATGCCCGCCACCCACTTTCCCCTCCCTCCCGCCCCCCCATCAAGGAGGCTCAAGTTCATACCCTCAGGGAAGCCGCCAAGACCAGCACGTGTGGTAGCTGGCAATGAGAGGAATCTAGATCGGATGGATAGTGGAGAAAAGGAAATGAGTGTCGGTCGCAACTCTGAGCTTAACTCGGTGGCCAGTACCGTAGTTGGCGCCCTGAACTTCCTTTCCCTTTGAGTTTCTCCTCAGGCAGAAAACACCAGATGGGTGGGGGAGTTCCTCCTCACTCCTGTGAAGTGGGTCCCAGTGGCAGAAGGGTGGACCTCGATGGACACAGAGATGCTCAGCCTAGATCCCCCTGCAAGGAAAGTCTTACTGCCCAGCTACTGGGGGTACAGGAGACAGACTGCCACCACCAGCCGGCTCCTCCTGGGCCCGCTTCATCTGAGCCACCTCACCCGTGCTGATGCCTTTCTCCGGGGGCCCACATCCGATGACTAAATGAGGCGGGAGTATAGAGCCTGGCCCTTTCAGACCAACCAGAGATCCCTCTGTCAGGCAGTATTCCCTCCAGGGCTCCTCGTAGGGCTGCCGGAGGCTTTGCTGGACCTGCTGTTCGACTTCTCCCTCTGCACGATCCCCTTTTCTTCCCAAAGTGCTAAGCCTAAACATTGCTCACGGCAGAGTGTGTCCCACAGCGTGCTTCTGGAGAGCTGCCATAACAGTTCGGGTGCACGTGCGCGTGTGGACATATCTCACCTTCTTCCACCACGCAGGTGAATACCTTTCCACAGACTGATCCCAGGTAAGGGAGTGAACGTTGGAGCCACGGTGACGTCGTGCTTGCCACAACGAGGGTTTCGGTGCTACCGCCTGCTTCCTGTTTTGGAATTGCTGTTTGCTGATTAGGGGCACTGTTGAGAAACAGAATGGGGGCAGGACCAAATATTTGGCCTCCCTTGTCTCCTGGGCTTCACCTCCGTTGCTGACTTGGCTTCCTAGCTTGGTCGGGGTGGCCGTGGGAGAGTGGCAAGGGGCAGACTGACAAGGCACTAACCCGGTCCTCATTAAATGGCTCATGGCAAGAAAGAAGGAGCTGTGAATTTCTCGGGTATGTGGTCTTAGGTCTGCGTTGCTAGGCCTGAACACCACCCATAAAATTTATTTTCTAGAACAGCTGTATTTCCACATTGCTGAAAGTGCACACACCCATTCAGGGGCTATAATAAGCCATAGCTGAAACACTTGAATTGAATTAATGAGCCAGAGAGCTGACTTATTTCCCACCCACCCCCCAAAGCCTAGCTAATTGATGAAATTCATACCCACCTTTATATATTTGGTGTTTGCAAGTATCAACAGCAATGCATCCACAGACTGGGTTTGTCTGAATGCGGTAGGCAAACCTCTGGGAAAAAAACTACCTACAGTTCTCTGCGAGGCTCTAATTTTGACCAAGGGAAACGATGAGAGACATTTTTACTGTGTGTGTGTGCGTGTCTGTCTGCGGATGTATGTGTGTATATTGTATTTTGATGTCCTAGGGAAAGGAGCGTTTCTCATACCCGTTGCAAGGGCCTAGTAGCCGTAAGCGCCATCTCGTATATGGCTTCTGGAATGGCCTCTTCTACTTCCTACTTGGGTGCCACTCGCAGGATGTTTGGTTTCTTATGTAGCCAGTCATTTGGACATTATGTAGGGGGTAGTGGTTGAGACCGCACACGTTGGAGTCAGATGTATGTAGGTCCCAGCCATGGCTCATCACTCACTCGCTGCGTGACTTTGGGCAGACGACTTAACTTCTGAGACTCAGTTTCCTCATCTGTACAATGGGTCTTCTCATGGCACCTACCTCACAGGTCGTTGAGGAGATGAATCAGAGCAGTGGAGTGTGGTCTTTACCAAAGCCCGAGCCTATATACTTATTTATTTTCTTATTTACCCTGCTCTCCTTGAACTCACCCGCCGTGGAGGGCACTGTGCTAGGTGCTGGGAAAACAGATAAATGGATGAAATACAAGATCGTGTCCTTCAACGTGCCCATGTTCTAAAGGGGAAAACCGGGGCGCCTGGGTGGCTCAGTCAGCTAAGCATCAGACTGTTGGTCGCGGCCCAAGGTCATGACCTCACAGTTCATGAGTTTGAGCCCTGCGTTGGGCTCTGGGCTCTGCTTGGGATTCTCTCTGCCTCCCTCTCTCTCTGCCCCTCCCCCACCTGCTCTTGCACTCTTTCTAAAATAAATAAATAAATAAACCTAAAAAAAACAAAGGAGGAAGCAAACGTGCAAATAGATATTTACCCTGCCACATGGTCAGTACAACAGATCAAGGGCGTCTCTGGCAGATTTGTTGTCATTGAGAGCAGGATTCATGTAGGTTGTAGTACGTTGGGTTTTAAAAATAGATAGGGAGTGGGGCGCCTGGGTGGCTCAGTTGGTCGAGCATCCGACTTCGGCTCAGGCCATGATCTCACCGTTTGGGCTCGCTGCTGTCAGCGCAGAGCCTGCTTCGGATTTGGATCCTCTGTCCCCCTCTCTTTTTGCCCCTCCCCTGCTTGTGCACGCCCTCTCTCTCCAAAATAAACACTTAAGAACACAAATAGGGGTTAATTTGACGTTAATAGAAAGGCTTCTGTTGGGAGTTCCGGACCAATGGAAAAATGCATGCGAAGTCATGGAAGCATGAAACAGAATAGAGACCATCAAGCAGTTGAACAAGGGCACTCAGGAAATATGGAGGCGTTTTTAGCAGGTGCCTGGTCAGATTTGTCTGTCAGGGGTCTTCAAAGTATGGTCCACGGTCTGCCAGCAAAAGCATCACCTGGGAGCTTTTAGAAGCACAGATTCTCAGACTTGCCCCCAGACCGGCTGGTGCAGAGCCTGTGGGAGTGGGCCCGGAAATCGGTGTTTTAACCGGCCCTCTAGGCAATTCTGATGCATACTCAATTTTGAGAACCATTGATTTCCAGCACTAGCTGCAGTAGAACAAAATGGGTTGTCAGACGTGGGAGGGGAAAAGACTGGATGTGGGGAGAACAGTTAAGAAGCTGTCATGATGACTCAGTTCAGAGATGATGTGGGCCCTGAAGATTCCACTCCTGAAAACCAGAACATTCTTTATCAATCTTGCGTTTAAAAAAAAAAAAAAAAAAAAAAAAGAATCAGTTCCTGAACAACAAGTGTTGGTGAGGATGTGGGGAAAAAGGAGCGCTCGTGAAGGAGAGAGAAACCAAGAAGACTACTATAGAGAACAAACCGATGGTCACCGGAGGGGAGGGGGGGTGGGGGATGGGTGAAACAGGTGACGGGGACCAAGGAGGGCATTTGTCGGGATGAGCCCTGGGTGACGTGTGGAAGTGCTGAATCACTATATTGTACACCTGAAGCGAATATTACACTGTGTGTTAACTCTGCTGGAATTAAAATAAAAACTTAAAAAAAAAAGAATCAATTCCTGGAGCTTTCACTGGTTCCAGCCCCATTTCCTGACTGGTTTTTCTTACAAATATTTCCTAAAATTCCATAACTACTGCTGAAAAGGACACGCTGGACTGAATTCTACAGGCTTTCGAAACCCCTTAGAATGATATAAAGGGTTTTCACTGTCTGGCCTCATCACTCAGTACTCTTTGCAGACTCTTTCCTTATGATGCTTTTACCTTTGTATCGGCTGTTCTCTCTGCTTGGATGCTGCATTGGTCTGCTCGGGCCGCCATAAGAAATCTTAGACTGGGTGACTTAAGCAATGGAAATGTATTTCCCACGGTTTCTGGAGGCCGGAAGTTTGAGACCATGGTGCCAGCATGGTTGGGTTCCGGTGAGGAGTGTCTTCCTGTGGGAGAGTGTGCGGGGGACTCTGCCTCTCTTATTAGGGTTCCATTGAACCAGGGCTCCATCCTTAAGACCTCATTTAACCTCAGTCACCTCCTTGAAGACCCTGTCTCCAATATCGTCACATGGAGGGTTAGGGCTTCAACACATGAATTTGCGGGGAACCCAATTCAGTCCGTAACGCGTGCCGTTCCTTCACTTCTCAGCGCACATCTCTTCGGTTTGTGTACTGTTCCTTGGGGTCATGCTCTTGGTAGCAAAGGATTAACCTTCAGCTCTGTGGGAAGTGGGAATCGACCGATTCCCTAAGGTGGTGTTGTATGAACAGGTTCCCAGTATAGTCAGATTCTTCATAAAAGCCTCTGTTGAGTCTTGAAAACCCGATTCTTAAAATAGATTGCTTGGTGTTCCTATTTTAAATAAAAGAACCATCCCACGAGAGCTTGGAAACTGACAGGGAACTTTAATTCACAGTGAAAATTTAAGGTACACTCAAGAGTGAGCTCTAATGTAAACCACAGACTTTGGGTGATAATGATGTGTCAATGTAGGTTCATCAGTTGTAACAAATGTACGATTCTGGTGCAAGATGTCGTAGGAAGGAGGTTGTACATGTGTCGGGGCAAGGGTAAGTGGGAACTGTGTTTATCACTTGATTTTGCTGTGAATCGAAAACTCTATAAAATCAAGTTTATTCATGAATAAAATTTCAAGTACACAAACTAAAAACTAGAACTGAAGGTTGTTTTTTTTTTTTTTAAGGCAACTTGTAACTGAAAAAGAACATGGGTCTAAGAAATGAATCAGCTGCTGACATCTTACCCAACCGTGTTTTGGAAAGTGGCACACAGCTGACATCCTGACCTGAGCCGAAGCCGGACGCTCAACCGACTGAGCCGCCCCGGCGCCCCCTCCTTCCGGACTCTCCTCAGAGCTCCCGATACACCAGGATGCATGGTGAATGCCCGGGAGCAAATATTTGATTTTCAGAAAGATCACTCACTCGGGGAACAGGGCGAAGGAAGGGCTGTAGGTGCTGCAGAAATAGAGCGGGCGAACCCCCAAGGGGTTATGGCGAGAGCGCAGATGAGAAGAGGTGAGGGCCTCTTTAGGACAGGAGGATGACAGTGCAGCAGAAAGGATGATGTGCTCAAGTGTGGAACTGAATCCAACACAGGGTTTTCTTGGAGCCCACGGAGGTTGGGCTACTCAGTCTGTTTGCTGTAATAGGGTCGCAAAAGGGAACGGGAGGGAAGATTTCGGGGACTGGGCGGTGTATTAAAATGCGTACTTAAGTGTGGCATGAGTTGGCATAATTATGCTCTGAACCATCTTCACATAGAAGTGCGTGGGGCGCTTAGGTCCTGTTGTCCACTTCTATAAGCTACGCTTATTGTGTTTCTATGGCAACAACGCCTCTGCAGCTGCTGCTGTTTCAATGTAATTGATTGAGACACCACATTGCAATTGCAGGGCTCCTGAAAGCTGTCCTACACTTGTTTCATAAAGGTGATTGCTGCTCCTTTAGCATCCATTCTAGCTGAAAAAAAAAATTCTAGGGTAACAGTTTCTTAATAAAATAAAGGCAAGCAACTTGGCTTCCTGAGGGGGGAAGAAATGGCTACAAGAGGCTGACTTCCTGTCCGTTGTCTGATTATCCGCAGTCACCCCTGCAAATATTTTTGACCTTAGTTATTTCCTTAAGTAATTATTTAAAAGGGGCGCCTGGGTGGCTCGGTCGGAGTCGAGCGTCCGACTTCGGCTCAGTTCGTGGGTTCGAGCCCCGCGTCGGGCTCCGTGCTCACAGCTCGGAGCCCGGTGAGCCCAGAGCCTGCTTCGGATTCTGCGTCTCCCTCTCTCTCTCTCTCTGCCCCTCCCCCGCCCACGTTCTGTCTCTGTCTCTCAAACAATAAACGTTAAAAAAAAATTAAAAAAAAAAAAAAGAAAAGTTGTCTCCCTTTGCACTGGCCTGATGGATTCCCTTACAGTCATCCCACAAGGTCCAGGGTAGGATACGTGAAAACTCCAACCAGTAAGAATAACAATACTGTTGGCAAAATTAGACAGCGAACTAGAGTGGAAAATGAGCTGGACGAGGTGTTAAGAGGTGGGGGCTCTTCCTTCCTCCTTCGCCAGCTCGTTGTGTCACCTTGGACTTTGTCCCTCTGAGTATATTTATCCATCTGTAAAATGGGCACGCAGATGCCTATGATATTTGCCTCACTAAAATATTCTGACACCATTTTGAATGTTATTTGTCTGTGTATTTATTTATTTCAAGGAGGGGGGACAGAGAGAGAGATGGAGAGAAAATCCTAAGCGGTCTCCACACTGTCAGCATGGAGCCCGACCCGGGGCTCGATCGCATGAACCGCAAGATCGTGACCTGAGCTGAATCAAGACTCAGATGCTTAACCAACCGAGCCACCCAGGTGCCCCAAATACGTTTTTATATTCACAGAGCACTTTCACCATCATTGTCTTATGCACTCATGTGCTCGTTCCTTCAACAAATATCACTGAGAACCTACCGTGTGCCTGGCCTTCTGCCTCGTTATGGGCGTGTGGTGGGGTCCTGCCCTCGGGAAACACCGATAAATAAAAACAAAAATGAAAGCACAATGTAATACGTGCTATGAGAGGCACACGTGTAAGACGCTGTAACATCCTTGCAAGAGCTCTGTGACACAAGCCGGGAAGCAGGGACCATCCCCATTTTACAGGTGAGGAAACAGGTTCAACAGATAACGTGATTTGCCCAAGGTCACATAGCTAGTTACTAGTATCCTGAGAACGTGAACCCAGTTCCCCTGATTTCTTGGTGTCATGCTCTTTCCAGTGCAGAATCGTGTCTCGAGGGTTTTCCAAAATATTCAAAGGGAATTCTGTGTATTGACAATCTTGACAGATCTAGAGTAGGACTTACAAAAGACCTGGTCGGGATGTAAGCATGGGAAGAAGATGTGTGCATGCTTGGGGGGCGCCTGGGTGGCTCAGTCGGTTAAGCATCCGACTTCGGCTCAGGTTATGATCTCGCGGTTCAGGAGTTCGAGCCCCGCATCGAGCCCTGCATCGGGCTCCATACTCACAGCCCAGAGCCTGGAGCCTGCTTCGGATTCTGTGTCTCCCTCTCTCTCTGCCCCTCCCCTGCTTGCACTCTGTCTCTGTCTGTCTCTCAAAAATAAACATTAAAAAAAAAACTTTAACAAAATAAATTAAAAAAAAATCACATTGTAGAGAGACTTGGTGATCTCTTGCGACTGTAGCACCGTCAGCCCCAAACAAAATACACGAACTAGAAGGGTCTCTACCCCACCAGGGGCTGAGGGGACTTCAGAGCAAAAGCGAAGGTTATTGACCTGACCAAAGGCACATACTTTTGACCTGACTTATTTTACGTGCATATGTATTTTAGGGGAGGAATAAGCAAAAGGAAAACAGTGGGGAAAAAGAAAAGGAGGAAAGGCAGGAAACAAAGTACAAGAGGGGAGGCCTTGGAACAGTAAGGGAAGACACTTGTCTCCAGGGGGAAGGAATGACTGCAATGAGTGGGGACTTTGGACAACAAATCACTGGTAATTGTGGCCAAGAGGGTTTAAAGGAGATAGGCAGGGGACAGAAGTGTCCTAAGATATTCCTGAATCGGGCAGGGAAGCCGGGTCACAATTGGTGAAAAGGAACATCCACCGTAGTTCTTCTTTTCCCATAGCCCACGCCCGTTCGCCATTTTGTCACTTTCTTCCTCCTCCTCCTCCTCCTCCAATGACTATTTTACGGCCCTTATAATTTACAAGGCATTTTTGAATGAATGTTTTCCTATAACACAGCAGGTCTATCTGGTAGGTATTGGCCTTTACTATGTTGCAAATGAAGAAACTGAGTCTCAGAGAGGTCAGAGAACTTGCCCAAGGTCACTCAACAAGTACATGTAGGCTTCCGGCTCTTACAGACTCCCAATCTAATGACCAATTCTGAGACCACAGCAGATCCTAAATGCGTGACATTTTGATTGGCATCTTCCTGAGGAAATTTTAGGGACTTGCTTTCATTTCATTAGCAACACATTTTCAAGGCATCTCTTAGGGTTGGTTGCTTCTGAAAAGATTTCCACAGATGGCTAACCCCATCTATTTTGTTTTCAATTCTTATCCCAATCAGAGTGACACTGCCTGACCTTGTCCCCCAGTTCTGGAGACTCATCTTACAAGGCAGCTTGTAGCCTTCTATCCCTCACTAACTTGCCTTCCAAATATAAGGTGGCGAAATTATTTTAATGATGAGCCTCGAGAATGCCCTCTGTTTCACCTTTTGTTACATGCTGTTTTCATTAATGATGCAGCTAGCCTGACGCTTGGAAAAACGCAATTTAAGCTCTGTAATCTCTTTCTTGCCCCACTGACCACACTGAATAATTTCTAGCTCTTCCTTTTATGGTTTCTCCTCCGATATTCAGAGACAGATATCCTGCCATTTACCAACTTTCTTCTCAGCTGCACAGATCAAACCACAGTAGTGGAGACACGATGGATGGCAGGGAACTCGTGTCCTAAAAATGGCTAACTGGGTCCTGATTACAGGAGTTCTATCTTGCATGGTATGAGGTCAGGCCATGTAACTTTTATAGGTGCTTATGATATGTTTTTATTATTTATCGTCAGCTTATGGGATCTTCAGTGCTGTGCTAGCCAGAGTCTGACCTGAAGGATTTCTCTTCTTGGGATTCTGGCTGATGAGGAGTGCCTTTTCTCTCCATCTCTCCTTTGACAAAACAAAACAAAACAAGACTTGTAACACTTGATCAGGAAGCGGCATGGCTACCTAAGGGCAAACACCAGAGACTTCACCCCATTGTACAAGAACAAGCGGTGGGGACGCGGTGTATTGTCAAAAGAGCCACAGGATGGTCTGGAGAGAGGACAATAAATGCACGCGGGAGGCTGATTTTGGAGGCTTTTGCAGCCGGTACCAACTTGGCGATTTTTTGGAGCCATTTTGCGGAGAGTTACGAACATGATCCGAGACTAGAAAAAAAGGTTGCAGGCCAGGGGGCTTTGGAGGGGTGGGGAGTGTATGAAGGAAGGCTTGCTAATTGCTTCTACATCCCCAAGTATTTATTGCAGATTAGATAAGGACTCGAAATCATAACAGGGAGCACCGGGAGAATATGTGTTGAGCCTCCGGGACACGTTCATGACAGGTGTCATCCCTTGAGCACCTACTGTGAGTCAAGCACTCCATTAGGAGTTGGCACTTGTCATCACCATTTTATTTACGAAGCAACTGTGGCTTTGAGAGGTAAGTGATTTCTTCAAGATGATACAGCAAGCGAGAGGTTAAGAAGATTCCAGTTCAGTTCTGACCGACTCCCATAGCCTGCTACTGTTCTCGAAAGGTTTTCCCACTGCCCCAAAGATCGTTGGTTATCTTCCTCTTCTGGATGCTGAAAGATTAGAGTAGCTGTGGGTTGGCCTAAGTTCAGGTTTTTCTAGCTCTTTAATACCTGGGCAGGGACCAAGAACACCCTGGCCCAGTTTCATACGGCTTTGCCTTTAGGAGCTTTAAGCTTTCTGTCAGGAAGTCTGGATCAGTGGTCCTCACCAAAGACAAAAATGGATGAGAATCAGAGATTTTCTAAAATTCTGCCACTCTCTGGTTTTTTTTTTTCTCCCAGAATAATGTAAACCAAAAATGAAAAATAAGGTCAGAAACGCTGCAATGTGGATACGTAGGGGATATTACCTCCAAGTGTGAAGTCTCTTGGCCAAACGTTCTGACTGGCTGAATAGCTTTCCTTTAAAATCTATACCACTCTCCCGATCCTGTCTGGGGCACCAGTGACAAATGTCCAGTCAGAAGGAGCTTGTGAGGGCCCCGTGTTCATGGAAGCTGTACAGATGGCTTCTGAGCTCTATTCACAAAGCACGTGTCTGACCTGGAAGGCCATAATTGTGATGGCATTTGTACGATTTCAGACATTCGATCTCTGCTCATCCGTTCAACAAAACCACCTCTGTTCGCAAATTGGTCAACGGTTATGTTAGATGATATCCAATTAAAACCGATGAACTCTTTACAGACAACTCTGGATCCACGTTTCCCGTGGCTTCGGATAGGCTTACGTGGGACTCAAATCGTGGATTCCTTCACTAGTTAGAAAATGTTCCCACTCCCATTTCACGGCTCTTCTGATTCACTGAACAGGCTTTGACCAAGGACCTACTATGTATCTGGCATTGTATTCACCACTAGGGACACAAAGATAAATAAGACAATATGTTTGTCTCCAAGGACTTACAAGCTAATCGGAAGAGATGGACACATACCCAGGCAAATGTAGTAAAAATGTTATAGGTAATGTTAAAATAAAGCAAGAACCAAACTAACATAGCTCCTATGTCTAACACATGAAAATTTAAGCAGCAAAATAAATTGCAATGGTATTGGATTATAACCCAGGGTATAATCCAAATACCCATAAATCCACATGATTGGATAAATGGAAGAAGGGACAGATCTTCCTTACAGAGGGATTCCAATTAAATATACGGAAGCTGGGGTGCCTGGGTGGTTCAGTCGGTTCAGGGCCTAGACCCTGCTTCGGATTCTGTGTCTCCGTCTCTCTCCGCCCCTCCCACACTTATGCTCTGTCTGTCTGTCTCAAAAATAAATAGACATTAAAGAAAATAAATACATGGAAGGAATGAGAGAAATGTAAAATCGCTATTAGAACATTCTAGTGATACGTGCCGCAGGCAAGATATGCTGGATGCTAAAGTTAATTAATAGGTGAAACAAGGTATCTGCATAGCCTCAAAGTATCCCCCCGGATATTTGTCAGTTACAGTGGTGGGTTTTTTAAAGCAGGCTCCACACCCAACTTGGGGCTTGAACTCAAGACCCTCGGATCAAGAGTCGTATGCTCTACCAACGGAGCCAGCCAGGCGCCCCTTACTGTGGTGGTTTTAACAAATGTCCACAAACTATTTGATGCTCCTGCCTCCAGGAAGAGTAACTTCATTCCTCCCTTCTTGAGTGTGGACTGGACCTAGTGACTTACTTCTAATGAATGTAATATGAAAAGGGAAAGATAATAACTTTACGGTGAAGAAACATGACATTGTGAAAAATACCTGACCACGACTCTTCAGAAGTGTCAAGGTCATGAAAAACAAGGAACTGTGATAGATTGGTGGAAGCTAAGCAAACAGGACAGCTAACGTGGGACCTTGGATCGGATCTTGAAACAGAAAAAGAACACGGGTGGAAAATCTGGTGCCACGAGAATAAGCTCTGTAGTTGACTTAGAAGTATCATAACCGTGTAAATTTCTTAGTTTTGATGACTGCACAGTGACTTCGGAAGATGTCAACATGAGAGGAAGCTGAGTGGAGGGTTTATGGAAACTACTATCTTTGCAACTCTTCTGTCAATATAAAAGTATTTCAAAATGAGAAGTTTTAAAATGTGGCAGGTGCGTGAAAATAAAGCCAGTCTTTGAAGATTACTGAAGGGTTTTCCAGAGGAGGCAGGACTTGAGTCTTGAAAGAAAAGTGGATGTTTGCTAGGTAGACCAGAAAAGGGAGGCCACTCCAGAGGGGGCACTCCAGGTACGGGGAGTCCCTTGGGAAAACCGTAGAGGTATAAAGCAGCTGACTAGTTTGGAGAAGCCAACTGGCTGCGGGATGTGGAATTGGCATTTCTGAGAGACGCACTGTCCTAGATTTCCAACTCGAACCGAAAGCATTCCCTCTTCCAAGATCAGACTCTGCAAGGAGGCATGCGTGTTGAACTTCTCGGCAAGTTTCATTTTCTCTTCTGGGTATTTTCTTCCCCTACCTGTGTGTGCTCACTGATAGCGGGCTGTCATTCGGGCAAGCAGAGATACTGTACGTGTGTGAGAAGTTAAAATGGAAAGAGCTAGGGATGAAGCATTATTTATAATTTGAATAGTCTCGGTTGAATGTAATAGCCAAGCTGTTAAGCCATCTCCTAATGCGCTCAAACAATTGTAAAAAGCTCCTCGATTATAATGGTGTGTTTGTTAGACTGAGGTCACAGGGATCATGATGGGGCTGGGTGGGGGGGGATCCAGTGGGAGAGGATACCTGATGAGAAGAGAGCCTAACGCCAATGAAATGTTCCAGGACAGCCCATCCTTTTGGCCCATTCCCCGCGGCCCCCCCACCTCCCCCCTCACCCCCTGTTTTTCTTTCTCTAGCATATCTAATGAGTTGTTGGCAGGGAACATAAATGTCAGCTAAAGAATAGACCCATATTCTCTAGGAGTCGAGAGGAGAACATTTATTTTCAGAGGCTCAAATGGGAAATAAGACCTAGCCTCCTGAGACGGTGAGTGAAGAGCTAGACCAGAGGTGGTACCCTCTCCTGTTACAACCCCCAAATGGCTTCTGAGCCATGACAACCACCCTTCATTCCGGGGAGATTTGGGGCACCCCTCTCGAAGGATAGCTTGTGTCCTCCTCTGAAGAACTACAAATGGATGAAAACATGATTACGACAGTGCCGAGGAAAGCGATGATAAGGCTCTGGGCCTCCGGGAGAGAAAAGAGGAACCGGAGGCCCCGTGGTCCTGACTCCCTCTAGGACACCACCCCCTCTACTCATGTAACTAGGTCCGGGCTCCTTCGTCCTGAAGGGACATAGCACAGAGGACCTGGAGCTGGAGGCAGAACCGGAGACCTGCCATTCCGACGGGAGAAGCCAGTGTTGGGGAAGCTCAGTGAAAGGGCTAGAAGAACAAGACAAGCTACTAGAAGTGGGAATGAGGTCCAGGCAGGACCAGGCCACCTCTGCCCCAAAGAAGGCTGACTCCATCCTCCTTCTACTGGTGAGCCCTATTCCCATCCCACCAGACCGCTGTATTCCAGGAGACCTTTTGTTAACTAACATCGGTTTCTGCCAAGGAACTCTCCTTTCGGAGAGAAATGACTGAATCTGCACGCTTGTGGGGTGGCGGAGAGGGAGAGGTGTTGAATTTGACACACTTAGGCAAGATCTATTTAGGGCGATCAGGGAGGGCCTCTCAGAGGAGGTGACATGGGCATACAGACTGAAAGCATTTAGGACGCTGTTTGGCAGAAGAGCATTCCGGGCTGAAGGAAAGCAAGTACAAAGACCCAGAGATAGACGCGAACCTGGCACATTTGTGAAGCAGCAAGGAGGCCACTGAGGCTAGAGCAGAAGTAGTGGGGCACAGTGGAATAAGATTGGAGGACTAGCTCGGGGACAGAGCTTCTGTCACTTCTGGGTCATTTTTCTGGGTCATTATTAAGGGCTTTGGCTTTTACTCAGAATGAAATGGGGAGCCAGGGGAGGGTTTCGAGCACAGGACTAACGACCTTATTTTCATTTAAAAAGGGCCCCCTGGCTTCTGTACGGATGAAATGTAGGACCCTGGGAGCCCAGTTGACATCACCTGAGTCAAATAATTTTCCAGGACTCTGGAGACAATGGGAATGGTTTGGAATCTAGTGGAAAAAAAAAATCTATGTTCTATTATTCTATTCTTTTCTTTCTTTCTTTTTTAAGATTTTTGTTTTAGGTAATCTCTACCCGCAACGTGGGGCTCGAACTCACAACCCCGAGATCAAGGGTCCCATGCTCCACCGACTGAGCCCGCCAGGTGCCCCCATATTCTATTATTTGAATCTCAAAATTTCAAGGGGATTCAGGAAATTGTTGTGATTGTTACTAGCGTGGGCAGCTCTGTGGTGTCATTCTAGATTGCATCCATAGTGAATCCAGAGAGGAGGGCAATCATCAGATCATTGTAATATTAGGAGGAGTCCACAACAAGCGTACTTTCCTGATGAGGAGGAAAAGGCAGATGAATCACGCTAGGGTAAAAACCCTTTCACTGTTTTAGACAGGATAGAGTTATACACCTGTCTACTGCATGGCCCCTCCAGCTAGCGTCTCATAGGCTCTCAAAGTCAACAGGTACAAGATGAATCCGTCGTCATGCCCCTCAAACTTCCTCCTCTGCTCAGGATTCCTCCAAGGAAATCTCTATCCACCCAGGGCCCCAGCCAGCACACTGGGTGTCACTCTAGGCTCCTTCTCCCTCCTGAACGCATCAAATGCGTGACCGGTTCTTGGGACCTCTACCTCCAGATTATCTCTGGTTTACCATCACCTATCTCTGTCTTCAGTGTCGACTCGGCTAGGCTACGGTATGCAGGTATTTGGGCAAACGTTATTCTATATTTTTCTGCGAAGGTATTTTGACATGAGATGAAAGCTTCTATCAGTAGACTCTGAGTGAAGCAGATTACCCTCCATAGCATAGGTGGGTCTTCATAGAAAAGACGGACATCCCCTGGGCAGGAAGAAATTGTGCCAGCAGACTGCCCTTGAACTGGACTTGAGCTGCCACACCAACTCTTCCCCGGGTCTCCAGCCTGCTAGTATACCCTGAAGATTTGGACTTGCCAACCTCTGCAACTGTAGGAAGCAATTCCTTAAAAGTCTCTCTCTCTCGCTCGCTCTCATCCTCTCTTCCCCCACCCCCCACATGCACGTGCACGCGCGTGCGCGCACACACACACATACACCCTATTAATTCTGTGTTTCTGGAGACTCCTCACAATCCTTACTAATATAGCAACCCAAATTCACTTCTTAGACCTTGCACTTCTTTTTCTGGCTACCAGGAATGCTGTTTCCTCCCCCTTGCTCCCGTTCCTTTTGGTCTACTGACTTCTACCACAGGATTATGATATGTCACCTCCTCTGTGACGACTTTCTTCATTCTCCCCCCCCACCACAGAGTTTGAGATAGAAGCTCCCATTCTTTGTACCTTCCAGAGCATGCTGGGCTTACCCCTACCAAAGCGTTCGTCATAGTCCATTATTCTAATAGGCTTGTTTGCCTTTCCCACTAAATTGTGAGACCCATAAGGGCAGGAGCCATGTCTTACAGCTTGTGCAGCACTTGGCACATAGTAGGTATTGAGGACTGCTTGTTGAATCCATTAACTTCATAATTATTTGTGGTAGGCCTGTTGTGATAATTTTATGTGTCCACCTGAGTGGGGCACGGGATGCCAAGATGTTGAGTCAAACGTGATTCTGGGTGTGGCTGTAAGGGTATCTATGGATGAGATTACCGTCTGAATGACTAAGGCAGATTGCCCTCCATCATGTGGGTGGGCCTTGTTTAATTAGTTGAAAGCCTGAATAGAAGAAAAAAACCTGACCCTCTCATGGGTAAAAGGGAGCTCTTCCTGCCTCACTGCAGAGCTGGGACATCAGTCTTTTTCTGCCTTTGGACTTGAACTGAAACATTAATTCTTCTTGGGTCTTGAGCCATAGGTTTTTGGACTGGAATTTACACCATCAGCTCTCCTGGTTCTTGGGCTTTCAGACTTGGACGGGAACTGCATCATCGAGTCTCCTGGGTCTCCAGCTTGCTGACGGTCTCTTTGGACTTAGCCGCCCTAATTATGTAAGCCAATTTCTCATAATAAATCTCTTTATATATTTTTTATAAACATGTATTTATAATCAATATCTTGTATGTATATATGTATACACACACACACATACATATCCGCAAAAATCATAAAATACATAAAATCTGTTGGTTCTGTTTCTCTAGAGAACCCTAACCAACACACCTACTGAATGGTATGGCTTGTACCAGATCCTGTGGAGACTAAGATGAATCAGACCACGTGAGTAAATACAAGGTATTTTTACTGTTATTAATATCATCATCATCCAGATGAGTTACAACCCTTGTGTTAAAGAGCTCTCAACTTCGAAGGTGACGTAGACTGTTACAACCTGTTGCCTATCCAGCTACATGCACTTGTTCAATTTTGTCTGCCTTTTATGATGATTCCGTCATAACTACAGTCTGCTTAGGCCTCAAGGCCATTCTCATGTCTTGTTTCAGGACAGAGCAAAGTGAAACTTGCATATTACGCTTTGGTTCCTCATTGGCTTTGGAATGGTCTCAGTTTGGGTTTTTGGAAAATTGAAGGACGCATGTGGATTTGCACAGCCTGCTTTACTAGTAGAATTGATGTTGTTACAGCCAATTTTGGAAATCAAGGCTTAGCTTTTGAACATCAGTGAACCCAAATCATCTCTTGATATAGTCCCACGATGCCAGCTGATAGACCGCTAGAGGCTCTGGCTCTGGGACGTTAGCTACTCGGTCCTTAGAACACAGAAAGGATGGCAGCAGACTGTATTCTCCTAGATATTCCAGCATCCATGTATTTATCCCATTCCGCATAATCTTCTTACAACGTGACTGACACTCTTCCCACCAAGAGGTTTCCTTCTCTTCAATATGGCGGGGGGGTTGTGGCTGCCATGACCCACAGACTATGACAGAAGTGATGATACCATTGTTACGACTTCCTTGGCTAGATTATAAAAACAATATCATTGTTTACTCTTTCTCTCTCTGCCGTCCCTCTCTCTATCTGTGTCTCTCTATGTCCGTCTGTCTCTCTCTCTGGGGCTCAGCCACCACGTTGTGAGGAAGCCCAGGCTACCCGGTCGTGTTCTGGTGGAGCACAACAGCTGGGCCATCGGCTTCCAGTCGGCACCAAGCACTAGCTGAGGCCCCAGGCATTGGAGAGAAGGGATCAGTTATTCTCGTTGTGCCCTAAGTTCTTGACCCCCAGAAGCCACGAGCAATAATAAATGATTATTGGCTGTTTCAGGTCACTAAGGTTTGGAGTGAGTTGTGTACCCAACGCAAAACCATTAATGCAGGAGCCAAAGGCACCGATGCCGCCATGAATGCCAGAGAAATGGCGCTTCCTCCAATTCAGTCAGCCTCATTAGTCTAATGGGACGGACACTTGGGACTTTTTTTCTGGTGGAAAAAACGGTCTTAACTCATGAACTCTACGTATCAGTATGACGTCTACATGCTGATTACTGAAAGTTGCTATAGGCATTTTCAGCTATGGTATCCCTCAGGCTAGTTGAGCAGTGAGATTACAATAGGCAGAGTAGTCATGGAGGCCAGTTGCTATGAATGATTAGCCCCGGCCTCGGACCCTGGGACCTGAGTTCTCGTGTCGTATCGGAGTCTAACAGCCACGTTTCCTCGCTTTTCTGATCCCAAGTTTATCCAGTTACAAAAAGGGAATAAGGCCGTCCGCTCTGCCTTCATTAGAAGGTTTGTGTGAAAATCAAAAGCAACAAAGCAAGTGAATGCACTAAAAGACCACGAAGCACTCTGTCTGGTAGTTTTTCTTAAATAAATGAACTCCATTTTGATATACTTCAGAACTTAGGCAAATTTAATGAGGAGAAAGATAACTGCCACCCAATACATTTTATTTTTTAAGATGATATATTTCGAAATACCAAATAGTTGGATTCTTCAATACTAACAGTACTTTTTAAAAAGTCCTGTCTATACCCATCCTAAATATAATCTACTTCCATGCCTCTGACCACTACCCTTAGGGTCAGCGCTAGCCCTTATGACTTCTTGCTGTGAATTAGAACACAGTGCCTCTTTCTCTAGAAGGGTAAAGGCTCTTACCAAGGCACAGACTTGGAGGCTAGAGCACAGACTACATCTCAGCTCCCATTTGTCCCCTCATCCAGGCACCCTGGTGCAGTAAACAACCTGAACAACCATATTCAGCCACCCGTGCTGTCCTCATTTAAGCCTGTGGGATCACACGTAGATTGTGACAATAGCTTTTCAGTATACTACTTGACCCTGCCTCCACTTGTACTCCCCTTCAACTCACCATGCATGCTTCTATCAGAATACAAATCTGACCGTGGTATCCTCATGCCTGCAATCGTGTGATGGCTCTCCATTTCTTAAAGAAGAAATTCCAGATCCTTGGCTTAACCCAAAGGGTCCTCCAAGAGCTGAGCCCCATCCTCTAGACTGGGGTCTGTGCCTCACGCTCTAAGTTGCCCATCAAAAGTTGTGCTTCCTGCTGTTTTGTGCTTCTTAGCCTTTCTGCCTACCGATTCCTCTGCATGGACTGCCTCATAAGCTCGCACCTCTTCTCTCCTTTTACTAAATCTTATTCATACTCAGGGTTCAGTTTGGTGTCATCTCCCACAGAAATCTTCCCCTTGACAACTCAGCTTGTGCTAAGAAAGGCGTGAGGAGGCGTGTTCCTCTACTGTGGTCCCTCAGCCCCTGGTGCATCGCTCTGCCTCTCTACCACCATGGTAGAACTGCATGGAATGTCAATGTTCTACTTATGTCTCTCTCCTCCTTACTAAAGATCAGCGAAGATAAGGACTATTTCTTTTTGTTTAATTTTTTTATTTTTTGAGAGAGAAAAAGAGAGAGGGAGAGAGACAGAGACAGAGCATGAGTTGGGGAGAGGCAGAAGGAAAGCAAGACAGAATCTGAAGCGGGCTCCGGGCTCTGAGCGGTCAGCACAGAGCCCCGCACGGGGCTCGAACTCACGAACTGTGAGATCACGACCTGAACCGAAGTCGGGTGCTTAACCGACTGAGCCACCCAAGCACCCCATTAAGGGCTCTTTCTTACTTAATATTTAATCCCAGCAACTCGCCGAGTGCTGGCCACACTTGGGCTCAAGAAATGTTTATTGAATGCATGAATGAGTGAAGCATCATAGAATGTTAGCACCAAATTGGATTTAATAAATTATCCAGTCCAATCTGCTTATTAAATTTGTGAGAAAACTCAGGCTCAGAGAGGGTAGATAGCTGATGAAAGTCACAGAGCTGGTTAAAAATTGAACCAGGCTTCATATCAAAATTCCTTTCCTCCCTACATTTCCATTTTCCTACACTGGCCCTAGACTTATTATCTCTTAAATATCCAACCAAATAGACAGGTACTTTTCTTGAAAGAATTTTCAGTTTCTAAATCTCTGTTCAAATGCTTTTCTTCCTTATTTTCTGGCAAATACCATCTGTCAACTGGTATTTTATGTCAATGGAATAACAGAAGGTTTGTGCTCTTTGGGAAAGTGTTAGAAGTTAATACTTCCCGCTGTGATCCATATTTGGTCGCTTAAAGAGAAAAAGTCTTTTTCAGCATGAATAAGGAAAAATCAACTTGAACCTTAACTAATTCTTTTACAAACTGTGATTGAGTTCCACGTTGCTTTGATCCTCATGAAACCTTTTTGGAAGTGTGACATGTCTGTTCTTTTGTTTTGTTTTTTAATATATATGACTGTATCCCCCCAAAGATACCAGGACAAGAGGCTAGTGACATTATTAGCTTTGGGTCTGTTGAAGAAGTTACAAGGGAGAAATGGATAATGTACACGCCGTAAAAACTAAACCTCTCTACACACTTAACAACGGTTAAAATAGCAGGGCAGACAACAGATGAGAAAAAGTTGTCAGTACACATGACAAAGGGTTAATATCTATATAATCTGAGAAGCTTATACAAGAAAAACATTGAGTCAGTCAATAGGTAAATGGACAATGGAGAGGAACAGTTTATAAAAGGAAGTGCTATTAGTAAACAAGCCTACAGGAAAATATTTAAACCCTCTAGCAGTCAAAGAAATAGAAGAGAAAACATTAATGAGGTGCTTTTTATAGCCATTAAATTATTCAAAACCAAAACGTTACTGACTATCCACGATGTCTGTGATGTTGCGGTGAAGTTGACACATGCCTGTGTCACCGGTGGCAATGTAGACTGGAATGAACATTTTGGGTTTGGATATGTGCAGCCTTTGGCATAGGGTTCTTACTTCTGAGAATTCAACCTCAGGAAATAATCCAAAAGGAGAAAATAGACTATGGTCATAAAAATGTCCATTTAAGTTTATCTAGGATAGAAAAATAAGAAACCGCCTAAATATTTAATAAAGGTAAATTATCTGGTGAAGCAGTAATTATCTAAACGATGAGACATTTATGCAGTTATAATTATGATTTGGAAGACAACATAAGTGACACGGAAAATGTTTATAACATAAACAGTGAAAAAAAGTATAAAGTAAGGATATAACTACAGCGCAGTCGGGGTTATGAAAAATATTTTGTCGGTGTGGACTCTGTTCCTAGGGAGGAAAAGCTATGTGTATGATTAACGAGATAGGGAAAGGATCACTGCGTACATGCATACATACGTTTCCTGCTTGCTCCCTTTGGGGGTGCTTTTTCTTTCCTGCTTCCGTATGTGCTAAGGACTGCTGGCTCAGGACTCAGGACTTAGCTTCTGCAGGTAAGACTGAGGGTCTCCCTTCTTTTTGTCCTTTGACTCCTGCTCGTCCAGGGTATACATCAAGTCATGACCTTCCATGTGGCCAACTAGGTAATGCTTGGTCTACAGACCCAACTCTCATGTAGGTCCCATGATATAGACTCGAGAGGAAGTGATATGGAACCTCCCCTTGGGCAACTGGTCCAAACCACTTCTTCCAACCTGTTTTACCAGCTACAAACAAATACATAATTTTCAGCCGGTCCCCATGTCGATTTCTCAGCTGCTTAGAAAGAAGGAAAAAAGTCTCAGTAGTGAGTTCCCCCAACCCCAACACAGGTGCCTGTGGGCCTAGAAGGGAATCTAGCAAAACTAAGCCCATTTGATTTCTTAGAGAGATTAGTATGGTTGTAAATTCTTTCCCTTTCTTTCATTTGGTTTTCCGTGAATCTTGTTTGAAATACAAAGGGCTCCAAACTCCAGGCGGGTAGTAACTACTTCTCCTGGACTTAGTCCAGGTAATGCTAGGTGACTGGCATATACCCAGAAACCACTTTTCTAAGGCTTCCGCAAGCTTCGTGGGGGCATGGGTGGTCTTCGGTCTCCCAGACGTAGCACTCAAAAGATCGTTCGTTGGGTGTAAGAGTGGGAAGAACACACAAGCTGGACCTATGGGCTCTCTTCCCTCCTGTTTTAAAAGCTAATCTGAGAGAGAGCCAAAGCATAAGAGACTCTTAAAAAGTGAGAACTGAGGGTTGATGGGGGGTGGGAAGGAGGGGAGGGTAGGTGATGGGCATTGAAGAGGGCATCTTTTGGGATGAGCACTGGGCGTTGTATGGAAACTAATTTGACAATAAATTTCATATAATAAAAAAAAAAAAGCTAACCTGAGAGAATAAAACTGATGTCGGAACTGGCTGGCAATGGAGACAAAGCACATGTAGGGGGTGATAAAGTTCCTGGTTCCAGTCATCGCTGAATAACCAGCTATACAGACCCTTCTTCTTCTCTACTTGGTAACCTTAACCAATAAATTCTCATTTTTGCATCAACTGGCTTGAATTGGAAGCTACTCAGAGTTCTGACTACTGCCTTGATCACCCCAGGCTCTTTTGGAAGGTTGTACCAAATTATACCATTCAACTTAATTTCTGTCAGAGAAAGACCATTCTGCCTTACAATCCATAAGAAGAAGTCATATTTCAAATAATCTCAACACCAAGGTTTTTTTTTTTTTAGAAGATTAAATCAAAATGGTTCAAAATCACTTACTGTTGTATTTCATCAACTCTGCTAGAATCACAGCAGGTATGAATGAGTAGCAAATTCATGAATTGTGCATTAGTTTAGATCTTTTCCCCAAGGCTAATTGTTTGCTTTATTTTCTCTTCTATTAGAGCTGGCAGTGCACAGTGATATATGCTAAGCCTTGCATCTTGATGAGAAACAAAAAGAAAATTTTAAATGTGGGTATAATTATACAACACCATAGAGTTTGTTGCCTTTTCCTCCCCACTAGTTCTCATCAAGGCAAGAGTTTTGGGAAATTAACACAATCAGCTTGGGGACTAAATATGTCAACAGAGTTTCGTGTCTGCTTCCTGCTCTCCTCATGAAGAACATTGTCCAGAGTTGTTCTTTGACTATTGGGTGGCACAAAGGTCGTGTTTTGCGTGTATTTGTGTGTGCGCGTGTGTGTGTGTGTGTGTGTGTGTGTGTGTAGGCTGTGTTCCAAGCTGAGAGCTCCCTTTTCTTGTTTAATGTATTTTTTTTTAGATTCAAGTTAGTTAACATACAGTGGAGTATTGGTTTCAGGAGTAGAGCCCAGGGATTCATCACTTACATATGCCACCCAGTGCCCCTCCCCACAAGTGCCCTCCTTAATGCCCATCACCCATTTAGCCCATCCCCCCACCCACCTCCCCTCCGGCAACCCTCAGTCTGTTCTCTGTATTTGAGAGTCTCTTATGGTTTGCCCCCTGTTTTTATCTTATTTTTCCTTCCTTTCCCCTGTGTTCATCTGTCATGTTTCTTAAATTCCACATATGAGTGAAATCATATGATATTTGTCTTTCTCTGCCTGACTTATTTCGCTTAGCACAATACACTCTAGCTCCACCCACATTGTTGCAAATGGCAGGATTTCATTCTTTCTGGTTGCCGAGTAATATTCCATTGTATATATATACCACGTCTTTATCCATTCATCAGTCAATGAACATTTGGGTTCTTTCCATAATTTGGCTATTGTTGATAGCACTGCTGTAACCATTGGGGTGCATGTGCCCCTTCCAATCAGCATTTTTGTATCCTTTGGATAAATTCCTAGTAGTGCATTGCTGGGTCATAGGGTAGCTCTATTTTTAATTTTGGGGGGAACCTCCATACTGTTTTCCAGAGTGGCTGCACCAGTTTGCATTCCTGCTAACAGTGGAAGAGGGTTACCCTTTCTCTGCATCCTCGCCAACATCTGTTGTTTCCTGAGTTGTTAATTTTAGCCATTCTGTCAGGTGTGAGGCGGTATCTCATTGTGGTTTTGATTTGTATTTCTCTGATGATGAGTGATGTTGAGCATCATTGCACATGTCTGTTGGCCATTTGGATGTCTTCTTTGGAAAAGTGTCTATTCATGTCTTGTGCTCATTTCTTCACTGGGTTATTTGTTGTTTGAGTGTTGAGTTTGATAAGTTCTTTATAGGTTTTGGACACTAACCCTTTATCAGATATGTCATTTGCAAATATCTTCTCCCATTACATTGGTTGCCATTTAGTTTTGTTGATTGTTTCCTTTGCTGTGCAGAAGCTTTTTATCTTGATGAGGTCCCAATAGTTCATTTTTGATTTTGTTTCCCTTGCCTCCTGAGACATGTCTAGTAAGAAGTTGTTGCAGCCACCGTCAGAGAGGTTGTTGTCTGTTTTCTTCTCTAGGATTTTGATATTTTCCTATCTCATGTTTAGGTCTTTCATCCAGTTTGAATTTAGAGAGCCCCCTTTTCTAACCTAAATGGCTGGAAGTGATGATTATAGACTCTGTACTTGGAGAGAAGATCCCGTTCTCTCCTTGGCACACTGGGGATTCTTAGCTTTTACCAAGGCTGCCTGATAAACCTTTGAGATGGCAAGTCAATATTTACTTTGCCTCAGGTCAAATTCTGCTTCTCTTTTACTCTAACTACCATTTTAGAATACAGAGACTATTGATGATGGCCAGGACCTCCAGAACTAGTTAATACTGTCAGCCACGTATGATATGAACTCCTTCTCTGTCTCCATTTTTTAAATGAATGGGTTCAAGTTCTAAATAACTCCGTGGATACCTTGGACTGAAAAAAAATTAACAATCACATGTCTATCCTTCAAGGTAGTTTTGAAAGTTTTGTCCCAAGTTTTCTTTCCCTTTCCTTTCCATGACTGTCTCATGTTACAAAAATACATTAAGATATGTTTTGTTCTCTAATCTGATGCTCCTCTTTCCATAACGATGACACTGACCTCAAGCCACTCTCTAGGACTTTGACTCATTCTCTTTTATTCCCCCCCCCCCGATTTTATGTATCTATTGAAGACTGAAGAGAAAGTGTAATCTCTCTGGGTAGTACGTGTCAAGGGATACACAGGCTGATGGGAAAACTTACAGACATCCTCTCAGATTCTGGCTATTAGCGAACAAGGAAATCTATGATGCCAATAAGCATGTGGCAAAGGTTTGGATTTCATA
Organism: Acinonyx jubatus; assembly: GCF_027475565.1. Taxonomy (NCBI): domain Eukaryota; kingdom Metazoa; phylum Chordata; class Mammalia; order Carnivora; family Felidae; genus Acinonyx; species Acinonyx jubatus. The sequence goes on along the minus strand of NC_069389.1, from coordinate 110,737,343 downwards.
TCAGGGGGTCCCTGACTCAGTCAAGACTGTCACGTGCTTAAAATAGAGGTGAAGGTGGTCAGCAAAAAATGTCAATAAACCCTTTTAAAGTGTGAATGCATAGAAACGTGTGAAGGGGCGCCTGGGTGGCTCAGTCGGTTGGGCATCTGACTTCGGCTCAGGTCATGATCTCGCGGTCCGTGAGTTCGAGCCCCGCGTCGGGCTCTGTGCTGACAGCTCAGAGCCTGGAGCCTGTTTCAGATTCTGTGTCTCCCTCTCTCTGACCCTCCCCCGTTCATGCTCTGTCTCTCTCTGTCTCAAAAATAAATAAACGTTAAAAAAAAAAATTTGAAACGTGTGAAGTGAATTTCCTAGTTATGGAGATTAGGAAGTGATGGCCTTTTATCATAGCCTAATTATTTGTGTATAAACTTGACAGTTTGCAAAGCACCTTCGTTATCAAGTATAAGATCAGCATTGTTATCACATAATTTCTCTGCTCCTATTCAGAGCAAAATTCCTAAAAAGAGTTGTCTACTCATCGCCAATCCTTCTTCAGCTTCCATTGTGTCCTCAACTGACTTCAACGGACGTTCCCAAACATTCTTCAGCTACCAACCTTATTGTATTTCTCAGTAACCCCATATGGCTAGGACTGTTGGCCAAATCTCAGTTCTCATTTTACTTAATCTCTCGGCAAAATTTGACATGGCTTTCCACTTGTCCCCCTCCCTGAAATGCTTCCTTCTGAAGCACCATGGACTCTTACTTCTCCTGCCACCTCACTAGTGGTTCGTTCTTGGTTTCCTTTGTCGATTCCACCTAATCTACTTAATCTGCTAATGTAGGAGTAGCCCGGGTTCAGTCCTGGAACCTCTCTTCTTTATCTACACTTTCTCCTTTAGGAGTTGATAGTTCCATTTCTGGGGCTTCCAAAGCCACCATTACACTGAAAATTTGCGAACCTGTCTCTCCATATATATCTAAGCTCTAAGTTCCAGACACATATATGTAACTGCTGACTTGACATTTTCATTTAAATAGCCAGTAAGAATGTCCAACTTCACATGTCCACAAGAACTTATGATCCCCCCCCCCCACCCCCTGCAAAACTGTGTCCTCTCAGTCTTTCCTATGTCAGTGGATGTCAATTTGAACCTTCCACTCGATCAGGCCTAAAACCTCAGGATCATCCTCACACACTATATCTAATCTATCAAGAGATTTTGTTGGCCCTGTCTCCAAAATATGTCCAAATCTGACCGATTCTCCACCGAAAACAGTCTGGATCTAAGCCAGCATCATTTCTTGCCTGGAGTATTGCAATAGCTTCCTAACTGCCCTCTGTTTCCACCCTTGCCCCACTTACGACCCATTCTCTGCATAGCAGACAGTGTTACCTTTTTAAAACTGTAAAAGTCATATCAAATCACTTCCTTGCTTAACCCCCCAAGAGCTTTCCGTCACACTTAGAAGAAAACCCCAAATCATTACCATGGCCTAGAAGGCTGTTTATGACCTTACCATATCTCCTACTGCTCTCAATTTTCCATATTCTGTTCCAGCCTCCACCACATTAAACGTACTCACCTTAGAGTCTTTGTGCTGTCTTCTTCTTTCTGGAAAGCTCTTCCCCCCCGAATCTTGGATGGGTGGATTCCTTATTTCATTCAGGTTTCAGCTCAGAAGTTCCTGCCTCAAAGAAGTCTTCACGGAACATTCTATCAAAACTACGTTGTATCCATGCCTCTCTATTCTCTTATTCTGCTTTATTTTTTTTCATAGAACATACTATCCTCTGAAAAACATTATAGTATTTGTTTATCTATTTATTGGCTGTCTCTCCACTTAGACTATAAGCAACATGAAGGCAAGGGCTTTGTCTTGTTCACCATGACAACCTGAGTGCCCAGCATATAATAGGTACCCAGAAACACCTGTGGGATGAAGAAATCAGACATCCTATTTTACACAAGAGAAAACCGAGGCATGAGAAGTGAAGTCATCTTGTCCAAGGTCACGTTGACGGAGTTTTGACTCCGTCCGTGTATTTACTCTGTTTGAAATTACCATCTCATGCACAAACACTTGAACAGAAAACCTCTGAGGTAAGGCCGTATCACCAAGCTCTTTCATTATAAATAACAGCAATATACTGCGTAGCGTAGCACAAAGCAAAGCCCAGCAGAAGAGTTAGCAATAAATTTCTAATGCCCACACCAGTAGATGAGATTTAATAGTTAGCTTTCCCAAGACAAGCTTGTTCCCGAACCCAAACTTCAACTGATGATGATTGGATTTGTCCTTAGACATGTCTTTTTTTTTTTTTTAATGGATAAGCAAATTACAAATAACTCACTTTTTTGGATTGTTGATTACTTAAAGAAGTGGAGAGACACAGCTAGCATCCTTGCTACTGCCTCCCATAAATGGAAGTGAGGCACAGACCTCCAGAACTGCACATTAATTTGACTTTTTAAAAATAGGGACTGACAACTTTAATAATTCAAGGCATACATGTCTCTATCTTTGCACATGAGCTTTTTTAATCTTTGGAGACTAGGAGAGAAATCATTTCTCTGGTACAAAGTAAAAGAAAGTTTTCTTTAATTGCAGTCTTTTGTAGATAGCTCTGCCTCATGGGGCATTAGTGCCAAAAAGCCGTTTTCTTCCTGAGAAAAAGAACGTTCTGCCTTCTTAGGTCTACACCCTAGTCCAGACAGTGTCTTTCAACGTGTATGAAATTCTACTACTTCTGATTCACTTTTTTTTGGATCTCTTAGGTATCAGTCTTCAATTATTCGTCCCTTTGAATGCAAATGTCCAGGGCCAGAGTCCTCTCCCTTCTCAACCAGCACCGTGCTTTAAAGGGTCTATGAAATCCAAAAGGATCTATTTTATCCATGGTGCTTTGATGGTATGAGTGTTGGCAAGGAATCATTTGTATCTTGGTGTCTGTATGGGCAGGATCTTCAACTCCTTTGATGAAATTGGTCAGGTAAGAATTTTTTGGAGTTTGAAGGTTGACATTAGCATGTTTCCTCCTGGATTGCCCTTTATTTACAGAGCCAAACGCTATAGCTAGTGTGGGGGAAACATGCGAGTTTGTGCGTGGAGAGAGCCCCAGGCTCTACTTTGGAAGGGAAGCTACCAACCAGAAGCATGAAGTCAAGCTGAGTCACTGCAAAGTATGTGGCCTGTTGTAAATAAATATATGCTGATATCATTCTTGTTGCTTTTCCCATCGTCTTGACCAACCTACATCTTTTCTCTGAAATAAGAAATCTCTTAGTAGGGAAAACAGAGGGATGGCGGGGGGAGACTCTGAGCACGTGGTGTCTGTGTACAGAGAAAGGTGAGGGATTGATGAAGCATCGAATATCATGATACAAGCACATAATTCCTACACAGGAAGAGAATAGGAATTCAATTAAAACACGAAAGTACACTTTTTTAAAATTTTCATGTTCTGGGAAATGACAAGAGAATGCATCAAATTGGATTAAGAACGAAATCGAGACTAGAAATTATTCCACAAAGTGATAAAACTGGAAGACTCGTCACAATAATTGAATTAATTCCCCCACCCCTTTTCAGGAATTGAAACCCTTGTTCTGCTTTGAAGTCATTGGGAGTATTTGATCTACTCTTGCGCCCCCTGGCACAACCCTGCTCTCTGCCATCCTACAACACAATCTTCGCATACACTCTTTGAGTCCTGTCCGTAGATCAACTGTTCCCACACTAGATACTCAGTCGAGACACACTGAGAAAGTGTTTGCTGTTTGTGCCACATATGAAAAAAAAGTGCCTGTGTCAGTAAGAGCTGCCAATCTCATGTCTAATCAATTGGATACTCTTCTGGAAACTGAAAGCTGATAATATTTTGGTGTGTCATTAACGCTCTAAATAAATGCCCTTGAAGTCTGTTAACTTTTAGAACCTGTACAGCAAATATTCTAGATTGCGTGCTGCCTGTAATCAGCGACAGAAATGTCCAAAGAACATCAAAATATGTCCAAATACCCAAATGGCTGAGTTCTAGGGCTGGTGGGCCTTTAGAAATCTTGCATAATGTAGTTCATGGTTTAAAATAACATATTTTCCTACGAGCGATGGAAAATTCGATCTCCCTGACTTTCTGTCAAGCCAAATGTAAAGTACTCAATTCCTACTTAAACTATTTTTCTAAGAACCTCTATTCCAGATACCTATCTCTGCTCAGATGTATTTATGGTATTGATTTTTTACTAAGAGTAGTTTTATAGGAAACTGGTGACCCCATGGGCTCAAGTTTTTAAATGGTTTTTGCTTCTGCTGTTATTGGTTTTTGATCTCTGCAACTGGTTAGAACTAGAGAACCACAAATCCAACAGAACAGATTCAGGTACCACTTAGGTAAAATTTAATTGGGCTGTAACCCAAGTCGCAAGCCACAAGCCATAATTTAGCAGATGCTCACAACAACCTTGGGAGGAGGAACCAAGAGGGTTTGTTCAAATAGTTAATTAGTAGTAATAATCAGTTTGCATGAGGCTGTTGATCTATATTCCACTCTTTGACTTCTTTTTTCTAAATTGCTTTTTTTTAATTTGATGTTTTTATTTTTAAAAATTTACATCCACATTAGTGTATCGTGCAACAATGATTTCAGGAGTAGATTCCTTCGTGCCCCTGACCCATTTAGCCCCTCCCCCCTCCCACCACCCCTCCAGCGACCCCCAGTTTGCTCTCCACATCTATGAGTCTCTTCTGTTTTGTCCCCCTCCCTGTTTGTATATTATTTTTGTTTCCCTTCCCTTCTGTTCATCTGTTTCCTCAAAGTCCTCATATGAGTGAAGTCATATGATTTTTGTCTTTCTCTGACTAAATTGCTTTAAATTTTTTTAATGTTTATTTATTTTTGAAAGAGAGAGAGAGAGAGAGAGAGAATGAGTGGAGGAGTGGCAGAGAGAGAGAGGGAGACACAGAATCCGAAGCAGGCTCCAGGCTCCGAGCTGTCAGCACAGAACCGGACGCGGGGCTCGAACTCACCGACCGCGAGATTATGACCTGAGCCGAAGTCGGACGCTTAACTGACTGAGCCACCCAGCTGCCCCTCTAAATTGCTTTTTATACAGAAATAGAGGTCCTTACTTTGGGGAGTCTCGTGATTGTTTTTTTAAATGGATTCTTATCTATATTTATGAAGGAGGTGAATGTTTTACCAGAAAACAAATGATTACTGGTGGTAATAAATTGTGGTTCGTAGCTTTGGGTTTTGTGGGGGCGGGAGGGAGGGAAGGTGGTGATTGTTGTTTACAAGGAAACATCACACTGTAATGAGTGCTTTTTAGTGGCTATCACTGATGCAGCCATTTAGAAGGGACAGAAATATTTGTCACATATCTTTATTTACACATTTCACTTTTTTATTGTTAAATGATACATGGTGCAGTGAATACAGAATGGATGGGATACTACCACGTCTTGGTTATGTAAATGAGGTGCTCTGCAGTCATAATTCTCTGCATTCAAATTGGAAAATGCAAGTGCTTACAAGTCAACCAAACCTTTTTCTATTTTGGCTTAGCAGAAATAGTTGCAAATAAATATCTGTGCACGTGCGAATGCTTTTAGAGCCTCCATAAAGCGCATTACCTACGCATTCAAAGATATCTGTGCTGATGAAACAAAAGTGACGGTGACATTTTGTGCTGAAGCATCCCAGAAAACAATGTTCAGACTTGGAATAAGTTTAGAGTGTCCTTTATTCAATCAAGATCAACTTAATTTAATCTGTGTCTAAGTATAACCTAAAGCATAGAAATCCAATCATTTTTTTGTTGTTGTTGCTTCTTTCGAAAGAGCATATTCCCTCCTCATTTTAATCAATTTTAATCACTTTAGCAAGGTATTAGATAACCAGATTACGGGCTAGGAAAGCTGGCATTTTCTTATTAAGGGAGGTCTGAAAGCTTGCCTGAAAGTGCCCCAGGAACGTAAAGGCTGGATAACTAATTTCTTTCCCCCTCACTCAGGTAAGGAGGAGCTTGCGAAGACAGCAGGCTGGGTTCTCTTCCTGTGGTTAAGGGGGATGTGAATTTCAGTCGCCTATTTCAACAAAAATGGTGAGAACTGACCACCGTGCTACATCACTATTGCCATCTGGATAAACGTTTTACTATTTTAGGAACGGCTCTTGCCTCTACCATACTTTACATCTCACCCAGCCCCTCTGCATCTGCCAGGTCACATGATCAGATCGCCAGTGTCCTTGACCGTGGGAGCACATAATGCAGTCATGGAGGACCCACTGCCAAGCAATAATACGAATATGCTGTCGCCTGGCGCAAACGTGACCCTGTGACACCATCAGCAGTGTAGACATACGTGTGGCGGCTGGTGAGGACAGGAGGGACCCTTACACACTTCCGCTTGCCGGTTTCCCCTGGTAACGAAACACTGGCCCAGGCCTGGGGACAGAGTGTGTGACTCTAGAATGGGTTTTGTATTCGACAGAGAAGCTTTAGGGAGAAACACCAAATATCAAACCTGGAAGAGACCTTAGAGAACATCTAGTCCAACTCTCTCTGTCTAAAAAGGGAAAAACAAGCCTCCTGCGAGTAGATGCGAACAGGTCACCCAGCAGGCGGGTGGCCTCGCAGGACCAGAAGCCCGGGCTCCAAGCGCAAGGCCAGCCCCCTTCCATGCCGCCATGCTGTCTCTGGCCTCTTTAGTTCTGGCTTTCTGAGCATTTACCATGTACTGTGCTGCACTCTTTCTGCGTATGAGCACATTTTATTCTTGAAACAGTGCTGTGAAGTAGGCACTATTACTTGTCAAGTGTCTGTGGATGGGGAAACTGAGGCACAGAGTGTTTAAGTGACTTCCACAAAGCCACTCAACTAGGAGACAGCAGAGCCAGAATTTGAACCCAGGCAACCCAGCTCCATAGCCCATGCTCTTTGTCACTGTCCTCTATAGTCTCTTACCTAGTGCCTCCTTACCAAAGCCCACAGTTCTTTTTTTTTTTTTAATAAAGTTTATTTTATGTGTGGGAGAGGTACTGTAAGCAGAGGAGGGGCAGAGAGAGAGAGAGAGAGAGAGAGAGAGAATGGAAGAGAAAGAATCCCGAGCAGGCGCTGTGCTGACAGCACAGAGCCCAACACGGGGCTCGATCTCATGAACTGTGAGATCGTGACCTGAGCCCAGATCAAGACTTGGACCAGCTGAGCCACCCAGGTGCCCCCAAAGCCCACTATTCAGAGGACCCCAAACCTCTCCTATTGTAGATGAGGAATTGGAATCGTTCCATTTTGTTTCTCCTTTGTCGTTAATGTTGTGAATCGGGGTATATTTTGCTTAAACCTGCATACATATGCACCTTTCAACGTACTCCAGTATATCAGCCTTGGAGTATCAGGGGGCAAGTGAGGTCAACAAATCTAGTGCAACACCTCACAGGACACTAATCCAGGAGGGTTATTGCCTTTATTAAAAAAAAATAGCCAAAGTGCTAAGGCAGAATCTGTGATAAGACTGGAGGCTAAGCCCCAGGAATATGAAGATGCATTTATGAATGGCTCTTGGTGATATGAAAAAAGGAAATGAAGTATAAGGAACTGTAAAATTGCTTTTTAACTCTAAATGTTACACTGTGTAGCCATGTGTATAGGCTAAGCAAAACAGGACCACAAATGGTTGATCAGTGTTTTTGGCCATCTTAATGGCCAAATTGTACGGACGGCTTGGATGCTGGGATAACTTATGCAGAGATTAGGTAAGGCTGCCTCGTCCGAAATGAGCTGCCCAGGGAGGGGGGGTGGGGAGAAAGTAACTCCCACGGTGACGGTGAGATAGCCCCTCCCTAACTTTTTGGAGCCGCGTATGGCCCATCTAGTTGTCCACTAACTCGGAAATATGATGTCTTTAACCAAGAAGCACATTCTAGACTTACAAGAAATAGATACAGAGCCCAGCTTGTAAATCAGGAATGCACATGATGCACGTTACTCTGGAAATGTGGCAAACGAGCCCCCAGATGAACTCACTGTATAAATCGGAAGAGCCAACTTGGCAGAAAACTGTCGGAACAGCCAGGGAAGATAAAAGGAAGCTTAAGAGTGGTACCAGGTAACTGCCCATCCCTGGCTGGAAATGGAGGTGGGGTGTGCGGGGGAAGGGGGGGAGGGGGAGATTGACGGTGGCTTCTGACATGCAGGAGAGATCCTATTTTAAGTATTTCTTTCTTTCAAAAAACAACAAGAATTTAATATCAGCTGTCAACAAACAGGACAGGAGAAAGAAGAGTACGAGGCGTTTGGAAGTTAGACAAGTAGGCACACGTAATCCCCAAGGCGCAGGAACACCATAGATTTTGCAGCTGAGAGGGGATGCTCCTGAGATCTTAATTGCTACTGAGAGATAACGAGGAGTGCGACCGGAACTTGCAAATATCATGGTTGTTAGTCACTTCGATAGCCTCCGCCACAGAAAACGTCAGGCGTTCTCTGCAAGGTTCTCTGTTTCTTTTGATCTTTCTCTTCGTGCTTTTCCTATCTCTTGCAGTTTATCTTTAATAATCACTGCTACTTGCTCTGTTAAACGGGGCGACTTTTCAGCTACGGTACAACACCCCTGGAAAGAAGAAGCACACGGATCCCAAAAGCTTGGATGGCATTCAGTGGTAGGCAAACACACTCTCTCGTTTGAGTCCCACAGCCGCTGGATACTGGAGAGTAGACTTCCACTGAGTGAAGGGAATTGGCCATTCGGCTTCCCACTCTCCTCCAATCCTCTGTGAGGGACTTAGGTGAGCCTGGGAAGGATCTTCTGTGTGAGCACAGCTCCCCCTGGCTGCAGTGGGCCAGGGCCCCATCTGGGACCATCTATACAGTTTGTGGGGCCAAGTGTAAAAGGAAAATGCAAGGCTCCTTAGGGGCACCCGGGTGGCTCAGTCGGTGAAGCATCCGACTCTTGATTTCGGCTCAGGTCATGATCCCAGGGTTGTGGGATGGGGTCCCTTGTCGGGCTCTGCACTGGCAGGGTAGAGCCTGCTTGGGATTCTCTCTCCCCCTCTCTCTCTCTGCCCCACCTCCCTCATGCTCACTTGTGCGTGCTCTCTCTCTCTCAATAAAGAAAAAAGAAAGAAAGAAAGAGAAAGAAAGAAAGGAAGGAAGGAAGAAAGAAAGAAAGAAAGAAAGAAAAGAAAGAAAAACTAGCCCAGAGGGCCTAAGACAAACTGCTGAGGAAGTTTCTATTTTTCCAAATATACAGTAGAGGAAAACAGGCAACAAGATGAAAACAAAATAAATGAAGCCCCCATGAAAGAAACAAGACATCTGTGCAAACACAAATGAGAGAGACAAAGGCTGATCAAATATGATGCGAGACACAGGCAAGGCACTCAAAGAATATTTGTCAGAGGCCTAACAGGATGGAGGGTGGGCTTTGTCACATCCCCACCCCCCGCCTAAGCCCAGCAGGTTTTGTAACACGAAAGTATGAGAAGACGGATTCTGCGGGCAAGTGATCTCAGCAGCTTAGAACCTGAGGTCAATATCATTGGGGGAAGAAAACAATTTTCCACGAGGCAGAATCCTCCAAAGGCTCGGCCAGGGCAAGTTCTCAACGTGCCGGCTTCCCTGGGATTCAGGCATTTGAAGTCAGCCACGGGGCTGGTCACCCCACGGATGGCTCTGATCAAGGATTCTATAGGGTTGCTGCCACTGAAAGGAAAGTGACATGGGAGCTGGGCGCGAGACACCTAATAGGAACAGAAATAGCTTCTTCCCTGTTAAAGTTGAAAATAGTTGAGTGTCAGTTGAGAGTTCAGACCCAGGAATGAGGCCAACCTAGACTGTTGTGGTCTTGGAGAAGTCACTAATCTTTCCAGCCATCCAGCCGCCTTCTCTATAAAATGAGGCTAATTCCTACCCCGCCAGGATGTTGTAAGAGATGAACGAGGTCATTAACGTATGCAAATTGCTCAGCACGGTGCCTGGCATTATGGTAAGTATACAATAAACGCAACTGCTGTTATTATTGGGAGAATGAAATAAGCCTCGCTGCTTTTAGGGCCAGATCTTAAAGCCCCTACTTTAAAGTTTGTATGTAAATTCTAGTTAGTTAACATCTAGTGTCGTATTAGTTGCAGACGTGATTCAACGCTTCCGTCCCTCACCCAGTGCTCATCCCAACAAGTACCCGCCTTGATCCCCTTTACTTTGACCCATCCCCCCAACCTACCTCCCTTACAGCCCGTTTTATCTCTAATGATCCTGGAAAATCTCAACGTCCCGTCAAACGCGATCCAAAAGATCAATGATCCCTCAAAATATCAATGTTCTTTGGACGTCAAGTTTTAGGCTGGTGAGATACGAGTGGCGTTTCTAACAGCTTGCGTGACTTCGGGTGTAGTTCAGAGAGAGTTTGGGGATCATGACCAAGTTGCATCAGCATAGTGTTGTGTTTTAAACTCATTTTGCAACGCCTTTGTTTCTGTGCGTTTCCGATGAAAATGCATTCATTTAATAGGTCGGTTTTAAGGACAGATACATAAAGAACCGCAATGGCAATCATGTGAAAGAAATTAGATACAGGGATTCAGTCTGGAAGGGAAGGCGGAAAACAAAAAGGGCTTACTGCCAGGGGCAAGAACTGATTAAAAAAAAAAAAATTCACTTTAGGGCACCTGGGCGGCTCAGTCGGTTAAGCATCAAAATAAATAAAACTAAACTTTAAAAGAAAATTTTTAAGCTCACTTTAATGTTGTAGGATTGTTAATTTAGCAAGAAATGGTGCTTGAGGTGTATTTGGGTTTAAAGAAGTCAAGATATTCACAGGAATATAAGACACTTATACTCATGCATAATTAAAAGAAGAAATCAATATTCACCTTGTTCTTGTATTTCCTTTCAAACATGAAACTGGAAGAAGAGGTCAAATACCCCCAAATCACTGAGGAACTGCCTATTGATTTTAAGTAAACACCATTCTTTGATCTTTGTGTTTAAAATGTAGTGTATTGTTTTCCATAAATACCCACACTGAGACAAGGACTCCAGCTTTTCCCATTTCTTCTCCCTGAAATCCACATCTCCAGGCTGTGGCTCCGTATGTACATCTATGTGATCATCCCCCCACTGTCTAGCACTAACATATCATACCTGGAAGTCAAATGAATACTTCTTTTTTCTTTTAATTTTTTAAAAATGTTTTATTTATTTTTAAGACAGAGAGAGAGCATGAACGGGGGAGGGGCAGAGAGAGAGAGGGAGACCCAGAATCCGAAGCCAGGCTCCAGGCTCTGAGCTGTCAGCACGGGGCCCGAAGCGGGGCTCGAACTCACGGACCGCGAGATCATGACCTGAGCCGAAGTCGGACGCTTCGACTGAGCCTCCCAGGCACCCCCGAAATGAATGCTTCTAAAAAACTTGTTGCAAAGTTTATCCGTCCCTTTTTCCTTGCACAAATCCTCAGTGGTACCCAAGTGGCTGTAGGATAAACTACCAACTCCTTATTTAATGTGTCATCTGTGGTCTTTCACAGTTGGGGTTTTCATTGTCATCTCCTACAATGTCATATTAGGGGCGCCTGGGCGGCTCAGTTGGTTACGCGTCCGACTCTTGGTTTCTGTTCAGGTCACGATCTCACGGTTCATGAGACTGAACCCCGTGTTGGGCTCTGTCCCACTCTCAGTGCAGAGCCTGCGTGGGATTCCGTCTCTCTCACTCTCTCCTCTCTCTCTGTTCTTCCCCCGCCCCCCGCCTCAAAATAAACAAACTTAAAAAAAAAAATTTCAAGTACACCTCCTTTCTGTATTGTTTCCCCTGCCTGACATCCCGGTTATTCAAGCAGCAGCCTGGGACCAGCATTCTGCACGAAAGCTGCCCTTCCTCTTCAGGCCCTTGGGATCTCTGCTTTTGCCAACCCCTCTGCACACCTATGTACCCGAACCTTCTTGGCCCTGAGCCTGCTGTGTGCCCTTCGTCTCTGTCCTGCCCTGAAAGCTTCTTCTTTTCCCCATCCAGCAGGGCAGACACACATCAGTGTTTGTTGTTGTTGACGATGATGGTGGTGATGGGAGCAAAATTACTGCGGGACAAAAACTGATGGAAAAAATAGCCCTAAGCTTTTCCCGTAGTGTGCCCCAAGCTGTTAACTACAGTTTCAGTTTAAAGCATACATTCCTGCACACGCTGCCATGTTACCATGTAATTGTTCTCAAGTCGTTTTCTCACATGAGTGCTGTCTTCCCAACAAGCCTCCCAGATCCCCAAAGGCAAGACTGAGTACTTCCTTTTGGGTTTCTTCACCTTGCACAATATTGGCAGGGTCAACCCATGAGTTCAGTTAAAGCTTTTTGCCTAAGTAACCATAAGTAATCAAGAAGGGAGGCATCTACAGCACCTGAAAGTTTAAAAGTATTAGCTAAACTCCCTAGACACCTCCTTCCAAGTCAGCTTGGCACAAAGACCATTCTTGATTAAAAAAAAAAAAATTGAATGCCCCCCTCCCATTATGGGTATGTGAGTAGGGGTCATTCATGGTGGTGGCGGAATTTTTTGGAAGGTAAGGTGTTAAACTTGAGGTAGAATACAGCTTAGTCTGAAAGGCATTTAATCAAAGAGAACTTTCCAGAAGGAGTGAGATTGAAGGTGCGGTTGGGGCACCAGTGAGGAAAACCCTTGACTAGAAGTCATTAACGCCGAGGCTCTTCTCCCTGTTCATGTACTGACCTGCATCCCTGTAAAATTCTAGCCTTAATTTTGTCAGTTGAGAAATGAGAACGTTGGTCTTGCTGAAGTGTGTAGAATCTCAGAATTCTTAAGAGACTCCATGAGCTCTTCAACCCTTCCCTCCAACGTCTGTATCAGCGAGCCATTGAGCTGCTGCTTGTATACCTCCTCCTTTACTTTTCATGTCAATCCAATGCCTGGGCCATCTTGTTTTCTCCAATGACGTCCTCTGTGGCTGCCGACCTCTGGAATTGGATGAGATGACGGGTAATTTGGCGGATCCCATTGGAGGCTGCACCGGACACAGGAGAATAAACAACATGTTCTGGGGGGCGGACATCAAAAAACCCTCAAAGAAGTGAGTTCACGAAAAGGGAAGGGAAGGAGAGGACAGAAAATTCAGATAACGACGCAGAGAGGGTCAGAGAGGCCAGAAAAAATGTGGGGAGGAAGCAAGTCATGGATAAGACAAGGAGCCCAAGACCAAAGAGGGGGCTACGTTTCATTGACACAGGGTGGGCCGGGTGGTCTTCCGTGGCACCAGCGGCTCCCCTGCCCTCCCCCCCCCCCATTTTCCCAGAACATCACCGAGCAAATATCAGCTCTCCGGGAAACCTGACGCCTGGTTCACAACCTCCGGCTGCCGTGTGTAAACACGCAGGTGTGCTTCTGCGGGGATTTCCCTGATTTGGCAGTGTCGACATGAGTAGGAATCTCGAAATATCCTAAGAGCTTTGGTTTCTGCACCTCTTCGGCCTGCTGAGAACGGGGATCCGTGGGAACCTTGGGCTCAGGGAGCGATTTCTGCCTCCAGACCACCTTCTCGTCTGGCTGTGGTTGCCGTCACCCTGTCGACACTGTCCCTGAGTCACTGGCCGTCCGAATGCGCACACGAGCTGCGTGGGAGGCAGTCTCTAGAGGCGCTGAGGGCAGACGGCCCGAAATGAACAGGGACATTCATGTATTCATCCATTCGGTGAACACGCATCATTACATACCTTGTTCGACGAGGAAGCCGCGCTTGTAGGGGAAAGACTTGTTGGGGGCCGCAGAGCTGGCACTTTCCTGTTTGCCCCTATTCTCTGCGGCAATAATATCAAAAGTATGTCTTTGGGGGAGACGGGTAGAGCGGCTCCTTTCCTGGGCTCTTGCAAGTGTAGACGGCACTACAGAGACTGTAGTGAGAAAGGCAAAAGAAATCAGATAATTATGGGGAGGGAGGGATTCTTCTATTACTTGGTTTAGGGTTGTATAGACACAGCCGGGGAATTCAGTAAAGTCCAGGGAATGCGTTTACCCCTTCCCAGCTCTGTGAAGCTCTGTGAAGCTTGGGGGGCCTTCAGGTTGTTCAGGCCCAAGGCGCCTAGGCCACAGTCTAAACACAGGTCCCAGCCATGCCTTAGCCAAGCTAAAGCTCATAAAGCTGTGGAGGGAGTGAAATAAAGCCCAGTGCCTCTGCTGCCCTGAAGCTGGGTCTTGGCCATGCCCGAGCCTTGTGGCATTTGGTTAGAGATTTGGTTGAGGCCATGAGTTCCAGCATGCCTCCCCCTCCCTTATGACCAGCTCAACCAGAATCAATGATCGGCCGGTGCAAGGAAAAAAAAAAATCAGGACTTAAAGCAGTTGCCAAGGTACCAAAGGCATCGGTTCCATTAAAGAGGGCTCCGGGTGAAAGAAAAAATTAATCTCTAGAAGCTACAGGCCAAGAGTCCTCAACGATTGTGAGAACAGGGGGCTACTATTATTTTCTGTAAGTCCTTGGGTTCCTGATGGAGAAGGAGTACGGGAGGGTCAAGGCTGAGACGGGCACACAGCTAGCGAGCGGCCATGTCCAGGAGTGAAACCCAAGTCTGTTTCACTTTATAGTTCTTTAAAAAAAAAAAATTAACATTTATTCATTTTTGAGAGACAGCACATGAGCAGGGAAGTGGCAGAGAGAGAGGGAGACACAGAATCAGAAGCAGGCTCCAGGCTCCGAGCCGTCAGCGTGGAGCCCGACGCGGGGCTCGAACTCACGAACTGCGAGATCTTGACCTGAGCCGAAGTCGGACGCTCAACTGACTGAGCCCCCCAGGCGCCCCTCACGTTATAGTTCTTTTCACGGTCTCAGCTGCCTCCAAGGATAGGGAACAAAAAGTGCTGAAGCATGCATACCTCCACCCAGAGTCCCCTGATCACCTCCACCCAGAGTCCGGGAGGGAGGTGGGATAAAGAAGGCAGTGTAGCTGCAGAATGCTGAGAGCATTCAGGCCGATAAACATCCCCTCACTCCCCACTGGCCTCAGAATTCCCGGGAACGACACAGGCAAAGGCCAAGACAGTTCGCACTCGATACCGAAAAAGCAGGAGCAAGGGTGTGATGGCATTAGCACGCTATTTTCCCGGCCGTTTTCACACGGTTCCTGCCGCAGGAAGAGAGTCCATCACATCGCAGATGCTGGCCTAATGAGACTACGTACCACAATGCGGCAGAGGGCTCTCGAATCAATAGTGCTTTCTGGCACACACATCCTTGGTAAAGCACTTTTGCAGGGTGGACATAAAAATAAATGTGCAATGTAATATTTAAGAGCAACCTTTCGCTATTAAGCTGATTGCCTATCAGGCCGTTACCTTTGCAATGGAAGCTCGCTAATTTACGCTCAGATAAAATCCCAACAGGCAGGTACATCGTGTAACCTACCCGAAACGCACTGCCGGGGGAAGAGGAAGGGGAATATGGGCGGGGAGGGTCTGCGGCCTTCTTCACTCAGGTGGCACCCTAAAGGACTTCAGTGTCTGACTTTCCACCGTCCTAATAAACAGCAGGAAAATGTCTGTTGCCTTCCCGTGTTTCTGCAACGACCTTTCAGCCCCTACCAGGAATCGGTTGAATTTAAGGAGCCTTACGGACAAGCCCAGCTCAGAGAGCTGGTATCAGAAAATGAAAACTCTCTCTGTGCTTTTACCA